>NW_024501348.1:3432811-3830557 GCF_017590055.1 Onychostruthus taczanowskii
TGAGCCAACGGCCGCAGCCGCACGGCGCATCCGCCGCCGTGACGTCGGCGAACCACGCCCCCAGCCCCGAGCAGTTGGCGCCAAAGTGAGGCGCGCGCGGCGACCGCGCCCCACCCCCTCCGCCGTG
Source organism: Onychostruthus taczanowskii (assembly GCF_017590055.1). Taxonomy (NCBI): domain Eukaryota; kingdom Metazoa; phylum Chordata; class Aves; order Passeriformes; family Passeridae; genus Onychostruthus; species Onychostruthus taczanowskii. The sequence continues at coordinate 3,432,939 of NW_024501348.1, forward strand.
GCCCCGCCCCCTCGCCCCTTCCCGGCCGCGGGCCCCATACCGGCCGGGCCCCGAGCGCGGGAAATCGCGCGCTGCTCCCGGCGGGACGAGCCGGGAGCCTCCCGCCTGCCCCGGCCCGGAGCTCATGGCAATCGCTGGTCACATAGGCCCGGGCTGCGGCCGTCGGAGGCTGCCCGGGGCTGTGCCGCACGACACACGCGCTCACCTGGTGTCGTCCCGCGCTGCTGCGGCGGTGCTCCCGGGAAGCCCAAGGTTTAATCCCGGCGGCTGCTGCTGTCGGCGATCGCGCTGCCAAACCCCTGCAGGGACATCGTTACCGCCCGACAGCCGCGCTCGGCCTCCGCGAGCGGCTGCCGCCGGGGGCGTAACGCTCCTGCCGCCCGAGCCGGGGCCACCCGCTGCCGCGTCCGTCACCGCCCGCCCTCGGCCGCCTCCCTGAACCAGATTTAAAGGGCTCGCGGGCAGGCGAGTCCTGCGGCAGCAGCGGCAGATGGCTCTCCGGGGAGCAGAGAGCAGGGGAAGCCAAGGGCGCGGCAAACGCAGCCCCACACGCGCGGCGTCCCAGCGCTCCAAGGCACCGGGAGAGCCTCGCTCCACTCCCGGACGGCGCCCGCGGCGAGAAGGGGGGGACGGCGCGGTGCACGCCGGGAGCTGTAGTCCGGCAGGGCGGGGGCGGGGCTGAGGCCGTGCTTCCCGTGACGGCGGCAGAGCGGAAGTTGGTGCTGCCGCGTCCGCCGCGCGCCGCACGTGCTGCGCGCCCCTCCCGCCGCCGTGCCCCGCCGCGGGACGGGCGGCTGTAGGATGGCGGCCGAGCTGCGGCTCCGCCTGACCGAGCCCCTGCAGCTGGTGGCGCGCAGGAACGAGAAGAGCGGCGTGGAGCTGAGCAGATTCGTGGCGAAGCAGGTGAGGAGCGGGCGGTGCGGCTCTCGCTGGCAGCCCCCGGGCGTCCGTTCTCGCTCCGTGAGGGAGGGTCTCGTAGGGACCGCTGTGGAGCGAAGGGAGCGGACCCCCCTGCCTCCCCCGTGCCCCCATCCCCTCCCGGCAGCTGTGCGTGCCCGGCCCCCCCGGCCGTCCCTGGCTCTCGGGCGGCCGGCGGGAACTGATCCGTCCTCTCTCTCTCCCTCCTTCTCTCCCTGGTGCTGCTTCTTGCCGTCCTCGCCCGTTGCAGGGATGCGCGGGTGTAGCCATGAAGAAGGTCCTCTTCTGTATCCTGGGACCCTTCCTATTGCGCCTCGCCCGGCAGTTAAAATCTTCAGTCAATTCCATGCCCCCTAGGGTGACTCTGGAAGCGTGACACCTTAGAGGTGGCATTTTGTTATCGAGCACTGAGACCGTAACTAGTCTCTGCTCTGTTGCTATTTTGCGTGTCTTCTTTAATTTCCTTAAAACAGCATGTGGGATAAAAACGGCATGGGTTTTCTAGGCTTTGCTTTGAGGTTGTTTGGTGGGTTTTTTTCGGTTTTTTTTGGTTTTTTTTCAGTCACAGTCTCCAGGTTGTAGTGATGCTGCAAACATGGTCCTATAGTCACCTTCCTGCTTAGGCTGCCTTAGCTCTGAGAGGCACACCTGCTTTTAGGAAAGTTAAGACCGATCTCCTTTCGTGCTCTGAAATGCTTGAGGACGTGTAGTAACAGGATATCAGCACATCAGATATTGTTTTATTAATACTTTTCGTGGTAGAGCTTTTGAAGCCCCTCAGATGTGTACTCATTTTGGGGCTCAAAGTCTCTGTTTTCTTTGAACGTCTAGGAAATGTCTCAGTTGTTTGAAGATGAAAAGTCTGAAGTATCATATTTTTTCAGAATATTGGCTTTCAGCCCGAGTTGCTGTCGCAGTTATGGTTGGGGAAGGTTTTCATAGTGGTACTCGAGGTTCTTTGTTGGTAGACAGATGGCTCTTTTTTCTGTCGCTGCCAATAGCAGGATCAAAGTGAAATTGACACGAATATACAGTCCTGAGTGGAAGCTAATTGGTGGGAAGCAGTGATGAGGAGTTGCTTTACGAGAGAGAGAAGCTGCTGAGAAATAGAAAGGGGGATGATGTGGATACAAGTTGCAGCAGACAGATGGAGCAGCGAACCAGAAGTGAGTCACCGAGATCCGAGACTGGGAAAAGACGCTGTGCCCTTTCCCTTTCGGTGACTGTTTGGGGATATGCTTCAGGTTTAAAAGCCTTGCTAGGTGGAAATTCCTAAAGAGTGATTGTATAGAGGGAGCCTGGAACAGCACGTTAATATTTAACATTGGCACATCCTTTTGAAAACTGAATTGCTGTTTCCAGGCTTGGAAGCTGCAGCTCTAGGCTTGTTTTAAGCTTGTCTTGCCAGTAAAAAAACTCCATCTCTAAACGTCATATCTGATTTCCTGCTTTGTATATAACCTGGGAAGCAATGCATTCTGGAAATTTAGAGCTCTCTTTGCTCTACAGCTTTGTCATGTCTTTTTGGCAACATACTTCTTCAACAGTATTCCATAAAGGAATGAAATTTGCCCACAAGAGCCAAGTAAGGAGCAGTCTTTTCAGGGTCATAGTGCGGCACAGTTCATGTGGTCATGGAAGGTTTTGTTCCCTGTGCTTGGGTATTTAATAAAATTAGAGCCTTTTCTGTAAAGTATTTTTATATACCATGAACTCTACAAATACACAGCAAATTTCTGTGCTCTTAATGAGGAAGATGGGATGGAAAGGTCTCTGAACCGGTCTTTGTTTCCCACATTTACATTTTTGAATAATTTAGGCAAACTGTAGAAGCAATAGGTCTCCACAAAATGCTGGAATGTGCTTTTGGCTCTGAGTTACCAACGGTCTGCCAGAAATTCTTCCTGCACAGAATTCCAAACGTGAATTTTGTGCAGATGTATGTTTTTTGGATGCCTGTGATCGTGTAATTTCAGCAGAGAAGTTAATCACTGAGAAGGTTAAAACACTCCTAGGAATGGAACTTTATTGCAAAAACACCCCTACTGGTTTCTGTCCTTTGCATTTACCACAGTGTTTATATGGAAATATATGTATCAAAGAACCCGACCCCTTTGGACATTTCTTCTATTTAGTCTATGCAACCTTCCTAAGTGGACAGTAGCTCTTGAGCACACCATTCTTGATTTTTCTTTTTAAATTTATTGGTGGTTTTATGTTGGCATCCTTCATTTTGCATTTTATTTTTCTGTGTTGTTTTAATAATAATTCCAAACTCTTATTTAGAAGCCTCCAGTCTTAGCATTTGATGTTGAGAAATGCCTTTATTCCTTTACATTAATAAATGTAGGGAAAAGGAGATGACCTAGTGGTCTTAAATCCACATAGTTACCCATTGTCCATCAGAAAAATGTTCTGATGCCCTGGCAACTAAGGCAGAGGTTTTTTCATATTAAAATGTGAATTCAACATTTTATTTGAAAGATTGGTTAGACTTTACATCGTGTAGTATTAGAAATAAGGGAAGGTATGTTGCACTTTGGCTTCCATCTTGGGCTGTATTGTCATCTTCTTCTGCCATGTTTTGAAAAGCTGTGGTTTTTGGCACACCTTATGTCGATGATACGAAGTCAACGAGAAACTTCTTGCTTGCATCCTGTCCTGGGTTGACTATATGATGCTTTTATCCCCAATCGTCTTGTTCTGTGTGAGGGAGAGATCTGTCCGACTCTGTCAAAGATGTGTTGAAGGACATTTAGGAAGTTCCAGCTTGTGAGACTGCATACCACCCCTGCTTTTTTTTGTTTCCCTTGAACTGTGTGGGTTGTGGGAGGAGTGCGGGCTCCTGTTTTGGTTTATCTCGCTGAACTGAACAGCTGCCAAAGAGTGGTGCTGCTCTGTTTTCTTTTAGCCTCTTCCCAAGGCCAAGCCACACCTTTGTGTTGCTTCTCTTATCTTGAATCCAGTAAGAATGCTGATTTGGAAAATCCATTCAACTTTCCCACCTAGTGTAAAATTTTATAAGAAGGATTAATTTGGATCATCCTGCTGAGCTGTTTGCTGCACAATCATACATCTGTTGCGCAAGGGAAGAGAGATGAGAACATGAGTTCCTGTGATGAGGGGGAAAAAAGGTTTCCATGTGTGACCCGCCTGCCCTCCCAACTCCTAAGGAGTTTCCCAGTGTTAAATCTGTGTCTAGTGTAACCTTTGTGCTGTGAGCAGAAATGTAGATGTCGTATACCAGCTTGCTTGTTGCTGTGATCCTTTAATGAATTTAGAGTTTGGATTAAGATAAGTATTATCAAAGATTTCTGTACCTTGTGTGCTCTGAGCACATGTACTCTGCGAGTTGCGAAGGAGATGTGCATCCTGCTGCTGGAGCAGTGGCTGGGATCGTGTCTGACTCCAGGTCTCTGTCCTAGCTGTGTCTGCTTCATGTATCTCTTTAATAACAGGCTGTGTGTGTGTGTTGTGTGCTTGGAGGCACAGTCTCTTGTGGTGCTTTCTCAGAGCAGCTGTTTGGAACCCCATGTGCAGATTTGACTATCCCAGACTTGAACACTTTCAGATCAGCTATCTATTGCTATAGGTTGAAAAAGCTGGTATTTCCTAAAGCCATGTTTAGTTAAAAATAGCCCCCTTTGACAGTATTCTGCTTTTCCATAATATTTTTCATTTAGGCTTTGAAGTCAGATAAACTGGCTCTCTGTAGAATGAGAATGTTGCCACTGTGATTTTTGAACAGTTTTATAAGTCCTAAGGGTACTGCACACAATGATGAAAAAAACTGCTTCCTCTCACAAAATTGCTAAATGGCATGAATTTGTTGGACAGTAGACATGTAAATACAGAATTTTACTGAATCAGTCACATTATTTATTTTGTGGTTAACTGGCTTTATTTGATATTCAAAGCTCTGGTTAATAAATTAGGCACCCTGTTGTGCCTTGTTTGGGTAGCCAAAGATGTAATTGATTAGAAAATTGGAGGTACTTTTTGTTTTTTTTCTAGTTGAGTTTATTTCTGGTTCTTTTGAGCCATTCTGCCTTTGAACAGGTTATTAGTCATTTTGCCACTCAAAATCTGATTCCCTGTAATGAGCAGGGCTTTGGTCCATTTTAAAATTATTTCTGGTGCTGCTGTGATAGATGAGAGGCAGATAAACTTATGTTCTGTAAAAGCAAACACGAGGCCTATAAGAAACAGCTTGCAATTAATGTGATGAGTTTGATATTTGTAGTGTATATACCTCACTGGTATTCTTAATGCTGTATGGAAATTAATGTCTTTTCAACTTGAACAGGTTTGCATGTGTTCTAGAGGGGTGTGGACAGTGGTATAATCAAAGGACAGCTGCACTCTTGTAAAAATGAAAAAAACCCTGAGGTGGTGAGACCAGGAGCAGGTATTACCAGAGTAACTAAAACCTAGGAGAAGCAGGAATTGGCTGCATGTGATGCTGAAACAAAAGACTACAGAATATTTCTGTCTGGAACAGGATATGGGTTCACTCAGTAAGGGAGGGGAGCATGGAGCATCCAAAGTTGAAAGCAAAACCGCTACAGTGCGAATTCATAATCCTGGTTTTCAAAATTACTTGTAGTGCACTATGTATTAAACATCATGGAAGTGGAGAGATGCTTGGGTAGTAACATGAACTCAAAGAGAAAGATATTTAAGGGTAAGACACAAGCAATGGGTTGTTCATCAGTAATAAAGTTAGGAGGGCTGGGGGTGTTAGGCAGGGGAGATGTGAGGTTAAGGTGCGTTGGTTTGGGGTTTTTAATTTCTTCCAGTAGATGTGAATATGTTTTCCTTGTATTTTAAAGAACTAAATGACCATTTTTGTATGACAGTATAAAAAGAAAAAGGCTTTCAACTTCAAAACTGTGGTTACAAGCTGCTTCTTGCTAAGAGCATTGCTTGCTGTAATTCTTGTCAGAACTATGAAAATAAGGCTGTGCTCATGACTGATTGAATGGTTTCTTTTGTAAAGAGATAGTGAATATTAAGTAAGTTTAAATGTTAAGTTTAATGACTTAAATGTTTTGTGGCTCTCATGAGACCAAGCTGTTAAGATCAATGGAAATTCTAGAAAGATGTGTTAATTATATTAATTGTTTCAACATTTCCCCAATCTTTTTCTTAAAAAAAGATACAAACTGCTTAATCTTTCAGTTGTAAAATATAATTTAGGATTTTGGGGCTGCTTTGTAATTCCTGTTTAGTGCATCATTCTGCATTTTACTCCTGTATTGTAATTTTTATTTTTCTTTTAATACTGGGATTTGTGTCAATTGAGTACTTGCTTTGGGATTTTGGACTCTCTTCTGGTTTTGAACTACTTTTTCCTGTAGAACTCATTCTGACCCCTGCATGAATAGTTCTGAAATTAAAAGTCAAAATAATTTTCCATTTAACCTGTTTTCACTTCCCATCTCTTTAGGTTTGGACTCAGCAGGATCGTCAGTGCATCCTCAATACTTTAGCCCAGTTACTGCTGGATAAAGAATGTACTGTATTGATCGGCCGACAAGTTCGGCCCATCCTGCTGGATTTGCTGGAAAGAAATGCAGAAGCTATCAAAGCTGGTGGCCAAATCAATCATGATCGGCATGAAAGGCTCTGTGTAGCCATGAGCAAGCTGGTTGCTGATCACCCTGATGTTCTGCCGTGAGTAATGAGATGTCGATGTTTGAATTTAGGAAATGTTGCAACTGCTCCTGGAGGCAGAGTAAATCAGGTTTTTGTTAATAGATGGATTGGGATGATTAAAGAGAAGGACACTGACTGACTGGTGTTTTTATATTTTAGGACTGGTGTTTATAATGGTGTTTTGTTTATTTTAGAGCCGTTTGGTTGCAATGGAAAGGAGATATGTAGCCCTTTTGGTTATTATCTGTAGAAATACAACAATATATAATCATAAAAAAATAACACTTAAGAAAATGTGTAAATGAAAAGAGAGAGGATAAGAATAGAAAGATCTCACTACCCTACCCACGGTTCCAGTGGCAAGACTTGGTTGTTGCAGTTTCCGTGTCCATTGGTCCAAGTGATGGTCGAAATGTTGATCCATCACGAGGTGGGGGGAGCCCATGGAACACAAAATTTGTTGGGTTAATAAACACTCAGGTTCAGGGGGGAATGCCCAGGTACCTCCCCTGGTGGGGGAGAGTTTTACACTGTGTTGCAACACTGGATCATGACCAGTTCTGTGATGGAAGTTCCTAAAAGTGAATCTGGGGGCACTTCGGGGATTTTGATTCATGACTCCTCCCAAGACATGAGAGCTGCCTCTGACATAGCTGAGCCAGTTATGCCCCGTCGGGAGGGATGGAAGCCTTCAGTGAGAATGTCCCGGTTTTCTCACCTGAGCCACTTGTGTAAGGGAGGACATTGTCATGATAAAAAGCATTATCCCACCTTACAGGATTTGCTTCTTACTGGTCTCTTCCGAATGTGGCCCAAACCCCTGCTTGTAGCCCTGGGTGATGGGTGCTCAGCCCTTCTGCCCCTGGGCATCCTCAGCAAAGCACTGCAGCTCTTGCAAATGAGCAGTTGTTTGGCAATTGTTTGAATCGTCATTAACCATTAACACTGCAGTTAGCATTTCATCCAGGCACTATGTGCTTGTTTGTGTTCCCTGCTGAAGAGAGGTAGTGTCAGGATTTGAATCGTCTCCCACAGTAACAAATGCATTTTGAACAGAAATAATTATTAAGTAAATACAAGACTCAAACACAGTTTGTTTTAATTAAATCGTGTTGTAAGATGCAATTTGACTTCCACCTGTGATCTGCAGAAAAGCAAAACAGCTTGAAAATAGTTCACAACCAAAATCTCTGAGTTTAATATTGACCTCTAGGCTGGTAGAGTATAAAGTTGCATAAGTAGGAATCTGTATTATTTTGTTAGTGAACAAGAGCAATCAAAGAGTTTTCACTAAAGGCATACTGTTTCCCCTTGATAATTAAGTAATGATTTGTAATAAGGTGAAGTGTCTGTTGTCAGCTGACTGCTGAAGTGGTTTTATTTCCCATGTGTGGAATAAGTTAATTTCAGGCCTTAGTTCTCAGTACCGTCAATTACTGTCTTAGGACCAGTGCTCTGACATCTTTATTAGTGCCTGGTTTTCTTTCTTCTGACTTACATGTTTGTGTTCCATCTCTTTTTCTCTCACTCTCTTCTAAAGATTTGCTTTAAGATACTTTAAAACTACGTCACCAGTTTTCCAGAGGCTTTTCCTGGAGAGCTCAGATGCAAGCACAGTCCGGTATGGGCGCAGACGAATGAAGTTACGCGACCTCATGGAGGCTGCCTACAGATTTTTACAGAAGGAGCCATCAGTTTTCCGGGAACTATGGGACTGGAGTGTTTGTGTTCCACTCCTAAGGAGTCATGACACCTTAGTCCGTTGGTAAGTTAAAATCTCCAAATCTTCTTCGCTGAATATCTGTATGTGTATCTTGAATTGTAATTAACAATGTTCACGTGCAATAGAAAGCGTCTTCAAGTAATACCAGCAAACTGTACCAATGGTGTCTGTACTTGTACTTCTTGACTGACCTTCTGAAAGCTATAGTGATCTATCACAAAGTGTATTTCAGACTAGCACTTAGTAGTGCTTAAAACTATGGTCTAGAGAATCTTTCCGAATTATTTCAGTTTGCCCAAGTTGGTTCTTTTTTCAGTTGTTTGTGTGTTGATTTCTCTGGAGCCGTAAAATGTAGTTTATTTAAGCTGCAACTTGCATTGGCCTTGTTACAGGTTTTGTGTGGGATTTTAGTCAGATCTTTCATGTTAGGTGTCTGCCTGCAGGGCTTCAGCCTGATCATGTGCTCTACCTTATTTAGTATTGATAGTGCCTCTTATTTTAAAAAAAGATGTTTAATAATCTTTTTAAAACATAAATTCCGAACTGTGTTAGTAGCACATAATTTCAGTAAGGTGTATAATTTAGGAAGGGTAGAACCAAGAGCATTGTCAAATCTATCAGTCATTTATGAAGCTCTTCAAAATGACATAGTGTCAGAAAGAGAGAGAGAACTTGGAATTCATTGAGTAGAATTGTTTTACCTGGTGTTCAGCCAATAGTCTTAACTAAGTGAATGAGCTGACTCTTAAACATTTATCCTGAAACAATCTTCTGCCTTCTCTCCCATCTCTTCCTTCCCCCCATCATGATCCTTGAAAACTTTGTTCTTGGAAGTTAAAAAGAGCATTATGATGAATGAGAACTGGTTTGTGATTTATATTAAATGTTCCTTTGTTGCAAGACAGCTTTATGTAGTCACGACTTGGGAGCTGTTGGCTTTTTTAGGCACTCAGAATTGATTTCATTGCATTAAATTTACTTTAGAAATAGCATGAAATGCAATTTTGGAAGGGAAATGGTAGGAGGAAAAAAATGGGCAGAGATTACTTCATTTTCCTTGTCTCATATGTTAACCTTCATTTATTTAGGAAAGTGCATTCCGTTATTATATTTCTACTGATAATTCAGTTCTTCAGAGAAATGGTAGCTAATTGGTGTATAAATTAAAACTGTGCCCTGATAGAATTGCTTTCCTCAGCTCTGAGATATTTGTCTAATCTGAAAGAATGTTAAGCATAGTGCTAAAATAATTTCTTTGAATAAAGTTTTCTGCACGTTTTCCCAAACTTGATGTTTTGTTATGCAACTGACAGTTGTCAAACTGCATTCCTTAAAACTGTTTTGACATATTTTGTTCTAAATGTAATTTTTAGGTATACTTCAAACTGTCTTGCTCTGGTTACGTGCATGAGCGATGAGCATAAATTATCTTTCCTGAAGAAGATATTCAATCCTGAGGAGCTCTTGCATTTCAGACTGAAGTAAGGACTTTTAAAATCTTGAACACTATTTGTTTTTCTTTGTGAATTTCAGCTGAGTTAATAAACATGGGTTTCACAGGTTGCTAGAAGAATCTCAGCTGAAGAATGTGGAACGAGCCTTAGTTTTGGCTAATCCAGACTCCTCATTTTGGCAAAAGGAGAAAGAACTGCACTACACACAAGGACACATTGTGTCGGGTGACCTCTCTGCACGTGTAGTAGCTGTCTGTGGCATTGTGCTGCCTAGACTACAGCGTGTTTCTGAAGAACAGGTATGTAATCCACTGTTAAATCAGTACATTTGTGTTTCAGGAATTTCTCAGTACAGTGAACTGACTATTTTCTGATTGGATGGTATTGAGATACTGTGGGTAATGTGTGTATCTTTATCTTTCTCAGTGTGTGCTGTAAACTAGTGTTGCATAATTCTGGCACCACAGAGAAGCTCTGCAGTGAGTGGAGTGAAGCAGTGAAGGAGCAATAGTGCTGTTCATTGTACCTTCATATGGCAGTTTGTACAAACATACTGCAAAAGAATATTCAGCCTTACATAGTAACTTCAGTCTCAGTTGGGGTGACAAGCCATAGCTGACTAAAGCCAGGATCTGGGGCAGTTGCTTTTACCTGCATGACGTAGGGGTTTTTGTGCTATACAGGTATCTTGTATGCAGCTTTTCTCCAAACATACACTCAGTCTTCTGTGAAAAGAAGAAAACAAGGCTGCTGTTTAAACTTTTCCAGAAGGCAGAGAGAGGGGAAAGGAAGTGAGCAAGAATTTACTGTCACCACTTGAGAAAGTGAAATGTAGACTGTAGTGCCTTACAGATTTGGGAAGCCCGTCAAAGGCATGAACATTTTTAAACAGTATTAAACTTTTTTTCTTCTAGATTGCTATTTAACTTAAGCTGTTCAGAATCCTCTTTGTAGCCACAGCCGGTATTCCTGACTGGTTTTCTCCTTGAAGTATGAGTTTTAGCTCTTAGCTGAGTTCTTTTGTTTAATTTTGTAACAATGGTCTACAACAGGACAAAGAAATGAATGAAGAGTACCAGTGTCCAGAATTGTTTGAGTGGCCGAAGCAAGGAAGGAGGATTTTCTCTCCAAATTCCTCTTCCCCACACCCTGTTTTTCTCCCTGCTTCTGTTTTTGAATTCAGTGTTTTCTAGCCTTTTGGAATTTTTTATATAGGATTGTGAGAGAGTGGTTTGGAATTCACTGTAGCAGAAAAACCATAGAGCAGTTTAAGAAGATTCTTACTCCCGTGGCAGCATCACTGCTGCTGCAGCTCTGCTGAAGCCAGGCCATGCTATAAACTGGATTACTGAAAAAATACTCTTTATCTCTGAGGGAGGTGAGAACTTCCCTGAAAGGAATGCTTTTATTTTTTTGATAGCCACAGGTATTCCACTGATGGTCTACAGTGTAGTTCCAGTTGCAATAGGGAGGTTCCAGTGGCAGCTTAGGAGGTTTGATGAAGACATAGGAGCAAACTGTGAGGGGAAGCAGGTTCTCTTGTTTCCAGAGAAGTACATCAAGCTGTATCTGGAAAAAGGTCAGACTTAAATAAAAGACATTTGTTTCTATGCTCTGATTCCTTTCCTCTGAGCCTTTTGACACAAAGGACTCATTTTTGTGCCATGTATAGATACGTGACTGTAAGAGCCAGAATATTTGGAGACTATCTGTAGCATTGATTAATTACCATTCAATAAACTGAATTCATTTAATTTTGAATAAAATTAAAATGTTATTGAATATACCTTTTTTTATTTTTTCCATTTACTGAGTTTAATGATCTTATACTTTGGCTTTTACAGAAAGAAGTAAATACTCATATTTATTCATTTAATATTCATATTTGCATCATTTGAATGCAACTGCTGTTTGATTTGTCCTGTGATTTGGATCCATTCTGATGATGTAATTTAGCTCATTTTGCAAATTGTATTTGATTGACATGAGTTATGACTGAATAGTTACTGTGCCTGTACTGGCAACTTAGTGTGAATTCCCCTTGGGATCAAGTTGTATGCATACTTTTCATTAAGTGTTTCACCTATAGTAGGTTTTGGATGGAATCTGCTTTAATATCTGTTAATAAATACAACTATATAGACTTCTTTATGTTATTTGATATACAGATCTGCAGGCCAAAATTTTTCCTGTTGTTACACTGACTTTCCTAATTGTTCTGTGTGGTACGACAGTGGTAAGAAAAGTAATTTCAAGTGTAGTAACCCAAATTTTATGTTTGAACAGGAAAATAACACCAGCAGTTTTGTTTTGGTTGAATCTGCCTTCACAAATCTTCAAAACCTTGCTATTGCTGTGGCATATCAGACTCCTGTTTTATTAGAAGGACCAATAGGATGTGGCAAAACTTCTTTAATTGAATATTTAGCGGCTGTTACAGGAAGAGCAAAACCTCCTCATATTTTGAAAGTTCAGCTTGGAGATCAAACTGATAGTAAGGTAACTGATGGATTTGTTTGATGTTTGAATCATGAGACATAATTTTACTTAAAGCATGGACTTAATTTTCTAATGATAATAATGTTTTCACTCAAGGACCCTACAGTGCCCAACTCTTTAATACTGGTCTTAATATTGGTGAGAATGAATAAATGAACAAGAAAAAAATGAATAATGAACAAGAAAAATAATTGTTATTTTCCAGTAGGTTTTAAATTCTTTGCATAATTGTGCTAAACCTGTGTCATTCAAATTGTGTATTATCAGGGTTTTTCTATGTGGAAGAGCTCTATTGATTTTTTTTTTAAATTAAAAAAATTGATTTATATTGGAAAAAGCAGAATTTGGTCCTAAAGGTTGTATGGACATTTCTTATTTCAGTTTAAGTGAGCTAATGTCAGTTTAATCTGATGCCTTTTTTGGAGATAAAGTAAGATACTGGGATGTTGAGGTGACTTGCAGTTACATAATAATAATTAAGCTCTTATCTGTAGATAATTTTTTGTACTTCTTGTTTTGCATATAGAATTTTGGAGCTTGAGTTATGTTGTTTGGCACAATTTATTTTTAGTTTTTCAAGGTGGTTAGTATGTACCAGAAGTTATCAGAAGGTTTCTATTAGCATCCATAGGCACCTTCTTTGCTTGCATGGAACACCTAGTTTCACCATCTCACAGGCTGTGTCTTCTCATATACAAGAGTAAGGCCGGCATATTTAAGAAAAGGGGGTGAAGTTCAAGGTATAAAATATGTAGGAGTAAAATCAAACTCAATTTTTAAAGCAATGCTTATATTGAAGTTACAACTTGAGAGAAGAGCAAAGCTTTGACTGAATTTTACGTTTGAATAACTTGCTTTGTGGTTCTGTTTGCTACCTTAGCCACAGAGTTTTCAAAAACATAAAGTTTGGTGTCACCCTAGACAGTTTTCTGTATTACTTTAGATTGCTTGTAAATTAGGGTGGCACAGCTCATTAATTCACTTCCAATTACCTAATTTGTTTTCATTATTGAGTTTCAGTTAAATTGCCATTGGAGGCGGGAAACTCTTCTTCTTAATTAAAAAAAGTGCAGTGCTGGGCACAGATTGCCAGACACATTGTTTAGTAAGGTGGAGGTAAAGTGTCACTTCTATGTTTAGTAAGGTGGAGGTAAAGTGTCCCTTCTGTCCCAGCTTTGGTTGTATTTGCCATCCCTTGCTCTGGGGAGGCGGTGCCACGTCTCTGATGTGCCGGTTGTTTCTGTCACAGACGCTGCTGGGGATGTATCGATGCACGGATGTACCAGGGGAGTTTGTGTGGCAGCCTGGCACCTTGACACAAGCCGTTACCAAAGGTCACTGGATACTTCTGGAGGATATTGATTATGCTCCTCTGGATGTGGTAGGTAGCTTCATGTTTGCTTTAAGGTACTGTTCTTAATGCCCATGATGGCATTCTGGGAGTCCGATAACCAGGGGTCTGGAGCAGCATGCTGAAAATGCTGCTGCTTTAGAAGGGGTTAGACAGAATTCACCTGTCTTGGTTCTCATGTTTGCACACCTCATTAGTTTTTGTCTTTGTTACAGAGTAACAAAGTGATCAGTGACCCTGACGCTGATCACAGATTTCACTCTGAAAACTGGAGTTGACACTGATCATCTGGCTGATAATGAGTCTATTTAGTAGTGTCTTGGTGTTTGAAACAAATTGTGGCCTTAAACACCACAAAATATTGTCAATATATGAGGCTGGTGCTGTTAGTAAGATTTTTTTTGTGTGTGTGCCCTTTTTTCTCTTCCACATATTTTTTCTTACACATTTCTTCCATATTAAAAATGTGCTGTTGCACTAAGCATTATAAGTTTTAACAGATTTCCTGTTTTTTTTGGCTCCAGAACAACTAGTCAGTCATCCTTGTCTCTTGAAGTAATGGCTGCTGAAAACAAGTCATTTACAAGCATGGTGTGATAGAGATGTTTTTCTGCATAGGCCTGCTGGACATTCTGCTGGTTGTTTCCTTTCACATCTGTTCCATAAAGCATCCTTTGTGTGACTGAATAACCTGTTTATTAGGTTCTAGGCTTTCCGGTATAGAAATGGAAAATTTATAAAAAACCAAATGCATAAAGCTTGTATGTACAGACAATTCACTGCTGGGAGGTCGTGCACTTACTTCTGTGGATTTAGCTGACTGCACTCATGATGAGCATAGCCTGAGTAGTATCCTGCATTCATCAAATCCCTTTCTTCAGGTCCTCCCTGCAGGCATCTTGTCTGCTTTCTCCATATCAAAGAATTTCTGTGTGCCTCCTTCTGTGCTGAGGGGTTGGTGTAGTCAGTCATACATCAGCTTCTTTCTTTCCACCACCATTATTGTTCTACCCCAGGGAAAGCTAGATTTTATAAATAGATACCAAACTCTCCTGGGGTAGCAGTATATACACTAAAAAAGGTTGATGTTGGAGAATGACATCTTTGAGACACAGTCATCTTTGTTCAGGCAGATAAACAAAATAAAGCTTCTGATCTGAATATGTCTAATAAGTCATTTGATAATTTTAAAATAAATAGTTTTGCTTTGGACTTGTAGTGTGAAGGCTGTCATTTCCATTCTGTAATCATTAAATTTGAATACAGGAGAAAGAAGGGTAAGTAAACATTACACCTTTGGCTTCCAGTGCTGATTAAAATTGCTGGGAACTCTGCAGTTCCTGTTAACATCACTTGGAAGTGTATCTCTGGAAATAGCAGTAGCTGGCAATGTAATGGTGCTCAGTGGCATTGCTCCAGCATCTCAAGTGTGAAATAAGGGTGGATGGTTGTGCTGTCTGTTAGTGTCACCAAAAAAAAAAAAAGTTTATAATTTTTCTTTTTCTCTTCAGATCTCTGTGCTGATTCCTCTTTTGGAGAAAAGAGAGTTGCTGATTCCTGGTCGTGGTGACTGCTTAAAAGTAGCACCAGGATTCCAATTTTTTGCAACCAGGAGGTAGGTTTGTAAACTTAAATGAGATGAGAACATCGGTGTCCTATTTTTAAGTCCAAGGTACTTTTTAGTACAAGGTGCTTGTGTGGGAGTATTGTAGCAGTTTCCAATTAACAAGCAATATAAGTCATAGAAGCGGTAAGATTTTTTTTTTTACTTGAAGCAGCCTTGGGGTGAATCCCAATGTTTGTACAGAAAAAATAGCTTCAACAAGGCTGAAGAAATGAACCTTGCTTAGAGGAACCCTTCAAAACCAACCCATCACCAAGACAAAATACCATTCTTAAGAATGCGTGAAAAAGGTTTATTATTGATGGTTATGAAAATCTTGCATCAGTATAGGTGTTTGTAATGTCTTCTAACCAGAAAAAGATACAATACACTCCTCTGATTCTTTCATTGTAGTAGTGGCTCCTGCCTGGGATAAGATTTCTGTATAAGAAAATGTAATGTTGTATCAAGGTTAAAGGTTAGGAGGTCTATGTGGGGAATGGCAGTTACATGTTTATCAAACGTTTTGCCGTTTATTTCAAAGCCTTTAACAAATTTTCCTGCTTTTGTCTTACTTCTATAAATTTGTTTTTCTGATCTGTTTTTTCTTGAATTGAGTCTTCTGTATTCCACTCCTTTGGTTGCCTCATTTCATGAGAATTTTTATTTCTTTATGCATGGTTGTCTTGGTTTAACCTCAGTCAGCAATTAAACACCACACAGGCACTGGCTCAGTCCCCTGCAGCAGGATGGGGGAGAGAGTTGGAAGAGAGAAAGTGGGGAAAAAGTCATGGGTTGAGATAGAGTTTAGATAAAGGAAAAGCTTTCCACGCAAACAAAGACACAAACCCTGTCACTCTGAGCATCCCCACCCTTCCTCCTTCTTCCCACAGCTGTATATGCTAGACACAACCCCATCTGATATGGAATATCCTTGTGGTCCGTTGGGATCAGCTCTCCTGGCCATGTCCCATCCCAACTCCCTGTGTTCCCTCACCCACCTCTGCTGGGGTGGTGCTGGTGCTTTTCTGAGAAGCAGGAAAGGCCTTGCCTCTCTGGAAGCCGTGCTCAGGGGTAACTAAGACACCCCTGTATTATCAGCACTGTTTGGGTCACAAATGCAAAACACAATCCCACACCAGCTACTGTGAAGAAATTTTACTATCCCAGCCAAAACCAGAACGTCAGTGAACAGTTTGTATAGCAGCAAATTATCATTTTCATTAGGCTCATTAGAGTAGATTCTGTAAATCGGTTGCAGTTTACGGCTGGGAAATAGTATTTAATGATGGAAACCAAACACAATACAACAAAGAAGAAAAAATTTAATGAAAACCCACCAGAAAACAGAAGCCAAACCACAACCCCAAATATAATGCTTTGCATGTGCCAGGCTACTTCTACAGTGGGTAAAAACACATGGCTGAATAGTTATTTCTGTAGTAAAAGAACAAAGGGAATGAAATGTATGCTGGAAAGAGCTGAGTCTGGAGGACAAGGAAGAATAATTGTGAAACACTGTGGAGTTGACTGGGCTGAACATGCTTTTCCTGCATCTCTGCAATAAGATCACAGATCCTTTGAGGTACTTCACAGGCCACTTCTGTCAGGTTTCTCCCTTTACAAAAGATTCTATATGTTGCCTCTGTTTGTGCAGATCGACAACTGACAGTAAGTTAAGTCTTTCTGAAAGTATCTCTATGGAGATTTTGGCATGTAGGAAGAAAAACACTGTGATAACAAGTAATTAAGAAAACATGGACAGGCAAGGTGGGGTACATGACAGTACAGTGACAAATAGTGTCATTTATGCCTGTTGCATTATGCTGTAGCAGCTGTATGTAATGTTCTTTGATGCACTGAAAATGCTGAATTCTTCAGCCACACTCAGCATGCTGTGTTTCTTCATTGTTGTTTTGATTTAGGATATTCAGCTGTGGTGGAGGTTGGTACAGGCAGCAAAGCAGCCATGCTGCTCTTCTGGACAAATACTGGACCAAAATACATCTGGATAACATGAGCAAAGGAGAGCTCAAGGAGGTATGGGGGTGTGTTGCTCCATTGTGGCATGTCAGTAATTGTTTCATTTTAGGGTAATAAATGTTTTTCAGTAATTAATTGAATCCTTATTTTATCTTCACGTTCTACAATAGACTTACAATTTCAGCTTTGTGCTGCCAATTTTGAAGTAAACAGGCAGTTTGTCAGGAGAATTCAAAGTGAATTGAACAAATGTTCCTGGAACCTGCCTTGACAGACATAATTGTGCTTTGTGTGGGTCTAAGAATCAAGTTATGTTGCTGCTTATTAGGCCACAGGGACTTGAAAGCAAAGAGAAATAGCAAAAAAGAAAATTGAGTTTACTCTAATTTGGCATTCTAAGCTTTGAGCTGAAAAATAGTTGGTCAATTGTCAGTGAAAAATAACTGCTTTTATTAACATCTTTCTTTTGTTAGCATCTCTGGGAGGTGTTTGCTGTGTGTAGTTCTTCAGAAGATTAAAACAGCCTAGAGCTCATATGAAAATTCAATTCTCTGGAGATTCTCCTTGTGATACAGAGCTCAAAACAGGATCTGATTCTAAAAGAACCTTGGCTGAGGGAAAAAGTAGTGCATAGTGTCTAGCAGAGTTGAGGAGAAAGTTCTGAATTTTCTAGAATGGAGAAGACATTTTTTTTCAGTAGAATTCATTCACTCCTTTGGACTCATTCAGCAGCCAGCACAATTATGGGTGGCCTTAAATATCTCTGTGGTTTTTTTCCTTTCTTGTCATTTGTCAGGAGTTAGGAGTGTTATTAGGAGTTGTTAGGAGTGGGGCAAGAACAACTATCAAAACCTTATGAAAAAACAAAACTTGAGTGTTAGCTGTGTCTCTTACCACCAGGTTCTTTTTATTCTTTTTCTGCAACTTTGTAGCCTAAGTCACAAAAATGTATAAATTAAGCACTATGATTCCACAGTGGTACACTCACTTGCCTCGAAAACAAGTCTCGCGGTCTTCTTGTTAATCTTAAAAGTCTGTTTGGCAGGGTAGGACCAGATTTCCTGGCCTGTATCTGTGAAAAGTAATTTTGAGAAGCAATATTTTGTTTGGCAAGCTTTAGTGGAGAGAACTGAGCTGAAAGGAAATTACAAAAGAAAAATCATTCCCTTAACATGCTCCAATGAATTTAGTCATAAAAAGAAGGGTGGGAGGTAAGGACTTCTGTTAGCAGTTGTAAAGTTGTAAACTGGTCATGATTTGGGTTCAGATAGGATTGAATGTCCTTTTTGTTCTTCCCGTTGGTATTTGTGCAAATGTTTTAAATGAATTGGAGTAGAATTGAGCTGGAAAAGTTCCTTTTTGGCATGGAAATCAGTATCATAGTAGTCATAATTTCTATTTTCTTCAGGTAAAAGATTGCAAGAGAGCAGTTTTATGTAGCTTGCTAGCTAAAATATCTATTGAAGCATCTCCCAGTAAAAACTGGGGTGTTGTTGCTTTCTTTCCAATGCGAATGGGTTTTTTGTTTTGTTTCATTTTTTCTTGTTTCTGGTTTCAGGTCCTCCAAAGGAGATACCCCAACCTTGCTCTTGTGACAGATCACTTGCTAGATATTTTCATTGACCTTGCAGGAGACAAGTATCAGGCACCAGAAAACAGTGCTGCTGCCTCCAGTCACATGCCAGAAGCAGCATCAGAATCGAGATCAGAACATAAGAAACCAAATCTGGAAGGACGAGAACTATCTCTAAGGTTGTTTTTTCTTATATATTTATTGGAAGTCACTAGCTACAGAGATAGAAGGGTTTATTTTAATTATATTTCTTAATTTTTTAGAAATAATGGTGATAGCTTGAATAATTAAATGTGAAAAACTGGGAAATACATTTTTTGTTTTGAAATAATGATTAATATATCATTTAAAGAAACTCATTCTGGATTATTTAAACTTCCTATTACCTATACTTACTTTTTGGGAGGCATGGGGGAACCTGTGGGTTCTGTCATGTGCAGTGCTTTGTTGGTATCAGGCCATATGAATTTATTCTTAATTATTGTTAACACAAGATATCAGTGCTAGTTAAGAACTGGAAGGTGCTGTATAATGTTCTCTCAGTAGCTAGAAGATAAAATTTTCAGTAACTGAGTATACTATCTACATTATTTCATGCTGAACACTCAACATTATAACTTAAGGTGACTGAAAAGAACTGTATCTGTAATGTGCTGTTAATTTCAGAACTTCTGTGATGAAATGTAGTTTGATGCTGAATTATTTCTTCCTCTCCTACCAAATGTCAGTTCTACTCATCTGGAATTTCTGTAAGCAGTAGTGCTTTGTGCATTAGTTGGTAAATTCTTTGTATGATAGTTGATATTTTTGTGGAGCATAAGGACATCAGTTTTTTCTAGAATAAAATTTCCTTTTCTTGCCTTTTGGAAGATCTTGTTATTGGTAAAGAATCAGTATCATGAAAAGAATGGGTGGTTTATACCTTTCTGGATTCTTTAATACCTTTGAGTTTTACAGTTACAGTTATGATTTAATGGGAGTATGTATTATCTGTTTATAAGTGATGTTGGTCTGTGCTCAGCTGCTCCTCAAAATTATTGTCCTTTGTGTCTTTCCACGTACACCTTGCACAACAGCAACACGTGCAAGTGCCACAAGATGACATCATGACCTAAGCTGAACATGAAGGAAGGTGCTGTGCATTTTGGCATGTTTGTACCAAATCTTTTTGGTTTTTCTTTTTAGAGACCTACTGAATTGGTGCAGCAGGATTGCTTACAACTTTGACAGTAATTCTTCAACCACAGCAGTGAATATTTTTCAGGAGGTGCGGTAAGACTTGATGCAGAAATTGATGCAATTGATCCCAAATTCTAGCCATGTCTCACAAAATGCTCTCTTTGGGAATGTGAGATGGGAATTTGTTTGGTTTTGTTTTGAAGCAATTGGACTGCAGTTGGAATGTTTATGATCTCTCTGATCAGAAGCTTTTGTTGTTTGCAGTAAGGTGCTAAAAGAATTTCCTGCTGTCATACAAACCGCATGGTGCAAAATTACTGTAACTGATACAAGCTGGGATTGCATGTGGCAGAGACCTTTCTTTTTCTTGTAATATGTGGCTACTTTTCCACTTACCTATTGATCAGCTTACAGTATAGGTTGAGGACTTTTTGGGTGTGCATCCATCACAGGCAGTTTTGAGATGTGAGATCTTACGAGGTTACTTCCACCTCCATTTTGGTCCGTGCGTCTAAAAACAGCTTTTGTAGTTGGGCATTGAAAAGTTTTTATTTTTGGTGTAAACCCACTACATTATAGAGTTTAGAAGTTCTCATTGCATCTGTTTGAACTCTGTTGTTTGACTTAATCAGAGGACAGTGAAGTAGTTTTATTTACAATGGTTGAATTGGATTTGGGTTCCTTTAGATTAAGATGGTGCTTTGTCAGATAAAATCATACAAAATTAGTTTTCAAGTTGTTTTTCTCCTTGACAGGCACTGGACTGTTTCACAGCCATGTTGTCCAACCAAGGGAGCAGACAGAAAATGGCAAAAGTTATTGGAAGTTACCTAAACATTTCAAAAAAAAAGGTACGGTGAGCTACAATTAACGTTATCTTTATTGTTAGTATTCTGTAGCTTGCAGTTTTTCTATGATTAATTGAAACATATTAAGCTATTTTTTTTCATTTAAATTATGCCCACCTCTCTTTCCCAAACAGTTTTGTTTTTTTTTTCACGTTCTGTTCCATCCCAGGATCTGTTTTTCTCCTATTTTGTATTCAGCTGCATTTCTTTTTTCTGAGAAAGTTCCAGGCAACCTGTTTTAGAGCAAATGGCTTCATGATGCAAAAGAAGGATTTCACAGGTGGAGCAGCACAGCTGCCTAAGCACATGATACCACTAGATGGACAGGGTAGCAAAGAATGTGTTTTTTCTTAGGTGGTTTACAGTGAATCAGTGAATGTTAATCACTCTAACAGAGAGATCAGAGAGAAACATGATCTTTACTGGTACTTTTTCTGTACTCACTGATTGCAAAATCAGCTGCCTCTCTGGAGCTCTGTAAATGACAAAATTAAAATCACTTCTTTGTCAACTATTTCTGACTGTAGAAGTCTGCACAGCAAATAGCCTCTATTGTTACTTTACGTTGACAAATGGATCCCTGAAACTTCTCTGGGTTTTTCTCTTTGTCCTTCTTTGCACTGTTTCCTTACAGGAATGCATTATTCCCTGCAAGGGGTAAAATAGCCTTATTTACACAGAGGGTTTTTTTAAGGGAGATTGTTTATTGTTAAATTAACTGTTCAAGTTTCTGTAGTTGAACTGCCGTGGAAGTAGGCGAAGTAGAAATACAGTGACAAAGACTGTTACCAAGTTATTAAGTTGAAAGTTGTTTGTACAGATAAAAACACTTCTGAGGTCCTTCACTATTTTAGGTGATGATTATGTAAAACCTCCAAAATACAGAAAAAAAATTAACTTGCTGCAAAATAATACTGGTAGCATGGTGTGGATGTTCTTACTGTGATGTAAGCAACATTAGTATTGGAAGTGCTGATGCTTTTTTCACAGGTGGAGTTCTACTGCGAACTCTATAAACCGGAAATTTCAATACGGGAACAAGAAGTCTCTGTAGGAAGAGTGAATCTTGTGAAGAAGCAGACCCAGGCTCTCACTGTACAAAGGTGTAGTTTCCATGTGAATTGAAATATTTTTTGGTGGAATAGAATGGTCTGCAGGTCAGAGGGTTTAAGGAAAATGCAAATTGGGTATTCTCATTTTAATGAATGGAATGTGAGAGCTCTTTCCCTTGCTATCTAAGTTTTACCTTGTGTATTTTTAAGAGTGCTTCTGGCACTCTTAAAAATATCATCATGCTTCTGGCAGCCAAAGCATGGAGATTTTCAGCTTCTTTGAACTAGAGTGTCTTCAAAAGAGTGTGGATCCACAGCTGTTATAAAAAGATTTTGATGGCTCTGCCTTGGTAGAGGGAGATTTTTGTATGTGTTGGTAACTTCATTGGCCATGAAGTTATTTGGAAACCCTGAATTTTTAGGTTGTATCTTGAGAAAAATTAGTATCTTTGAAGGGGGTCTTAGAACTATTTCTTTTCAGACCTATATTAAAAAAAATCCTAAATCAAACCACACCACTAAAAAACAATAAAGGTAAAATTGGAATGAGCTCCTTGATAAACCGTATTTTGAGTAACTTGGTTTTTTTCTCCAGGGCAAAACACACCTTTGCTGCCACACGGCCATCTGCAGTACTGATTGAGCAGCTTGCAGTGTGTGTTGTCAAAGGAGAGCCTGTGCTCTTGGTTGGTGAAACAGGAACTGGCAAAACCTCAGCAGTCCAGTACCTAGCTCATATTACAGGTAAATAATGTGTCAAAATTGTAACTTGCATGAAGATAATTTGAAAAACAACAAATGAACAAACCCACAAGTTGATGGTGCTTTTCATCTCTGTTTC
Organism: Onychostruthus taczanowskii; assembly: GCF_017590055.1. Lineage (NCBI taxonomy): Eukaryota > Metazoa > Chordata > Aves > Passeriformes > Passeridae > Onychostruthus > Onychostruthus taczanowskii. The sequence continues at coordinate 3,455,621 of NW_024501348.1, forward strand.
AAGGACACCGTTTGAGGGTTGTCAACATGAACCAACAAAGTGACACGGCAGATCTCCTAGGGGGGTGAGTCACTGACCACTGCTTTGTCTGTTCTGCAGAACAAATGGGCACTATCTGTTACCTAGTAAGAGAAATGTCTTAATAAACATGTTTGCATGCAGGAACCTTATTGTTCTTGCTGAAGAGCAGAGCAGTTTCACTGAATTGTGTGCAGAGCTATGTGTGATGAGGTCATTCAAAAACACAGCTCAATGTCTTTAAAAATGGCTAAGCTGTTCAATATAATTCTGATGTAATATTCGCTGGATAGATTGTTTGGTTGTATTACAAATATTTTGCTTATCAGGGTGTTCCTGTCTTTACAAAGTTGCCTCATGGTGCATTAAAATATATGCAATTATATTTAGTTCATTAGTTGATATGTTCCTTCCTTTGTAAAGACAGGAACATATATATATGTTCCTGTCTTTACAAAGACATATATATATATATATATATGCAATATATAATTGCATATATTTTAATGGTGCATTAAAATATATGCAATTATATTTAGTTCATTAGTTGACTAAAAAACTTCAGAAACAAGGGTTCATCCATGCAGCTTATTGTTGTTTCAAGTAACTGGTTTTGGGCTTGTTTTCTTTTTTAAGTTCACAGGTGACTCTGTCTCACATAAGTAATTACACTTTTGCTTCTCTTCAGTTACAAGCCTGTGGATAACAAGCTGATCTGGCTCCCTCTGCGAGAGTCTTTTGAAGAACTCTTCTCTCAGACATTTTCTAGGAAGAAAAATCAAACGTTCTTGGGACACATTCAGACTTGCTACAGGCAGAAACGTTGGCATGATCTGCTAAAACTAATGCAACATATTCATAAATCTGCTCTTAATAAAGAAGTAAAAGAAAATGCGTCTGGTAAGACTTCAGTTGGATCAAACACACATTAGTGCTAAACCATGCACAGGGTAGATAAATACTGGCGACTTCTGTTCTTTTAATTTGGGTTTGTTTGAGGTTTAGGGGTCTTTTCCTCCCCCTGTATTACATCTTTATTTTCTGGTTTTGAGAAATGCAATGTCAACATTGCAACAGGACATTCAGAACACTAGTTGGGCTAGAACACTGTTAGAACAGTGGTTGGGTTTTGTTCTGTTTTCTTTTCCTTTTTCTAACTCATCTCTGCTGTTAGCTATGTCTGAGAGTGTGGAGATTGTCTGTCCTGTGGTAACCTTGACATTTAGTCTCCACTCAGTACATGTTTGCTGTGCTGGTGAGCAGTCTGGTTGTTTGTGCGTCAATCTTCTCTGTGAATGGATTCATACTTTCAGCCCTGGAACCTGCCTGTGTCTCACAAACATGTCCTTTTCAAAAAACAAAGCAAAATAACAATAACAGAATCAAACCCAAAGTAATAACTGTTTTAGAGTAGGAACTACCCTAAAACATTATTTTTAAGATCTTGCTTCTGCCTTGGTTCCTCTGTTAGTGATGCTGACTTGTCTAGTGCTTTATTTTGTTCCAGTGTGGTTTTGTCTCCAAGTCTTTCTTGTTTTATATTCATAACCCATTTTGGGGCTGAAGCAATGTTGTTACTTTGCCTTGCATGGAGTTGTTTCTGGTTCTAGACCAGCAGAGCAAGTGAAGTTGTAGCTTTCATTCCGTTTGGGCTAAATGAAAGTAATTATAAACTTTATCTCCACTCTTCTTTTTAATTGGCTCTTCTGAATATGCAGATACAAAAATAAATGCCCACAAATGTGAAAAAAAGAGTCTAAAGAGTTCTTGCATTTATTGCAAGAATTGACAATCCTAAAATAAAGAGAATGCTGAAATCTGTAACTTGCAAAGTTTCTTAAGGAATTTTGATGTTCTATGTAGCTCAGGTAGTGATTTTAGCAAATAACGAAAATGAGTGCTATAGTAAATATTGTTGTATCTGATAAGCAATAGTGTGTTAATTATTGATACTGAAGTGTTCATTGTTAATCTGTTCTGTCATAAGGGTTAGAAATTTGGTCGGTTTTATTTTTTTCAGCTGTCTCTGTCTCTGGAAATTAGACAGTGGTAACAGTCATGCTGGAATAAAGTGAAATATAAATATTCGTTTCTCATCTGGGAATGAATAGCAAATTATCTGAGCACTATTGACATAAGGGTACAGTTAAATTTTAAAAATGAAAAACTACACATTCACAAAATCAAAACAACAAGATTAAATTATTTTTTAGATTTGTGGTGTGTCATCTGCTGGACTTGAAGTTTTTTGTTGCTCGAGCTTACTTTTGTATCTCTCTGCTTGAAACAATGTGATTAAAGTACTGTTGTCTAACATTTTTTGTGCTATTCTGATGGTACAAACTTAAATTTCTTTTTCTTGCAGGCTTACCATTGAAGGAAAAGTGGGAGGCATTTGGTCTTAAACTGAATCACGCTCATCAACAGATGAAAATGACAGAAAATGCCCTTCTGTTTGCATTTGTTGAGGTATTTGGATATTTGCATTTTGATACTAGGAGGAATAAGGAGAAGTATTTAAAAGACTTTTCAATCAGTATTATATACATTGTTTCCTGGCAAGGACCTTGCTGTGAAATAAAACGTATGCCATGATTACTGTGAAATCAAGCATGCAGATTAAAGGAAGCAGTGGTGAGATGGGCAGTGGGAGACTGGTTTGTGGGAGCACATTAATTCTGTGCTGTATAACAGGAATTAGGACAGATATGATAAAAATATCAGTGTGTCATATCTTCTTTTTGGCTCTGGGAGATTAGAAAAAACTTCCTGATCAGTAGGTCTTGCTTTTAGGGATTCCTGTGAAGGATTTAATATTAAGAATCTGTGCTGTTTATCTAGAAGTGATTTTTCTAAATGTTTCAAACACGTAATATGTTTTGGTGACATTAAGTGAGATTATGAGAAACCATGAGGTTTATTTGTGCTTGTTTATTGTCCCCCTGATAATCTGAATATATTCTCTCAAATTTCATGTAAAGTGTGTGAGATGTTGACCAGTCCTCTATAAAAAAGTGTATTTGTGAGTAGTTGGAGAACCTCTGACTTAAGTATAGCTTTAATTAATAGGGTACAGATTCCTTAGGAGCATAATACTGCTTGTGTTTTTGCATTTCTTTGTATTAACTTTATTTTCATCTGGTGTTAGTGATACATATGTACCACAGTGCTAGATTGCACCAGTAAGGAATCTTAAATCTGTTGCATTTGAGCCAATCTAACTGGTAATTGATACAATGGTATGGTAACTGTTTGACTTCTGTGACTGGCAAAATGACTGCTGTTATTGAGAGAGAGCAGTAAAACTGCTACTGCTGTAAAGGTCTGGAGTTGCCATTTGTCTAATCAGGCTGTAGATTGCACACCAAGTAATTCCAGTATCTGAATGCTTCAGTTGACACTTCATTCCTGGCAACATGATTAACAAATTGAGCTTGCTTTCAGGGTACTCTGGCACAAGCAGTAAAAAAAGGAGAGTGGGTTTTATTGGATGAGATTAACTTGGCTGCAGCAGAGACTTTGGAGTGCCTGAGTGGTTTATTGGAAGGATCATCTGGGTCACTGGTGTTACTAGACAGAGGAGACACAGGTACTATTTCTGTGCTTGCTTATGCTGTATTTTGGTACTCAGATGAGTTCCCAATCCTGTGTAGTTGAAAGTAAGTTGAGATCATTTACCATTAAAATGAATGTGTGCACAGGAGGGCAATGTGTTCTTTGTAGATTTCATACTTCTTTGCAAGAGGTCCACAACACTGGTGTGTTCTCAACAGCACTATGGGCACTGCTGTGTAGAAAGTTAACTGCTTTTACAGATGTTAAGATAAAAATATGCAGCTGCTGAATGATGCTCTCAAGAGCTACAGAGAGAGGCAAATGTTGTGTGCACATCCCAGGCTGGATTTTCTTCCTGGCTGAGGGAAACACTGGCTATTGTTCTGAAAGAGACAAAAGGAGTTCCAAGTTTAGGGCTGACATAATTTTTTAAATGTTTTGTGTTGTTACAACATACTACTACACACAAAAAAGTCAGGGTTTTACTTGCCCGTGGCTGTTGTGAAGATGCAGGTACTTAAAATCACATAGGACTATTCTCTGAAAATTCTTGATGCTGGCATTTTTAAGGAAATGTAGTAGTGCAGCAATAGAAAGTCTCCTTAGATAAAATACACTGTATTTAACATATAAATATCCTGTGTTTGTCATGAACTTTGTCTTTTATTTCTGTTTTGCTTTAGAGCCTCTTGTCCGTCACCCCGATTTTCGCTTGTTTGCGTGCATGAATCCAGCTACAGATGTTGGAAAGAGAAATCTTCCTCTAGGAATAAGAAACAGGTAGGAAATGGAAATAATGATTCTGGGGTAAAATAGTCACCGTCTTTTTCAGAGTTTAATTAGTTTCAGGAGTTGACCAGTGAAGAATGCTTTATCTGAAGCCTGAGGATGCAAGTATGAACTCAAATTTACTACCTGTAAGAGATGTATAGGGAAGGTTTTTCATGAAATAGAGTCAGCAGAATACTTAGAAGTAGCTGAGCCATGAGTCAATGATCTATCAGTAGTGTAGAGTGTTGTCATTGGGAGCAGGAAATTATTGTTCCTCACATTTAAGCTGTCAGCACCTGGGAATGCTACTGCAGCAGCTTATGTTGCTGATGAGAGTAATAAAGACAGGTAAGTGCTTGGTGTCAGTTTAGCAGCCTTTCTCTTAACTCAGAAGTGGTGATGATCCTTGCAAAAAGCTGCATGTCCAGTCTTGTCCACTCAAAAGGAAGGTGGTTTGCATGGTGGCACAGATGTGTGATACTCAAAATATTTGATGTGTGGTCTCAAAGCATATAAGCTGTGGCAAGGCAGTTGGAATTGTGGCAAATCCATTCTTCAGTACCGTTAACCTATTCCTGTATGCACACATCTCCTTCTTGATGCAGTTTCCCTCATGAGTGCCAAAAGTTGCATGTGTAGCCCCTTCCCAGATTCATGAACACTGGGCAAGACTCTAGAGATGCACCAGCGATGTGTAACTAGTAATTTGTAGTTATTAGTGGCAAAGCAAGGTTTTATTGCTATTGGCTCTCTTGCAGAATAGTGAAAGAAAAGGAAATGAGTGTAATACAGAAGAAAAGAGACTTCAGCATAACTTGCTAAGTTTAAATGAATTTATATTTCTGTTTGTCAAAAATACCTACTGCTGTGTCAGTACTTCATTGTTTAGGCTGTAATATTTGAGTATCTATTGCATTGTTTAAAATTGTAATTTAAGTCACACTGTTCACTCTCAGTCTAAGATGTTAAACTAACTCAGATAAGTTACTTGAAAGTATTAGTAATACCTTCTTTTTTAACTGCTCTGGTTCTTGAGTCAGTCTGTAGGTTTGGCAATCTATAGTCTGCAGCTTTAGCAATGTTACTTTTCTGTTACTTAAAAAATTTAAAATGTTATATGCCATGAGGTTTATGTAAAACATAATTTTTCCATATGGTCAGGTGCCTTAAGTGTTACAGATTGATTTGATTCTTGCAGGTTTACTGAACTTTATGTAGAAGAATTGAGAAATGAAGGAGACTTGCAAATTCTTATAATGGATTATCTGAGAAGCTTGAATGTGAACAAAAATACATTACAAGGAATTGTGAAGTAAGTGGACTGTAATCTTTTTAAATTCTTGATGAAATCAAGATGAAGTCACAGAAAGTAAGTATGTGATGCTAGTCTGTGGTTAGACTGCTTTGGGAAACACTATAATGCTCCCCATGCAGCAGTTGGCATAGCTATAGGAAACAGAAGAGTATAAACATCCATCATCTTAATTCTGCAGGTTTCTGTATTTGTGGGAAGGAGATTTTAATTTTTTTAAATTCAGTATTGTTTTCTTGGTGGCACCAGTTAAATGGCATTGTTGTTTCAGTCCTCTTTCACGTCTGAGAGACTACAATAGTTTGCTTCTGTAGATAATTCTGAGGAAAGTCTTGTGTGTTTGTCTAGAGTTACCTTTCTTTCCCCTAGTGTAAGGTGAGCTATCTCATGTTTAGAATCGTTGGAGTTTATAATCACTCTCTGTAGATCAAGCTCTGTCAAAAATATGCCTCTAAAAATACTCTGTTGCTGTGCTTCAGTGACTGTACAGATGGCAGAGCTTGGCATGGCTTTCATAACCTGGAGCTTTTGAGAGAAGTAACAGCTGGGGATAAACTGAAGTGTTTGCACTTGGGGTTTGATTCCTTGAAGCAATGGTCTGATCAGTAACAGCTCTATGTAACTTTATTTTTGCAGCTTTTATTTGTCTGTGAGAAAGGAAGCAGAAACAAAGTTGGTGGATGGAACTGGCCACAGACCTCACTACAGTCTCCGTACCCTGTGCAGGGCATTGAGATTTGCAGCATCTAATCCATGTGGCAGCATAGCACGCTCCCTGTATGAGGTGATTACCTGGGCTGGCATTTGTTTCAGTGTGTATTTGATGCAGAGTTTGTTTGGGTAAAGGATAATCTTCTCTAAGTTCAGTATTGAACAGAAATGGTTCTTTAATCTGTATGGTTTTTCCTTATTTTTCATGTTTATCACTGAAAAGAATTCTTCTTTTTAGGGCTTCTGTTTGAGTTTCCTGACACAGCTTGACAGAAGTTCCCACCCGCTGGTTCAAAAGCTAATATGCCAGCATATAATCTCTGGCAACATCAAAAGCCTTCTCAAGCAGGTAGGCAACTAAGATTATGAAGAGCTGTCTTATTTAAAGTAGAATTTATTTTGAGTTGTCTTCCCTCGTTTTTTCCTCTACATTTCATTCTTGCAATTCTGTTTTTCATTCTACGAAGTTAAGAAGTGGAAAAAATTAACGCCATTCTTTTGTAGTTTTTTACTTTGCTTGAATGTTGATATGTTAGCTGGTTTATTTGTTAATTTAAAAAAATATGGAAGCCCGAATAACTAAAGCACTATGGAGTGTGGGCAGCTCAATGCAGTGGTTCCAACTGTAAAGCTTTCACAGACTTTGGAGGAGCTTTCTCAGGCTTTATATTTTTAGGCTCTGAATGCAAAACATATGGATATGAGGAGGCATCTGTGCTTTGTCTCTTAAGAGAAAGGAAGAATGTCACTAGTGCTGGGAACCCAGCATGAGTTTGCATGGGGGATGGGGAAGCCAGTTAAAGAGATGGGTATTTGTTTCAAAGTAAACCCTTTCAAACTGGAAAATGTGTACAAATATATAAAAAAGATTAAAGCAAAGTTCCTGCTTGTAAATGCCCTTCAAAATTCAGTGCTAAGACTCTTGAGACATTTTTATCTTCATGCCACTGGCAAAGATTCCTGCTTCATGACCCTGAAATAATCTGGTCAGGTTTTTCCTGTAATTTGCCTTCTGTAAGAAGGGGACAGTGTTTACTGCAGGAGTGCTCAGGGATTAATCTAAAATTACTTTAGAGAATATGTAGCAGTGATGTAACAGTAGTTGTTTCACTAGCAAATTGAAACCCATCTGTATCATATGTTATTTCTGTCATGTCTCCTTAGCAAATGCCAAAACCTAAAGGAGGGAGTTTTATACTTATAGAAGGCTACTGGATTTCAGCTGGGGACAAAGAACCTGCAGTAGATGAGAGTTATGTGCTCACCTCTTCAGTTAAGCTTAATCTGAAAGACATTGTCAGGGTTGTGTCTGCAGGGTAAGTGTTTTAACTTCTTAATTTAAAAAAATAAGGTAAATATGTTTGTTTTGGCCTTGAGTTGTTGGTGTCCCTGTAATCTTTATTGTTTGGATGAATAATGTCTATTTTCCTTCTACTTTACAGTTAACTTTTCATTATAGAGTAACTTGAAATTTATACGTGTGTTTTTGTTTCCTTAAACCATCTTACTGCCATACCCAGTTTTATTTAAATTCTGATCTAGAAACTTGCAGTTAGAATAACCTGCTGATTTCACACTGAAAAGAAAACTTCATGGCTAGCTGTTAGCACTTGGGAGTAAAGATATTTGTATTTCCCTGTTTTGTGTGATCTTGGATACCCCAAAGGAGTTAAGTGGTGGTGTTTTGATAGTGTGATTTAACAATGTTCACATCTTGTGTGTGAAAAAAGTCATGGTTCATGATTCTAACCCACTGTTTTGGTCATGGCTTTTAGGACTCATCCGGTACTGATTCAAGGAGAGACCTCTGTTGGTAAAACCAGTTTAATTCGCTGGTTGGCTGCTGCTACTGGGAATCACTGTGTAAGGATTAACAACCATGAGCATACTGATATCCAAGAATATATTGGCTGTTACACATCAGATGCCTCTGGAAAGTTGGTATTTAAGGAAGGTAAGTGAGCATGTTCTATATACTCCAAATTCCTGTCTCATTTTGGTGCCTGGGTTTTTTTTCCCTTGTCTGATTAACTTGTCTGGTTTATTACAATGGAGAGATGACCTGTCATAAAGTTAGTAGTTGCACTTTATTGATAATCACTTGTGTAATTTTCAGTGAATTCTGAAAAGTTCATGAGTGTCTCATCATGCTTGTCCCATGGGACCTAAAGATGATAAGCCAACAATTTAAACAATGCTGTCGCTTCCTTAGTGTTCATCCTGAATGAAATTAGTTGCTCAAAGTATGTCAGTGGATGCTTCTTTTAGATTTGCTTTATAAGATTTTTAACGAGGCATTTTTCTGTTCCCCCCAAGGCGTTCTCATAGATGCAATGAGAAAGGGCTACTGGATCGTTCTAGATGAGTTGAATTTGGCTCCCACTGATGTTCTGGAGGCTCTCAACCGCTTGTTGGATGATAACAGAGAGCTGTTCATTACTGAGACTCAGGAGGTTGTCAAAGCTCACCCTCGCTTCATGCTGTTTGCCACACAGAACCCCCCAGGTCTCTATGGTGGCAGAAAGGTCTGTATGATCTGTTCCTTTTGGATAGCTAAGACTTTGGGGAGTTCATGTCTCTTCATACATAAAGTGTGATGTGAAAATGTTTTGATGTGTAGCATGATTAATCTCTCAAGAGGAAGAGAGTTGAGGCTGGCTCTGTTTAGTGAATTGCTTGTTTCATGGATATACAGAATTTCTAAGTAATTTTAGGTAGTTGAGATTTAAGTGATTTAGTGAACCAGGGTTCACGTATATTATACTTGAATCAGCATTTCTTGTCCAAGAGCACTGGAAAAGAGATGCTACTTAGGCTGTAGAAGTCCATTTTGTGCAGTTTTTTGTCTGGAATAGATCACTTTCTTCATGGTGACTGGTATGGTGCTGGGCTTTGGATTTGTGATCAAAACAGTGTTGATAGCACAGGGATGTCTTAATTATTGCTGGACAAAGCTCGCACAGATTCAAGGCCTTCTGTGTTCTCACACTGCCCCATGTAGTTATGGAGTAGGTGGGGGGTGCACGAGAAGCTGTGAGGGGACACAGCTGGGACAGCTGACCCCAATGCCCAAAGGGATGTTCCATGTCATATGACACTGTGCTCAGCAGTCAGAACTGGGGGAGAGGGAGGAAGAAGGGGAGTTCAGTGTTTGTTTCCCTAAGTAACTCTAGTGTGTGATGAAGCCCTTACTTCCTGGAGGTGGTTGAGTACCTGCCTGTTGATGTGAAGTGATGAATGAATTGCTAATTTTGCTTTGCTTGCACATGCACCTTTTACTTTACCTATGAAGCTGTCTCAGCCTAAAAGTTTTATCACTTTTACACTTCCAATACTCCCACTGTAGAGAGAGTGAGCTTGTGGCTTTGTCACGCTTAGCTGCCTATGCCCTTAAAAGACCCAGTCCATTTTAAAGCTTTTGTCCTCATCCAGACTGTCTCTTATGCTTTGTTTCAGTGTTGGTGTGTATGTGTTAATTTGTATGCTATGACACTATCCTTGTTTCCTTTGGATGTGTAGGGGAACATCTATGAGCAATATCAAAGAAAAAAGTTCAAACAGTAGTGTGGTCTCATATTTTAGGTTTTGTCCAGAGCCTTCAGAAATCGTTTTGTGGAGCTGCATTTTGATGAACTGCCAAGTTCTGAACTGGAAACCATCCTTCACAAGCGATGCAGTTTGCCACCTTCTTACTGCAGCAAGCTTGTCAAAGTCATGTTAGACCTGCAAGTATGAGAGTCTTTTTTCTGTTAGCATAAGAAATGCAAACATGCTTCAAAATAACATGCACAAAGTAATACAAGTTCCTTCAAGGGGGAGATATTGTTGGCTGAAGGATATTTAAAATCCTGAGCCATGGAGAGAACCCACCAAGATACTAATTTTCGGTGGTTAAGATTAAGACTAGGGAAGGTGATGCCAGATTTTAGAGAAAGCTAGGAGCAAAAAAAACTTAAACACCCAAAACCCACAGGACAAACCAAAAAACTAGACACCTTGGGATTTAATGTGTAGAATTGCCCTGGAGCAGAAGCACAGTATTGGATTTGTAGGGGTTTTTGGGTCATGTGAAATTTAGTATTATTTTTCAGCAGCAATTTTGGATATGTTTGGATACTCACATATTCAACAGACATTTGTCACTTTGTATGTAGCTAAAACTACCTTGTATTTAAAAGCAATTACTGCAGCACAAGCTGGATTTTGTTTTATTCCAGGTACCTATTTTATTCTTAGTTGTTTGTTTGTTTTTTTAAATTATCATGATCTAAATTATTTAGTTCCTGGTTCTAATCAAATACCTGCCTAAAAGGAGTTAGTGTTTAGATGTTGTGTCTCTGCTGGACTTTTTTTTGTAGTTATTAGTAGAATTTTCTTGTTGCAATGTCACTGCAGAGAGGGACGATTAGCTTTGCCTGAAGTATTTGGACAGGTTGATGAAAAAATACCTCACATTTTGTTCTTGTGGCAGTCTTACCGCAGAGGTTCCACGGTGTTTGCTGGGAAGCACGGATTCATTACCCTGCGGGACCTGTTCCGCTGGGCTGAGAGGTACAGGTTGGCAGAGCAGCTGCAGAAGGAGTATGACTGGCTTCAGCACTTAGCAAATGATGGTGAGCTCTGCTGCCCCAGCTTTTCTAAGTGTCTGTAGAGTTGCTTTCCAGTCCCCACTTCTTAAGTGTAAGTTTTTGTTGCTGATTACCCAGGTAGTAATTGCTTTCTCTCTTCCTCTGTTTTGTAGGTTTTTTGCTTCTGGCGGGCAGAGTCAGGAAACAGGAGGAGGTGGATGTTATTCAAAATGTCATTGAAAAACACTTCAAGAAAAAAATCTATCCTGAGTCTCTCTTCTCAGGGGAAAGTGTCAAAAAGCTACTGGGTGAGTTTCCTAGAGGGGACCCCACTGGTAAACCTATAGATGTGACTGAAGCTGATGGATTGCTTTGTGTTGTGCAGCTAAGTCTTCCACGTGGATGTCAGTGATGGACAGAGATTTTAGCCATGTTGTCTGGACTCAAGGGATGAGGAGACTTGCCATTTTGGTGGGACGAGCACTGGAGTTTGGTGAACCAGTACTGCTGGTGGGAGACACTGGGTAACTTTACCTTTTATGATGCTCTTGGTAGTGCTGTACCAGCTGCTGAGACGAAATGATTATGTGGACTTCTGTGCTGCTTTGATCTGGGGTCTTTTGATTTGAGTCTGTCTCATGGTAGCCTTGCAGCTGCTGTTTTTCACAGTTCCTTTTTGAGTGGAAGCAGATGCATCTCATTTAACCTGTGTTTTTGATGGGTTTGTCTTCATTGTGTAACTACACAGAAGTTACATAACAGTAGTAAAATGAAAGTGAACTGACTTCTGTCCCCAACTGACAAGGTGCCCTGTAGAATCTCACTGTGCCTCACAGGAGGGGCTGCTTTTGGGGTATTGTGACATTTTTCTCTTTGAGAGTACATTCAATTTGCAGGTTTTATGAGCTTGAATATAGACTTGCTACCACTTCTCCACTTCATATGCTGTAGTGGAGGTTGTGGAAGTAGATACTGTCTGCTCTTGTGCTAGTTATAAATTTGTAGAGTAAATTTTTATGGAAGAGAAGGAAAGAAAAATGCAAGAAAAGAGAGAAGGAAAATTTACTTGGGTAGTAAATGAAAACTAGATACTCAGCAGTTTATTCCCTCAGACTTAGGCTTGGTCTAGACATGTAGCATTTCCAGTTCAGTAAAATGTTAGACTGGTTGAGTATCTGTAACGGCAAGCTGAAATAAACTTGACTTTGAACATGCAGAAATCCATCAATGCAGGTATTGATTTAAATTTAATTAAAGGCCTCTTGTGCAAGTCAGCAACAGTTGTGCCAAAAATGGCTTCATTTTGTATACATTTCTTTCAAGGAAAGAAGCAGGAGAAAATTTGCATTGGGCCTTTGCCTCATAGCTCTTCAATGAAAGTATGAATCTTGTCCAAAGTGAACTGGCTGTTTGGTTTTGCTTATTTTTTTAATTCATCCTTTTTAATTAAATTACTTGGTTGCAGGTGTGGTAAAACCACAATTTGTCAGATCTTTGCAGCATTAGCAAATCAGAAGCTGTACTCAGTGAATTGCCACCTGCACATGGAGACATCAGACTTCCTAGGAGGGCTGCGACCAGTCAGGCAGAGGTCCAAGGAGCAGGTTTGTCTTGCACCAGTAATAGCTTGGATGGGGTGACCAAGGAAGAAAAAAGTAGCAGTTACCACTTCTCACTTTCTTTTCCATTCCTTAGGAGGAATCTGATGGTTCTAGACTCTTTGAGTGGTGTGATGGACCTCTTGTTTTAGCAATGAAGGAGGAGGGTTTTTTCCTCCTTGATGAGATTTCTTTAGCTGATGATTCTGTACTAGAGCGGCTTAACAGGTATGTCTGAAATGTGGTAGTCCTAAGCATTCTCACTGTGTCTGTTCATTATCCAAACATGAGTGGGGTAAATCTGACTTCTTGTAGGCATTTTTGTTACCTGGCTTAGGTGAGCTGCTCTCTTGCTGAAAAGGACAATGGTACAAGTAAAACTTGAAAGTAAAATCTCTGGCTTACCATCTGCAGTATTAATGTTTTCAGCCTGCCAGTGAGCTCTTGAAATTATGTACCTTGTAAAATCCCAGGAACAAACTCTAGTTATTCCCCTGTTTTGTGTGTGTGTGTAAAAGAAAACTCCAGAACAACTAAAATACAAATTCAACTTCATTATCTGTTTGCAGCAGTATCCCTCATTTTAGTATATTCTGTTACCCATTATATTGGGTAAAGAAAAGTTTATCCAGGCCAATTAGTATTATTTTAATTTTTAAGTGATCTTTTGAAGTGTGGAGCAAAATTTAAGCAATATTTTTTTTTACCTTCTCTCTAGTGTTCTTGAAGCTGAAAAGACATTGGTACTTGCTGAAAAAGGTGGCCAAGATGATGAGGAGAATGAAGTAGAACTGTTAGTTGCAGGAAAGAAATTCCGTATCCTTGCAACCATGAACCCAGGAGGTGACTTTGGGAAAAAAGAGGTAAATGCCAAAACATCTGGGAATACAGCATGCATCTTCTGGTCATACTGACCACTAAGTGGTTGAAGGTGCAGTGCAGAAATGCATCATGCCAGTTGTGGCATCCAGTGCTTTCTAGTTGGCATCTGCTTCATCGCTCTAAAGGAGGATTGGGGTGAATCTCTTTTCTGCCACTGCTGTGGGTTGTCACTTTGGCATTATAAATGAATACTCAGAAAAATGTCAAAGGAAGTTTCAGGCCTCTAAATACCCTAATTAGGCTTGATATATAGAATGTTCAAGTACAGGAACTGTGACTTGTGAAGCAAGTAAATCCAGCTCTCTGGGGTAGTACAAAGTTACATAGCAGATTTTTCTCCCTAATGCTATTCAGAAGGTGATAGTCTTCTTGTATTTCTTAGTGAATAATAAACATCACATCCCAAAAAAGCTTTTTCATTAAATGAAAAAAATTGTTTCTGAAGTTGAGAATTAAGTGATTTAAAACATGTTTAAAAAGACCCAAAAGACAACAAAACCCTACAACTTTTAAGCAGTGTTGGAAGCTAGTTTTATAAAAAAGAACCAGAAGCTCTTCTGCTTAAGATGGGTACTGCATTTAAAGTGGTTTCTGAAGTAAAGAACCACTCATTGAAGCCATGTGTTTCAAAAGGATGTATTCTCTGGATTGCATTTGTGCTACTAATTTTTGTTTGACCAATTCAGTCAAGGAAGAGAGGAATTAGAGAAACAAGTTGTAATTAAAGGCAAATTTCTGTGTGGTGGTTTGCCTCTGTAAGCCAAGGGAGATTACATAGCCATTGTTTGATACACGGTGTCCTAAAATGAAATGGAGCTTTGGTGTTTGGAAGCCAGCTCAGCTTTTTCCCATATGCTTTTGAGCTTTCTTTACCACCCATTTCCTGCATTGATGCCACTACTAGAAGTCTTAAAATCCTTCTTATTTCAAAGATTTTCTTACAAAGTGTCCCTGTCAAAATTAGAAGGAAATATCTGTCTTGTTCACTTTATTTACTGTTTACAAGTACAGTGCCTACAAGGCTGTTGTTAACTGGCCTTTAGGGAAGATGTTGTAATGAATCTTTAATTGATCTGTCACCCTGCTTGTTTGCAGCTTTCCCCTGCGCTGCGCAACAGATTTACAGAAATATGGTGTCCACAGAGCAATGGCCGCGATGATTTGATACAGATTGTAAAACACAATCTTCAGCCAGGATTGTCTCTGGGTGCAATCAACCACAAGGGTAGGTATTTCTGTGTGTTGATAAGAAAATAAGGAATTTTGGAGGCTGCCAACCTTTCCTCAGAAGGTACACCACTGTCACCCTTTTTCTGCTGCATTTCTCCCTGAGGACATTGTGATACATTCTGGACTTCATTCTTCCTTCGTTGTGTATCTTATATGTCTAGCCAGAAGTAAATTCAAGGCTGTGTTTACTTCACCATCTAGGTAGCTGAACTATCCCCAGCCCTTCAGTGTCCCAGCTTGGTTTTAATATAGAGTGTTGAAGGACCTGGTACTTCACTTTCTGCCAGCAGCTTCACTGTTAGTCTTAGTCATGTGATGCTGTCTTGTTACCTGAATTTAAAAGGATCTGTAACAACAGCTCAGGCAGGAGCTTTCTCTTGTCTTACTCTGTTTCTAGGATGTAGAGTACCCACCCACATTGCTCATGCAGCTGTACCTACTTTGAAGATGTTTTTACAACAGTGTAGTAGATGTGACCAAAAAAATTGTAACTCAGATTTATTTGGTGGTTTTTGTTTGTTTGTTTTTTTTTTTTTTTAGGGGCAGACATAGCAGAACTCATGATGGACTTTGTTGAATGGCTGACTAATCAAGAGTTTGGTCGCCAGTGTATTCTCAGTGTGAGAGACATCTTGGCCTGGGTTAATTTTATGAATGTCATGGCAGAGAATGAGTCGAGTTCTGCCAAGGGATGTAGCCGCCTCAGCATTTCTCCAGGGATGTCTTTTATCCATGCTGCATGTTTGGTGTATATTGATGGAATAGGATCAGGTAAGTCTTCAGTGCTCATTCGGTAGCAGAAAATATTAAAGTGTGTATTTGTATTAATATTTTTAGTCAAATGCAAACAAAGTGCTTTGGGGCAGCATGGGACTCTTCTAGGAGACATTTTCACTTCCATTTGTACGTCATTGTGCCTCTTCTGTGTTTTGGAAGCAAGAGTTTGAGTAATAGAGCAAGCTGAGGTAAATTAGAGGGATAATGATATTACAAAGGCTAGCACACAAATTAAGAAAACCTGTGTTTTTTATTGAGTTGACGTGGTTTTACTGAGCTGATACAGTACTTGAGCACATGAGCACATACTGTTTCCCACTGCACATGTCAGCATCTGTCTGTGCTGGCCTGTACCATGCACATAGCTGAGAATGCATCTTTGTGTGTTTGGCTGCTGGCCCAGCTGATAAATAGTAGTAAGGGAGAAGAGTAAAAGTGGAAAGCACAAGTAATGCCAGAAAAGAAAGCCTGGGCGGGGGTGCTATGGGAAGGGATCAGGGTGATTGTGGCAGAGGAAGAAAGGGGGTTGGAAATACGGTATCCTTAGTTCTGTTGCTCACAGAACAATCTGTCCATGGTAAATAGTACTGGGAGCACTGAAAACAGTAAAATAAAATACAAACTTGTGTGCACGTGGAGTTTTCTTGTCGTCAGATGAATGTGCCTAGTTACATTTTGAAGCACACTTAACTTTCTTAATTACAGGTACAACATCCTGCTCAGCTGATACGGCTTTATTAGCTCGAGAGAAATGCCTGACATTCTTACATGAGAAAATGAGTCAATTCTTTGAGCTGACTGATTATCAGAAGAATGAACTAAAGATCTATGACAGAACAAAGGAAAAGGAGTTTGTATGGATGGACAACTCTGTGGGAATTCACCCATTTTTTATTCCAAGAGGCAAGAGACTGTGGGAGTGGGTGGACATTTATTCTGTGATTATATTTGTAGTAGGTTTGTTATTCACTAAATCTGAGTAGGATACCTGAACCATCATAGAACAATTTATTGGTTCTTACGCTTTAGAAAAATCCCTTTTCTGCCTCCAAGTGTCTAGATTGCAGCTCAGTCACATTTATTAAGACACATCTGTTCATTGCCTTTTTTCACTACTTCTTAATGGTTAATGGACTAATTTTCATATACTTTTTTTGATGTAATAAAGCTTTTTTTAAATTTTGAGTTGCAATTTTCTGTCACATTGGCATGCTCAAAATGCCTGTTAACTTCCACTAACTAAAGCTGCAGCTCATCCTAGCCCTTGTGCAAAGCATGGAAAGCAGGGGTCCTGAGTGCAAAGCTAAACAGAATGGAGGTTAATGCCATGCCTTGCTCTAGGCTCTCAAAGATTTGCTGTAATTTTGGCAAAATCATGAAATCTCTGCATTTCAGTTCCTCATAGGACAAAAAAAAAATGCAAATGGAACTAGTAAAGCACTGCTTCTTTTCCTTAAAATACCACAACAGGACTAAAAAGTGATAACTGTGAGCTTTCTAACTCTGTTGGTTAGTTTTTAGCATATGGACCTGTGTGTTCCTCATGTTGTATTGTTCATATTTGAACTTTCTGGCATTCATGGATTGTGTTAGTCATGCATAAAGTTGTACAAAGTAATGCTTTGTTGTAAATTGCTTAGCTCCCCTCTGCTGATTACTTCACAAGAGCCATCTCTTTGTAAAGAGGTATCAGTTTGTGTAGGATGCATTGGTGATTAATATACATGAGCATTGCTGTATTACACATTTGGGGGAGTGATGTCCAAGGAGCTGTACTGGCTGGAATTTGGCAGACAAACTCTGTGCTCTCTGTATGCCATAATAACAGTAAAGGAGAAGCAAACTTTTAATTAAGGGGATGTTCCTTCACAGAACTGGCAGTGTATGGAACAGATTAATGTGTTATTCTGGAGCGTGACTGGATTGTATCCCTCAGTGTCAATTTTTCAAGAGTGCTTTTGAGGTTTAGATCCACATGACTGAAGTGCAAGAACACATTTATGTTTTTTCAGGGATAGATCTCTAGTTGAAGTCATGAACCAGAAGGTATCGAGGTTTCATGGCAAAAAAAATTTTACGTCCATATGCTTGTTTTGCACAATTCAGTATAAATATGTAGAGATGGGCTGAGATGCAGCTGTGGGTCCAACAAAGTGAATGTGCCACATCTTTGAGAATGGCATACAAACTGGATCTCCACTGCTTGCTGTACTGAGATCAGCAATTTACATTGAGTGAGCTCATTCAGAGGCACACTGTCAGCACCTCCAGCATAAACATTCTTTAATTCTTTAATTTTTTCTGGTTTATCTTTCCTTTGTTTTAGGCCCTGTTCTTCAGAGGAACAACATGACAGATTATGCTTTAAATGCTGGGACTACAGCAGTGAATGCACAGAGACTGTTAAGAGCCCTACAGCTTAACAAACCTATTTTGTTGGAGGGCTCACCAGGAGTGGGCAAGACCAGCCTGGTTGCTGCCCTGGCAAAAGCCTCAGGAAACTGTCTTGTTCGAATCAACCTGTCTGAGCAAACGGTAGAATAAAATATTATCTTCATTACTTGGTGTTTATGGCAGGGTAGAAGCTTTGTATAACTTTTAAAGTGCAGTTCTCTTTAACTTTGGCACTGTGTCTAAAATGCCAGTTTTTCTTTCTTGGTCTCAATGGTCTCAAAACTGGATGGGATACAGAATACAGAGCAGTAAGCTTCTGTGAGTGAATCCCAATTCAACAGGTATTCCTTTCTTTTCAGGTGAAGCCATGCATATCCTTGTCTGCTGTGTTTTTCTTGGCTTCTGCAGTGTTACTCAAAAACAGTTTTAAGGCTTTTTAGCTTTTCTGTTGCAATTTACATTTTTGTTGTTAAATCTTGCACCTGGTCACTGGAGTCCTATAATGGAAAAGCTTTCAGCATTTTGCAATTGCTGAAAATTTTTAATTACACCTAAAAGTGTAGGTATTAAAAGAGAAGGGAGAAAATGTTAAGTAAAGTTAACACATGCTGTTTATGAATGTCTGTTAATTTTTTTAGTTCCTCAACTCCCCCATTCTGTTCTTTACTCCCAAAGGATGTGACAGACTTATTTGGGACAGACTTGCCTGTGGAAGGTGGGAAGGGAGGAGAATTTGCCTGGCGTGATGGGCCACTGTTAGCAGCATTAAAGGCTGGACACTGGATTGTCTTAGATGAGGTAAATTCAGGTTTGGGGACAAATAAAATGGAATGTTCTAGAAGAGCAAATTTGGTGATTTGGCTTGTGGAATAGATACCTTTGAGTGCTGATGACGTCCCTTCTTGGAGACAGGTGATGTCTAGGTGAGACAAGAGAACAAGGACTGAATCCCAGCTTAAATTATTGCAGAAAACCAAGGATAGGTTTGATTTACATTTGAAAATTTTTAGGGATGAGTGTCAAGAGACATTTCAGTACAAATGCCCTTTATGGGTATAATTTCACTGAAATAGAAGGTGTTTTTCTGGGGACTCATATACTGCATTGGTTACTGATTTAATGGAGATGGAGAAGAGTTCCATCTTGCCAGTATAAGCTTTCCTGCCACTGCAGGTTTGTTCATGTACCATGTAGCAAGTGCTTTCAAGCATGTGTGTGCACAGATCTGCCTTCTTGGGAATATGCATTCTAATTACTGCAGAGTGCAGAACCTTCAGTTCCTTAGCCCCTTGTATACCTCATTTTTTCCCCCTGTTGAGAAGAATGCCACTTCAAACAACCACTGTAATTAGATAGCTCAGACTGCCTTATTTTAAACAAACAAAATGCTCTGAGTGCCACAAACACATGAACATAAATTCAGGAAAAAACATCTCGAAAATGCAGTTTTTACAATGGAGAATTGTTTTGTTATCACAGTGAAAAAACACAGTACAAATAACAAGTGAACATAAGGAAGTGTTAGTTGCTCCAGTATAATAACAGTCTAGCTGGTGGTAATAACTTGTGTTAGTTCAAGAGCAGCATTGCAGTGGAATTTTACCTTCTATATATCCCAGACTATTAGACTAGAGATTATGCAAAAATGTTTTGTGGAGCATTAACATTGTATCTTTCTTTCCTTCCTCAGCTGAATCTGGCTTCTCAGTCTGTGTTAGAGGGGCTTAATGCGTGCTTTGACCACAGAGCTGAGATTTACGTTCCAGAACTGGGAATGAATTTTCATGTGCAGCACAAGACAACTAAGATTTTTGGATGCCAGAATCCGTACAGACAAGGAGGTGGAAGGAAGGGTCTCCCCAAGTCCTTCCTCAACAGATTTACACAGGCAAGCTTATTTGTTTGGTTTCAACTACATCATGATCCTGTCTTACAGATTTCTGGCTTCATAAACACTCTGAATTCTCTTGATTTTACAGGTGTATGTTGATCCACTGTCAGCAGAAGATATGAAGTTTATTGGGAATACATTGTTTCCTGCTATTGATAAAACTGTTATTGCTAAAATGATTGCTTTCAATAGCAAGGTAAGCATATTTTAATTTCTTTTCCGTAGAAGTAGGCAGAATGCAGTAAGATTAGGAAAAAAAAAAAAGTATAATGTTTTATTTCCAAGCATTTTTATAGAGAAGCGTGTGGGTAAAAAAAGAGGGGTGGAAATATATGCAGAGGAAATAAAGAACACCAATAAGCCTAAATTCTTGAACCATGTCAATCAGAAGCTTTGTTGATATTTGACAAGGCACTGTTTTTCATAGAAGATAAAACATACATACACAGGAGAACATAGTATTCTGTGACCTTAGGTAAAATCTCTTGTGTCAGCATCTTACTGCATATTCATTTATAAGAGTGCAAGAGTAAACTGCAAAATTGAGCTGAGCATTAAGAGAAACAGTAGAGACAAACTAAATCAAGCTTTAGGTCCTAACATATCTTCAGCAAAGTAAATTCAGCCTGCTCTTTCAGTTGTCTTTGTCTTGTAAGCAGTGCCAAAGGCAGAAGTTCAATCAACATTAAAAAAATATTTGAAGACCAGCTTGTGGATGGAAGAAAAGATTATTTTTTTAATTACTACCCATTTTTGGGGTTTTTTTTTCAGATTGAAAAAGAAGTCATGGCTGAAAAAAAGTGGGGACAGAAAGGAGGACCGTGGGAGTTCAACTTACGTGATCTTTTCCGCTGGTGCCAGCTTATGCTTGTTGACCAGTCACCAGGATGTTATGATCCAGGCCAGCATGTGTTTTTGGTATATGGAGAAAGAATGAGAACCAGAGAAGACAAAGAAAAGGTGAGCCATTGTTCTCCTTCCTTTCTCTTCAGATGGTCAGGATATATTTATAGAAATCCAAGTATAGAATTCCACTTTGAAGATACCTTGCAATTCATTCATAGATACTTATCTCTTAAAAATTAAAAATAGGTTTGTTTGGAGTTTTGTGGTTGGCTGTAGATACCTGCACCCCTTGCCATTTGAAATATCCATTTAATTTGTATAAAAGCGGACAGCTAATGTAAGTGAAGGCAAGTAGAATAACAAAGGACTGAAATTAAAACACATCATACTCTTCTGTGATTCTGTATTAAATGATTGTTTGCTACTTACTTAACCCTCTCTTGCTTAGAAATCCTATGCTTTTGTTTGATTTTACACCATTTAAATGATATTAAACTGGAAAGCCAGATTGTCAAACTGAAGTTACTGGCTGTATGTGACTGGCTGTTTCCTCGTGGGTTTACTGTCCCCTCCCTGTAACATTGTTATATTTTTCTGTGAAACTTATTATGAAGTAAATTCTATCCCACTACTTTGTTAAAGAAAAACATTGCTTATGATATTTCAAGTCTCAGGAAACCGTGATGAATGAAAGGGTTGCTGTGGGCAGCTCACTCTCACAGTGCTTGCTGCACTTTGAGTTAAATGAACTTGTGGTTTACAGTGTGAGTTACTGTCATACAGCTGTGGAGCTGAGAGGAAAAGATACTTCAGGTGTAAACCTTTAGAAGTGAATCTCTGGAGCAGTGGATAACTTGAACTCATAAGTCTCTTTTTGCTGTTTTAACTGTTCTAGGTTATTTCTGTATACAGAGACATTTTTGGCCAGGAGGCCAATGTGTATACAGGAACCAGGGATTTTCACATCAGTCCATATAATGTTCAGGTAAACTGTTGGCAAGGGATTTTGTGATGGGATAGGGAAGAAAACAACTTGCACAGCTAAACTCTTATTTGCCTCTGTGTCATCCCTTTCAGATCGGTTATTCAGTTCTTTCTCGTGGCAACTATATTCCTCATTCTGGCAGAACTCTCTCACTTCTGCATCATTCACTGCAGTCTCTGGAGTCTATAATGAAGTGTGTGCACATGAGCTGGATGGTGATCCTGGTGGGCCCAGCATCTGTTGGCAAAACGAGTCTGGTGGAGCTGTTGGCCCATCTCACCGGCCATCGGCTGAAGGTCATGGCGATGAACAGCGCAATGGATACAACTGAACTCCTGGGTGGATTTGAGCAGGTAAATACTGTTTTGGTAATATGGCAGAACTTCTCCTTCCCACCTAATAGTGGCCAGGCTGCTGTGAGTTTGGTATTTGTAAATGGAGCCTTGGCACCACGGTGTTCTGCACGAGCTAACTCCCTAATGGCCTGTTTGCAGGTTGATATCAACAGGCCGTGGCAGCGCCTCTTGGAAAAGGTGGAGAGTGCTGTGAGCACACTCGTAAGGGACAGTCTGCTCCTGGCAGAGCTCTGTGCAGATGATGCTGAGCTCGTGCTGCGTGCTTGGAGCAATTTCATCCTGAATTACAAACCCAAATCTCTGGGGGAAGGAGGTGGTAGTGTTACGGCTGAATTAGTGAGCAAACTGGAGGGAATACTTGTACTTATCCAGCGACTAAACAACAAAATAAATTCTTACACAAAGGCAGGTATGTATGTTCGTTTTCCTTCTTTTTTTTTTAATAATAATTTAAAATAAGGCATCAAATTTCATCTAATAGGGAAGAAGTTATACAGAAAAGTATCTCTTTAGGGAGTGAAGTGTCAATCTGTTTTATATTTCTTTGTGCTTGCAAACCTTTTCTGTTTGCATGGATTTTGCCTGTGGGAGACTTCTGAAGAGCTGTAGCCTCTGCTGTTATGTTCCCCTAAAAATTAGGAAGCATATGTATTTATTAACAAAATAACTGCTATTTTTCTTGAATGGTGCTGGAAGCTACTTCATTAATGTAAGTCTCAGTGTAAGATGTATTTTCTTTCAGAGTTTGCTCACCTGGTAGAAGAGTTCCGGTGTTTCAAGCTGCAGCAGGCCCAGGCTGCTGACTGCAACAGCCATGGCACTTTTGAGTGGGTAGATGGGATGTTGGTTCAGGCCCTGCAGTCTGGAGACTGGCTCTTAATGGACAATGTCAATTTCTGCAAGTAAGAGATTTTACTGGCCTTGTGTCAATGATCCCTTTGACCTCCCTGATTGACTTTGCCTCTTACTGAGTGGTTCACAACTGAATATTTTGCATTTGATAATACACAGAAGCAATAACTTAGATTTTCTGGAAGAGTATCTTCCTTCTCAGACAGCTTAGCATTTGACAGTTTTCCTGTTACCTTATAGAGTAATTATCAGTTAAAATCCTGTTTGGGTTTTGCTTAAGGTTGGTACCATTTTGATTTCAGATAGAAAGGGATCAAATTGGTACCTTTTTATGACCACATGAATTTGTTTTGAATGCAGTCCTTCTGTGCTGGACCGCTTGAATGCTTTGCTTGAACCAGGAGGTGTTCTGACCATGAGTGAGAGAGGTGTCATAGATGGCACAATTCCTACAATAGCTCCTCATCCAAACTTCAGGTACTTATTTCTGCTGTTTGTTTCTCCTTTTTTTTTCCCCCTTTACCAAATAGCAGGTTTAGCATACAGATGTCATCAGTGAGCCAGTCTTTCTGATATTTTGAATGCTGATCAGTTTGCCGTGTAGTGTAGTGGCACTTTCTAGCAGGGAAGGAAACTGCACTGTGGTGAGCATGTAAAAGAAAGCTTAAGGGGCTTTGCTTTATGTCCCTGCTGCAACACGAACTATTAGACAGGAAAACTCATAGCAGTGTGCCTCTGGCTTGATTTTGCATTTCTAGTTTAGGACTCCAGCACTTCCCTGTTTCACTGTGCTGAAATTGAGGATGGTGAAGTCATGAGATATGCTGGTTATGAAAGCTGGTATATGGACATAATAATTTTCTTCCCAGCTTTTTCCATCCCATATATAAATTTGAGTTTCCTGCAGTGACAGGACTTAAAAAACCCCCAGCAAATCACCCAAATAGACAGTCTGTTCTCTCAGATCTGAAATAGTCTCTGGGGAAGATGGAAGGAGAACGTAACAGGATTCTCTACCATTCCTACCTGTTACAAATTCATTACAAGGATCTTGGGACTGATACCCTCTAGTTCCTCTGAATTGGAAACATTCTCGACTTTTCAGAAACCTGTTTCCACTACACTGTATCTCAGAAGTAGTTTTTCCTCCTTGCTTTTAAGGTGTCAGTTGATAGTGTTAACTACTTGAATGTTGGATACTTCGGTTTTTAAATAGCACAGATTTATTTGAAGCTGTTGCCAAGACTTCTAAAAATCTTTATATCTCAGAGGCATAGTCTAACTTTTCTTTGTAAGTGGGCAAATGATAAAACAGACATAACTCAGATAATAATGAGTTAGAAGTCATGCAGAATATCTGTGTCTAACTGCATAACTATTCATATGGATTTCTCATTTAAATTCAGTAGCTGTCTCTGGATTTCTAGATACTGTGTCCCCATTTTTACGAAGATGAATTTACTTCATGGAGAAGCAGATTTGGTAGTTCCAGAGTGATAGTTTAAGGACCTAAATTACATTTTAAGAATTTAAGGCAGGGGAAATGATTGTTGTAGGCCCCTTCCAATCTGAATTATTCTTTAATAATATCCAACAGGCTCTTCCTTTCTATGGATCCAGTTCATGGGGAAATATCCAGAGCCATGCGGAATCGTGGGATTGAAATTTACATTCCTGGGGAGAATGATGGAAATATATTGGACACTCTGGATTTGAAGCTACTCCTGCATGGTTTGGGTTTAGTTGGAGACCGTGTCTGTGATGCACTTCTGGCTGTGCATTCAGAAGCCAAGGAAGCAATAGCAGGTAAAAAAAAGTTTGTTCAGTATTCTTTAGCAACATGGCCTTATTACATACATCCGGATGAATATACCTGGTTATTTTATTGTGTTATGTGCTGATATAAGTAAGCACATAAAACTATAATCAGGGACTTTTGGATTGGTTTTTTTTTGCATTCCCAGGAAGTAGGCCCAAGTCATGGAAATGTGGTAACTACAGTGCTTTGTAAGGAGACATCAGACACTGGCACATTGTCCCTTGCTATCGGGAAGCCAGTGTATTCAAAATGAAAATGAGCAAAACAGAGGGTTTGCACAAGTTGTACTTGGCAGCTGAGTTTGATTCATCTCAGCTGTCTGATTGATGTCTTATTTTGAGCTGGTAATTTGTTATTTACAGTCTTGTCAGGTTTTCTTATCAGCCTTGGAAAGAATCCATTCAGCTTTTAGGTCAGTTGGATAAATTTGTTTTGTATCATGACACATTAAGTGGTGTTTGTCACATTAAAGGGCTGACAGTTGCTAAATACTTGTATCACTCTAATTGCTGTGTATCTTTCAGGTTCTGTGTCATCTTTGTCACCTTTGCTGCAGGCTGCTGTATTAATTGTGCAGCAAATACAAAGAGGCTTTGGATTAGCAAAGTCTTTTTACAGAGCCTGTTGGGAAGTTTATGGCCGCTCACAACAACTGCAGATTAACCAAAAGGTAAAAATCCTATATTTGAAAGCTTTTCTTAGATCATCTAGATAAGCAAAAAATGTAATTTCATGAGGCTAGTGTTTGAGATCCTCTGTTTCTTAAGTGCCTGAGACTGATGAAGACGGTGCTCTTGGAGAGATGAACCAAACAATACCCTGTTTAGACTCTGAGGCTTGTAGTTTGTCAGTTTGTCAGTCTCAGCTTCAGCTGAGACTTTGGGGTATTCACACTCATGCATCTGTAGCCTGTAACACTGTGCACACTGTCTTCTGTAGACACGTTCACTTCCTGTTTGAAACTGCACAGTGTGTTATTTCACTTCTGGTAGGAATGTTTTGGTACTTTTATTGTGTGCGTTATACAGTGTTTGTAGAAGATTTGGTGTCTAGTAATTTCATAATAAATACATGTAATTAAAGAGTTTCCTGAGCTATGGTGCTTGAATACATGTTACATGTTTGAATGTGACTCTAAACTGCTTTTTGGTTGTTTGTTGTAGGTTGTGTTAGAATTGGTTACGAGGCATGCTTCTTCTCTGGCTTCCCCTGACACTTGGGGTGAGTCCTTGCTAGCAGTGGGATTGTGGCCAGACTCCCTGCCTTCGGGTCTGTTTGCAGCTGAGGACTCACTCCTTTCCACAGTCCAGAGGGATGGGCAGGTCCTGATGTATTGTCTGCATAGACTAAACCTCAGAAATGGAAGGTAGGCAGGAAACCTTTTTTGGTCTAGTAAATGAGAAACAATATATGTGAACTGGTCATGGCATGTCATTGTTTATTGCAAAATCCTGTCTTCATCAAATTGTGCAGGTAGAGATTGTGATTGTCATACTCTGTGTTCCTGTTACCTTTCCATACAGCCACTGCAAATGAAAGTTCAGTTATTTACTGTTTTATTCTTACGTCTTCCAAATACATTCCAAATACTTGACTTTTTAATCTTCAATAAGTGCATTTGACTCATTTTGAGAGTTGTTTAGCAGAAAATGCGAATGCAAACACTGGATTTAATAGGTAATAAGAGCCCCAAAATTTCTTCCTTCCGTTTTCTTCTAAGCTTTACTAAACCTGGGCATGGAACTAGTTTAAAGTATACTAATGATTCACTGGATTTCCAGTTTTCATGTAATCAGTTATTCATCAGTAATTTTAGGTCCAGTAGCTTCAGGTGAAAACACAAATTTCCTTCTTCAGACAGAGCTGTCTGAAAAGAAGCAGAGGCCCCTGTGCAGGGGGTATATGAAAGAATTTTCTAATGATTTCTTGTGCAATATAGCTGTTAATTTTTACAACACTGGTGCAAAAACTTTGTTCCTGCCTTCTTTGCTTAATAACCTACTCTAGACTGTAGGTATACAGATAGGTACTGTTGGTTGCTTCCAGTGAAACAACAAGCTGTGGAAGTTTGTAGTAAGATCAAAAGTTGAAATTGTAAACTCTTAGCAATATGCTGTGTTGTTTGCTATTTTTGTTTGGTTTTGTTGTTTATTTTTTACTCAATGACACATCTTTTCCTATCTTTGTCTTTTTAAATTTAACTTTGCATATCATTCCAGTGCACAAATCAATTAAAATTTTTCAGTGAAATTCTGTGCATATTCTCTTGAGATAGTGCATTAATTTTTGGCAACATTGAGCTCACAACCATGAGTTTGACAGCTTCTCATTAGCAAGGCACAAAATGACTAACAGTCTCTTGTTTAAGACTAAACTATCCAATTAAGAACTGACATCTAGATTATTTTCCCTTTTAACTCAATAACTGATCCCTGGAAGCACTCGATGCAGACTTTTCTGTCCAATTACAAAACATCACCCAAACCCATGAACAAGAAGGAAGATGAAGCATGAAGAAGAAACCCAGGACGACACCCTATGCCCTCCATCATGCTTCCATCCACAACATACTAAAAGTCCCAAAACCTAAATTTCTCACCAGGTTATACATCTACACTACTCTGTGTAATCTGTTTCCGACTTTTGTGGATTCTAGTCTATCTTGAAGTCTAGGAAACTTTCTCCATGAATGAGGGTCAAAGTCAGTGCTCCCCTGGGGGACCGGACACCCCAGAGCAGACAAAAATATTCCAGGTGCCCTGGGTTTCCACACTAATAGTAGACACTGCCAAATGATTTGAAGTTGGAAACTGGTTTTAAAGCTAAATAATGGGGGAAAGATCATTACATTGCTACACTGATGCCTAAAGATGGTTGCATAGCTTGTTTTGCAAAATATATTTTTTCCCAGATCTGGCAGTTTGAGCCCTTGATTGCTGGACTTCTTTGTGTTTCAGGACATTACCAGTGACTCTGCAAGATCTCGAGAAGTTTTTGCAGTCCACTAATCCTGAGAGTCTCAAGTTCAGTGCTGTTGAGATAGATGGAAGCTGGATGGACGAAATGGAAGTTCTCCAGGCTTCAGTGAAACTGTTCGTAGAAAAGGCAACCAATCAAGACTGGAAATTAAGGGTTAAATGGCTTAACTCCTTAGCCAAAAATCTGCCACAGGTGCTTGGTAGGTAATCATTTAACTTTGTTTTGTCTAAGGGCTGGGTTGTTATGTTTTCTCAAATCTTAAGTCTTCTATGAAAACATCCAGGCCATTCCAAATTATGAATTATAAAGACTCTCAACTATCCACACTAATTCAAGGGCATGGAGGCTCCAGGAGAGACAGAAACAGTTTGTGCATGTTAGGAAAAAAAGATGATTTGGGCTAAACATTATCCTTTATTATTCCGCCATGTGTGTAACTTGTGCCACTTTTGAATTAGTTGCTTTTGGATCCGTTTTTCGTCTGTGTAAGCAAATATGCCTTTTCACTATTTTTTTCAGTAATAGTGAAAGCAGTCAAATGCCTTCTGTGTATCTGGTGTTAAAATACAAATGCTTAAAAAGCCAAAAAATTGCAGAACTGAGATTTCCTGAAGCAGTGTTTTCTGAACACTCAGGATAATAGCTGAGATGAGCTATTCACTTAATTATAGAATTAATCACATTAAACTCATGCACCATTTAGGCAGCCATTAGTCCTAATAATTCACACATTTAGCTCTTTTTTATGGTCTGAAATCTCAGATATACTGTCCTTATATTAATTGCTTCCTCTCTATTTCACCATTTTTTCAGGCAGGTAGGTCTTAAAGTAGAAAATATGTAAAAAATTAATGAAAAGTGTGCTCTTCTTTTTCTTATTGTAAAGAAAATACACCCCACCCCCCGAAAAAAAAAAAAAAAGATGATGTATTGAGAGGAAGATTTGAAGGTATAAATTAATGGATTTTCACAAACCATATTCTACTAGCATACATGTAGTGTCACTAGTTCAGCTAAAACTCTTTATAAGATTTATGTCTTTAGCTGTGACATTCTGGTGTTTTTAAGACCTTTTGGAGACAATACAAAATATGACCAACCAGCATAGCCAAAGTGGATGCACAGATTTGATTCAGTTTGCTTCTGCTGGCTCAGTTGAAGTTATTTTTCTTGATTTGTACTAAACACTTTTTTATGCCCATGTTCTCCCCTCTTCACCTGCAGATTCAGTGAGGATTCAGCTGGAAGCAGGTGCTGTAGCCCTTGGTTGTTTTTATGCCAGTCCCCTCTCATCTGGAGTCAGTAACATGATCAAGTTGCTGCAGCCAACTATGACAGGTACCCCTGAAAAAGATGCATGTAAGACATTGCTTCCTTTATTTGTTCTCTGAACACACTGCAACCCTTCTTAGGAAATTTATGTAGCAAAACAAAGGCTAAATTCTAAATATAGGTTGCCTTTGTCATAAAATAAAGTACAACAAAGAAAACAAACAAAACAAAAGAAATTACAAAAAATACAAGCGTTCTTGCTGTCTAGAACAGCAAATATGGCAATTAAAAGCATTCACACTATTCAAGTTAGAGATGAGTGCTCTGCCCATGAGTCCTGGCTGTGTATCTGTGACTCAGATGTCTTCCTACAGCTCAGAGTGGTGTTCTGAAGAGTGATTCAAATATTCACTGCCTTTCTGACTTGATAGTGTATGATCTTTTTTTCCTCAGGATTTGTGTTAGTCCATCTGAAACCCATGGCTTGGCCTGTAATATTCCCTTGGTGTTTTGTGGGGAGCTCAGACCTGTGGCTTCTTTTCCAAGCTTGTTAAATGCATGAGAGCTGCATACAGTGACACTGGGCCTTTTGTGGATGGTCCTGGCTGTCTTGCCTGCACTGTGAGCCAGACTTGAGCTTCTAAGCTCTGTTTGAGTGTTTAATTTATTAACAGTGTTTAATTTATTGACTAACCCCTGTTTAATTTATTGTCAGTGTTCTGTTTTACAGAACCTGCAGTCAGCTTTAATGCTTTTCTGTTTGGCTATCTGGAGTGGGAGAGTTTGGCTGCCTTCCTCCTAGGCTGCTTCTTTCATTCCCTAATGTCTCCTGCATAGGCAGGGGGACCAGGAAGAGAACTGAGTAATGTTTCACTGCTGCCCTGTTTTGTCTGCCTTTCCAGATGAACATGTGATGCCTCTGGACCCACGATGGAATATGCAGTTTTTGGAGATCATTAGAAATTCTATGAACTTTGATACAGAAATGGAGCACACAGACCAGCTTCTTATGCTTTTGAAGTCTGCAGCAAATCGGTGGGTTACAAAAAAACCCTTGTAAAAGTGCCCAGTGCCTGTAACCAGTGCTGAGTAAACACTTGAGGTGTCTGCCAAGTGTGATTTTAGGTTTTGGTAGGTGTGGTCTAAAATATCAAGCAGAGGTTTTTGTACAGGTATTTAAATTCTTTGCTTCTGTTTTCTGTAGATGCGTACTAAACACAATCACTTACTATAGGAGCAGAGCTCTCAGCATTCCATACAGGCTGCAGTACTTCAAAGACAAATCAGAACTGTGGGATAAAGCATTAAAGAGGCAGAAGCAGCAGTGTGAAATCTCTGACAAAACTTAAATAGTTGTCCTGCTTTTGGATTTTGACTATTTTTCCTAATAAGATTGAAAAGTACACAGATTTTGAAGTTAAAGTGTAAGAAAACACCTGCTACAGATGCAACACATATCCTACAAGCCATGTGTTGCATCTGTTTAGTAGCTCACTGGTTTTTCCTCCCTGCTGAAGTCAGGGATCTGCTCCTTGTGAAACTTGCTTCTACAGAAACCATATTCAAGCAATTAGTTGTGTTGCACCTCGTACTTCTTCCATAATACACTGAATATATTATATCACTTTGCAGTTCAAATGCCATATTATAGTTCACCATTCTCATAAGGCCAAGGTTTAAAACAGTACTGGATTGACAACAACTTTATTTTTATTTCAGGGCAGTGTTATTTCTTAACCGAGAAAAAAGAAGTTACATTGAGAAGAATTTGATTGCCAGCAAGAAGCCAAGAAACAGTGTCTTAAGAATGTCCCTAGATTTCCACAAAAGTGCGTTGATTTTTGCTGTTCCTTTTCGTTCAGTAGTCAATTTTGAAATATGGTTCATTTGCATTGTTACAAAATGTGTACTTCAAACATGTTGTGCAAAGAGAGAATACGTGAATGTAAAGCAGTCAAATGAGGACTAGTGTGGTATCTAACACATTATTTTTAAATTAGATATACCTTAGGCTGCACTGTTTATGTCCTGCCTCTATGAGGTAATCAGTGAATATGATTTTTCTCTTAATTAACTAAACTTTAGGATAACAGTGGGGAGAAATTGGAATAGCCTTCTTTCTTTAGCTAATGAGAATAACCAAATTCTTCTTGTTTTTGTTTTATGTAAGTAGGAAATTTTACTAAAACAAAGGGTAAAATTTAGTGAAGAAGTTAGTGTGCTGCATAGAAGCAATTGGTCAAGGAATCCCTCATTATGGGTTTTTCAATATATGTATAAAATGCAGAGAGGTAACAGAGAATTGTGAAAATAATGAAGGGCTACTTTTATTGCTTCATTTCTTGGATCTTTTCAGGTTGTGTTTTTTTCCTCAATCATAGAAAGGTTCTAGTGATCAGAAGTTGACCCATATGTGTCGTGTGATGTGGCTGGAATATTCAGTCTCTGCCTTTCTTTTCCTCTTCCCCAAACTTCAGATCCAGGAAGTTATGACTGTCTTCCTCATGGAGTTGTGGTCAACCTTGCTGCTTTCTTTGAACTTTGGGATGCATTTGCACTTCACTGGGTGAAGTCTACTCAGGTGGCCTTAAGTGACAGTGACACGCATGATGTGAGTAGACTTTCCACAGTACATTTATGGAAATGAAGTGAAATTAGATTGTGTGCAGAAAACTATTTTTAGTTTCAGGGGCCATGAAATAAAGTGCAGTGCTTCTGTTTGTATTCAGAATATGCCTAATAATAGGCAAATGATCATGTTTGTTTCAGTGGCTGTATTTGTGCCCTCTAATACTTGTTTAGGATGGCATGAACTGTGCCTGTTTCTCTCCACTGATGATAAACAGAGTATCCATTTCTATCTGTGATAAGAATGTCTGAACCTGGACATTTGACATGCAGGCCACAGAGGTGGTTCACTTCTCCCTTTCCCTTTTCAGACCATGAATATCATTTTGCTGAAATCTTGACATTGTAGACTTGGTGCAGGGATTGGTTGGTTGTGGCTGCTGTGGTTCCTCTTGCTGGTGTGGTATTTTTGGAGAACCTGTAGTTGAGTCCTGGTTGTACAGCACTAAATACAAAACATTGTGGGACTCTGCAGTTAATACAAGTGATGGTGGTTTTGCCTTTTCTCCTGCTCGAAGTAAGAAGTGTTGTGTAACCTGGGGCAGGGGTAGCTGTGTAACCTCCTTGGCTGGTTCTAGGTGCTGTACTGCTCGCTGTGGCGGGACCGGTTCTGGGCCGTCTCTGACTCTGTCACAGCGGATCCGCCAGGGTTGTCACTCCTGGCTCTGCACTGGCACTGGGTTATGAAACACCTAATTGACAGAATTCCTCAGATGCTTATTGGATCAGACCAGAACAAGTGAGTGGCTTTGTTTGGTGGCTTTCAATTTGTTTCTGTTAAATAGCTGTATAAATTACTCTTTTCTGTAGTGTTATAGCTGCTAAACTTTGTTTAGATTAGTGTCCCAAGTTGTGTTGCATTAGTGATGCAAATAACATCACTCATTTTTAAAATCTGTGATTCCTAGCACTGTGCTTCTGCTTGCTCAAATGATCATCTAGAATTTTTACCTCTTTAATGAAAGGATGAGAGAAGGACTTCTTTATGCATCCTTTTGCCTTGTTCCTCAAACTTCTGTTAACTGTGGGCTTCTTTTCTCCCATCTGTCCCTCCCTTTTTTTAAATTTTTTCCTCTACAAGGATTTCCAGGGAAATTCAATCCGTTTCACAGCAGATTCAGAACTGCTTGGTCAATCCTGCTGGTATTTCAGCCAATATGAAGACACTACAGAAGTCTCTAGGAAGACCCCTTCCTTTTAAGGTATCAATATTATGTTTGCAAAGGATTTGTATTTCCAGCAGTGTCCAGATAGGCTTTAATATATTTACAGCACTTGCTTTTCAGGACAGAGAAAACACAATTCTTTTCAATTTTTAAGATTGATTAAAAAGAAAATTTCAGCACATGTTAATGTACATATCTTTTGAGAAATATATCAGTTATCCAGGTAGAGCATTTCTACTATTAATTATGCTGTGTATAGAAAATATTTACTTAATAGAAAGAGGTACCTGTGAATAAAAAAATTACTCCTTGCTGTGTGTTGTGAATATCAGTATGGCACTTGCTTATTCAGTGAACGTAGGTGTATTTAGAACACCCTGTGCATTTCCTTTTATACAGCACAGGATGGGGCTGCCTTATGACTTCCCAAAACAAGGCCTCTTAAATTTGACAGTTTTAGAGTTAATGCATTTCAGAATTTGTTGTAATTAATTAAAAAGAAAAAAATTCAGTAAAATTTTTAAAAATACAAGTCCCTGTTTAAAATGAGTGTGCAAGTAGTCATGTGCAGTTGTGTTGGTCACTAGTGCTTAGACCTAGGTTTTTATGACCTTCTCTCTCAAGGATACTCAGCTATCAAAAAATGCACATAGTTGCTTTATGAGACGCTGAAGAACATTCAGTGCTTACTAAGAATTTGGAAAGATCCAAATGTATTTAGGCATCCAAATGTATCTAATATATCTAAGCCTCCAAATGTATTTAAATTGCAGGTGTAAACTGTAATTTCTTGTAAGTGACAGTAGCTCCTGGTATTTTTTTATTATTTTGTGTATTTATTGCCCTTGATTTAGATAAGTTGCCCAGCTGAAGTACTGTTTGCATGATGAAGGGAAAAACCCTAACTTGACAAGGAGAATTGTAGCCACCATTTTCAATTTCTGTCTTCCTGCTGTATTGAGTCAGGCTACTAAAACATTAGTTTTAGGCTGTTGTTTCAGGCTGGTTATATATAGTTGTACTTTAGTTGTGTGCATGTGAATTTGAAATTTTAGTTTTGTCTGCAGTCATAAATGTTGTTTGTGGTTTTGTTAGCACTGCTGAAACAAATTGTCCTTTTTCCAGGATAAACTGGGCATGGAATGTTTTTCTCAGTTAAAAGCTCTCAGCAAACCACTGAATATCTTGGAGCTAAAATTGGCCTGTGGAGAAAGTAGATGGCAGGAGAAAATGTGCTGTGTGAAAATTGCTGCCACAGGAGTGAAGATGAAGAAAGCATTGCTGCAAGCTGATGGCTTGATAATAAGAGCCAATCATTTAGAAGATGTTAGTCTGGGTAGGTGACACTTATGAAGAGCCCAGCATGTTGGTTTCTGCCATCTCCATTCTTTTGTACACAGACGGAAAGGATGTTAAATGTTCACTGATAAGACACATAGTACATACATTTGTGTGCCTCTTTTATTCTGTCAAACAGGTCGGCTACAGATATTTTTGAAAGCTGTACATTCACAGCTGAAAGCAGAAGGAGTCAAATACAGTTATTCAGAAGAAAGGCTTCCTGAAGACACCATCTCCAAGCAGTTAGACCCTGCCCTGCTAAGCCAGCTCTGCAGTCAGGTTCAGCTGTGGCCTGCAATGGAATACATAGGGGTGCTCTGGCAGTACAAACTAACAGCAGATTATGTGGCCAAGGCTTGTGCAAGAAGGTAAGAAGAAGTTTGGAGAAAGAACTCCTATATTCCTTTCATGATATTCCAGATCTCTAGCTAGAAGCTGTAACTTTGGTGCTTTACATCTCCATGTAAACCTGTATTTGTGATTTAAATACACCTCTGTGTGTGTGCATATATATCTGTGCAGCACACAAATACATGTGTATCAGGAATCAGCAGAAGATGTTTATGCTGTATTGCTGGGGGCTGCTGCAGAAAAACTGGATTAGACCCGGAGATGAGAGAAGGAGACTAGCATGCATGCTTCCTTTTGTGTAAGCTATACACACATAGAATCACAGTTTAAATTAACATTATTAATTTAAGAAGTGTTAGTGTTGTTTTAAGAGATCAAGTGTATTTATTTTTTTCTGGTTTACCATGCCTTAAAAGAAAGCTATTTATGGATTTCAGTGAAAGTAATTTTTTGTGTAATGAGACTCTAAGAATCACTGGTCCACTCTTGAATTCAGCAAAGTTCTGACTTTTCACAAAAGCTATAAACCTAGAAAATGGTTTGTTCCCAAATGTTTTGTATGTTTTGCTCAACATGGAACTTCTGGCTACAGACATTACACTTTTCCCCCTCTTTTTTTGTGTTTAGATTTTGTTAACTTTGAATGATTCAAGTGTTTTGGGTATTATTTGAGTGCCTGTTTTTCCCCAGCATTTGAAATGCTGTCATTTTAACCTTTTGGTGACTTTGCTTGCTATTCTTGTTTTACTATCCAAGTGTTGGAACTCTGATTGTTGGAATTCCATCATCCAAGTGATTTATTTCATGTGCCCTGCTTAAGCCCTGCTTAGGTTGTATTTCTTTTTACCTGCTACAGGAAGAACTGCAGTCAAGACTTAAGCATCTGTTCAGATCTAGCTCAGTTCATAGCTTTTTCTCTGAAGCTGACACCAGCTGCTTGTCACCAGCTCTCTGGACTGTGGCACTTGTTGCACCATAATGAAGTAAGAAGAAGTTTTATTTTAATGTAATTATTTAAACTAAAGATCTGATTTAATCTTCCTGGAGTTTTCAAAGGTTCTTCAAAATACATATATGGCTAAGATTTTTGACGTGCAGTTTTTCTACCTCTGCCTGACAAAAGCTGTTCCTTCTTTTAACAAGAAAGGTTATTAACTGTGAGCCATGAGAAAATGCAATTAAAACACAATGATGAAAGATAAAATATAACAAAGTCTTAAATAGAATAGTTTTGTAAATTTTGTTTGGTAGTATTGTTCTGTACATCCATCTGTGACCTAATGGGAAATTGTTTGGATGGCAGGTACCAGCCTGGCTGGATCTATATATTCAAAGTAATGTTGTGCTGAAAAATGCTTTCCTCTGTTCCCATGCCTCTAAAATTTTTTATTTCTGTTGCAGATCAAACAGACTGATAAAGCTACTTGATGCATGTTCTGTAGAACATTTAGTAACTCTGCTTAATATTTATGATACAGTGGTTGTGTTCCCACAAAGCACAGAAAAACACGAGTTCACCTTAAATGCTTCAGAGCAGAATATTGGATGGCTTTACCTGTTTCATGTCTCTGCATCCTTGTGTATTGTAACAAAAGGCTGCACAGTCATGGACTGCAGGCTGTATTCTAACAACTTGCTC
Source organism: Onychostruthus taczanowskii (assembly GCF_017590055.1). NCBI lineage: Eukaryota > Metazoa > Chordata > Aves > Passeriformes > Passeridae > Onychostruthus > Onychostruthus taczanowskii. The sequence continues at coordinate 3,491,562 of NW_024501348.1, forward strand.
TGTAAACATGCTGCATATTTCACAGACAGGAGACAGTGCTGACCTCAGGAAGTTTACTCTTCATTGAGGAGATGCAAGCAAATCCTATGTGAATTTGAAAGGATCTTGGAGAGTATCTTGTGCTATCCCTCCTGAAAAACAGAATCATACTTCCTTTGTACATGTGTGTGCTTAATTCTCTCTTGCTCCCTATACATTATTCTCACCTTTAGGTTTTTGTTTCTCCTTAGATATCCCCTGAAGAAATGTCTCTTCTGTCATCTCAGCTAGTTAATGCTGTGTTAGCATCCTTTTGGAGCAGTACTTTCACCACAGACCCAGATTACTGGTTGACTTGGAGGCCACTGCCTGCAACAGAGGAAAAGAACTTCTCTAAATCCCCTCTGAGCCATTCTATGAAGGTTTGTCTCTTCTGACCTAATCAAATTCTAGGCTGAATGCTCTTGTTGACTAATTCAAGTTTTCTAAAGCAATATTTTAAGTTCTAGCATAGCCAGAGCAAGTTGCATTTGAACGATCTAACTCTTAATCTCTTGATTTAGGGCCCAGGCATTTTGACCCGAGCTGTTTTCTCAAAGTGCTTCTTTGAAATTCTAACTAGCAGCAACAAGACAAGCCAGTGGGATGTGAGTGGGCTTCCTGTTTTGTCATCATCCCACGTAACACTGGGAGAATGGATGGAGAGAGCACAGCAGCTTCACAATGTCGGCACAGCGCTGTGGACCAACCTGGCTGTCCCTTCAATAGCAGATTTTAGGTATTAAGACTTCTCTTCCACATATATGTTATTTAAATCAAGCATGTTATAGAAGGTTGCTTACTGTGTGTAAATGTTTCCTCTTTCCTTTTTCTCCAGACACACAGATGCTAGACTGCAAGGAATAATGCTAGGCAGACTGCTCTCTGCCCTGGTAGATCTGATTCCAGTGGATCTTCAAGAAGAATTTTTGGAGTGCTGTGAGAAACTCTGCCTCAAGGATCCTGATGCGTATGAGTACCTTCTCAAGATACTTGAAAGCATCACTGATCAGGAGTTACTTCCTAAAGAATTCCTATTCCTTCTGCTCACTTGCTTGCATCAGTTCTGTGGGGAAGGGCTTCAGGAGCTACCAGAGACAGCTTGGAGAGGAAGCCTCTGGGTGAGCATTGGCTTGGTGCAGATCCAGATGTGGATTCCACAGACCAGGTTTGATCCAGCTGTTAAAAGAGAATACAAGCTCAAGTACTCAAAAGAAGAGGTGAGTATGAAGCCAAGTTTGCTTTTACCTTTATTATGTATAAAATCAATGCAGAGGAGTTTGGCTTGGTCATGATTTTTAAACTATACAGTTAGAACTTCTTCTAATGTTCAAGAAGTTGATGTACCTCCTTGGTTACTGAAATAAGAACCGTTTATTCTTTCCTTTTTAGTTACACCAGCTGGAGTGTGAATGGAAAACACATGATTTTTCGTCCCAGCTGCATACAGGAAAAAGTATTGAAGATGAAACAGTCAGCAACTATATTCATCCCCATATCAGGTAACACCCAGGCACTGAACCCATCTCTTTTAGAGTGGACATGTCATCTTTGTTGTGCTCAGGCTCTGAAACTTTACAATTTTTCTCTCTTTCTGTAGAAACTAGAGTAGCTGGTTTTAAAGTGTCAATCTACATATTGAGGTGGTAGAGAAGAAGCAGCTGTGCTTCTTACTTGCAGTAAGGAATTGTCTGTACACTTTGTACTGCTGAAAATAGAGCAGTTAAAGCAGTGGCCATCGTATATTGATGAAGTTGAAACCATGCCCACAAGTAAAAACAATGCCTTGCATTTAAGTTACAATACTTTCCTCAAAATGGAACAATATTATCAGTCAGTTGAAGTGAGGTGAATTATCTGTCACTGTAGTTTCTCAAGGCCATTATATGTGCCAGTGCTATTTTGCAAAGTTCTTCAGCTGATATTACTGGGGAAAAACATACATGTGTGTATTTTAGCAATAGCCTTTGCCTGTGTGGCTGTGGATGAATTAAATTTCTTACCACACAGAGTACACTGTTGATATTCAGAATCTGTAGCCACTGTTCTTTTGTATGGGGCTTTTTGTAGTTCTTTTTTGTCAGAGGAACTTGAGAAGGAAATTTTAAGCAAAGAGAGCTTTCTCCTTTCTGTAGCCTTCCAGGTGTGTTTTGTGTTCATGGAGATAAAAACTGTCTATTTTTAATTATTTTTCACTTTTAATAGGAAGTTTTTATTTTATTATTGTACACATAGGATCTGCTAGCTCCATGCTACTGCTTAAAGAGAATGCTAGTAATTGAAAGCAGGTTCTGAAAGAGTGAGCTTTACCGATTGCTTGTGATATTATTTTTTTTCCTAATGCTCACAGAGCTGTCAGGTAGCAAGAAAAAAGTATTTGAAGTTTGTTGAAGTGGCAGGGAGAGAAGAAGGCTACACCTGTGGGCTAAAAGGCTGTCCCTTGTTTTTTCCTTATTTGCTGTTTCACACAAACTAGCAGAGTATTTTCTGTTATTCTTCTCCTGTATCGAACTGCTACATTAGATCTATTTAAACAAGTTCGTACAAAAAATACTCTCATGTCTAAACCAGTCAATGTTACTTCTTAACAGGCAGTTGCATGAAAGAATGCAAAGGTTGAAGGAGCAAATAAGCAGTCTTTCTAGAAGGAAGGCCTTCAGGCCTGCAGCTCCACTGTATGATTGCTTGTACCAGGAGGCTCACCAGTACATCAACAGCATAGCACAGATTTCATCAGTCCAAGACCTTCTAGCCCGCCTCCTGCAGTTCCTCCGTGGAGAGAGACCTAAATCACTGCAGGCTGTACAGAACCTGTTAAATGAAGAGGCATCATGGCAACAATCCCACCATCAGTTCAGAAAACGCCTGGCAGAGGAGTATGCTGTGTTCCCTGATGCCATCATTCCCCTCCAGGCTGCCATCCTGCAGCTGCAGCATGGCATGCGATTAGTGGCTTCTGAAGCGAATGCGGTGCTGCAGAGCTCTGTGTGCCCAGCTGACCTCAGCAACCTCCTCACTTCTTTGTTGGCATTTCCTTCTGTTGGCCGTGCCTTTCCCACTTACATTGCTCGGGCAGAAATTATATGCTCAGTGAATTCAGTTGGGGTACTCAATGGACTTAAAAAGTTCTCTCTGAAGCACTCTGAGGGAGGATCTGAGACAGCTGAGCAGCTGTCCCCAACTCTGGAACAGCTCCTGGTGAATGCTTTGTTGCATCTTCGATGCCATGTACTGTCCAGAGGAGAGATGGACCAGAAATCTCTGCAGCTCTTCAGACATCTGTGTCGGGTAAGCTCTGGACGCCCATAACTGGGAGTCTTGCTCTGAACTTGTCCCCTGTGGAAGACCTGGATCTGCTAAAACAGCTCTAGAGGAGGGCACTGAAATCATCAGGGGGCTGGAACACCCCTCTTGTGAAGAAACGCTGACAGAGAGTTGGGGTTGTTCGGCTGGGGGAAGAGATGTCTCTGAGGAGACCTTGTTGTGGCTTTTCAGTATGTAAAATGGGTTTATAAAAAGGAGGGAAGGGGACTTTTTACCTGGGCTTGTAAGACAAGGCATAAGAGTTTTGAACTGAAAGATGGTAAATCTAGATTGAGTATGAAAATAATTGTTTGGAAATGTGTATGGTGACACACAGGAACTGGTTGTCCATAGAAGTTGTGGATGCTGCAACCCTGGAAGTGTTTGAGAGTGATTGGATGGCGCTTTGAGCGACCTGGTCTAGTAGAAGATGTCCCAGCCTATGGCAGAGGGATTGTATTAGATGATCTTTAGAGGTCCTTATCTTGAAAATTATTAGTATGATGTTCTTTAAAATCTTCTACATTTTTCCCAATTAATTGTAAAAGATAATTTAATATACTGGATTAACTTATTTGACTTTATCAAGGCATGAAACAATAGCTTGTAATGATTAGCTAACATTTTATTTATGTAAGAAAAACCCCAAACAACAAAACCCAAAGGTGGACACACAAAAAAAAACCCCACCCCAATGCTAACTTTGTGAGTTTCTTTATTTAATGTTTAAGAAAGGAGACTAGAACTTGGTCAAGTACTCTGTTGTGTCTTTTCTTTGCATTTGCCTCATTAGCTTGTTAAGAGGGCAATTCACTAATGTTAGATGGCTTTGATTTCTACTTTTGTAGACCACAGAGGAGGGAAGAGCCAAGCCAAGTAAATGCTGCCCTATTGATGGAATAGGAGATGATGTTGAAGGTTAACTTGTAGAAGCATCTTGCTTTGTGTTTCCTTAGGCAATTGTAAATGAATGGGATGAGCAGGAACGCCGTGCCCAGGAGCAGGAGGCAATGGAACGCAGCCTGTACAGGTACAGGAGTAAAAGTCATGGGAAAGGACAGAGCGAGGAAGAAGAGGAAGAAGAAGAATTCAGGAGGAGATTTCCTTTTCATGAAAAGGTAATAGCTGCAACTCTTAAGAAACGCAAAAATTACATCTGAAGTTACTCCTGAAAATAAATGCTGTAAATTACATGAGGAATGAAGCAGTTTTTCCTTCAACCAAAAGCCAAATTGGGATAGATTTTGGTAGGCGTTCAGTTATGTGCCTGTGGTTTATTTTACCTTCTGTTTGAAAAATGTTTTTGGGATTAATTTCCAGGCTTGAACTGTACTGTGGTTTGGGTGAATAATCCCAAACTATATAACTGAATGATAATACAGTTACTTGTAAAAAGCTGGGATTTTACTTCTTTAGCAAGTAAGGTAGTCTGAGGTTCTACTGTGTGTGGAGAAGGCTTGATTAAATAAATTCCTTGATCTCCTTGATTAAATAAAGCAGCTGGGACAGAGCTGTTCAGGTCTTCAAGCAACCACAGAGTGTTGAGGTGGTTTATCAGCAGACACAGCTGCTGCTGCTTTTTCTGCAAAGGGATTTAGTTGGCAGCAGCCCAGAGATCACTGTACTACACTCTTGCCTGCTGTAGTTACACCCTGAAATGTTCTGTACGCCTGTGTTCAGTTTTAGACTGGCAGTCTGTCTAGGTACCAGCTGCAAATCGTTAGCATGTCGTTGCAATGCCAAAAAAAAAAGCAAAAGAGGAGATAGGGAGAGGAGACATTAAAGGAAGAAATTAAAATTTTCTTTTCATTATCATGTAATTTGCAGGACTTTGAAGATATCACAGCTGAGCCAAGCCTAGAAGAAAAAATGGAAACTGAAGATCCAGTGGAAGACCAGCTAGAAGCTGACAGAGCCCTTTTGTCCAAGAGCTCCATGCAAACAGTAATGAAGGTTCATCAGCAACTGTGCTTAAACTTTGCTCGATCCCTGTGGTATCAACAGAGTCTGCCTTCTCATCAAGCCAAGCATTATTTCAGTACATTTATTTCCTGCTATCAGACTGGTGCATGCCTGGTGTCACAATTCTATCCTTTAATTGGTAAGACTGCTAGCAGTATTTGAGATATGCTGGTTTAGATTTGTAAATATTTGTTTCAAAATAATCACATTACAGTTCATTAAACGCACCTGTTATGGGGAATGCACAAGACAGAAAATCCTTTTCACAGAGAATTTGTCCCATGTTCAGAATTGTCTTGTGGAATGCTTTGATATTTTGTTCTTCTATGTATTTTTTAAATTCCATTTGGTAATGTAGATGACCAACACAGTTTAAAAATGTATTGACTACTGAGTGAAATTTTGATCATAGGATCTGCATAGTCCTGTGGAAGATAAAGCACTTGAAGAAATTTCCCAAAAGTAAATTTTTGCAATGAAGTTCATTAAAGAATTGTTTTGAGTTTAGCTTATGTATATGAAGTAAAAAAGGTATTGTGGGTTTTTTTCCAGCCTGAATTTGGGAAAACTTGATGTGTAAATTTTCTCTACAATGTGTGAGAACTCAGAAGGATCACTTATTAAAGCACAGCTATGTATTTCAGTTCTGATCTAATAAAGGCACGTGTGCAATAAAGATGAAGCAGATAAGGGCTGTTGTTTCTACAGTACCTTATTTTTTGTTTGCACCTTAGCCATAATGTATGTGGGGTTACTTTTGTGTGTTGGATTACTTTTTCACTGAGCCTTGCTTTATAGTAGTATCTCCTTGATGGAAATTTATATACAGATGATCTGTTCTTCTGACAGGATTACAGCCTGCCTTTATGACACTCACTGTACTTTGATAGAAAAGTCTGATAAAATAGAGACTATAAACTCTAAGTATGTCTAATGTTCCATACTCCATCTCAATGTTCCAGTGTTATAGTCTTACATCCTTGTAAAAGATAACATGCTAAGACTTGGGATACAGGGGGAAAATCTCCCTAACTTTATCTATTCAACTGAAAAAATAACTAATAGCTCGTGTGATGTCTTCCTAACTTGCTCCCTAGGTGCTGAAATGAATGACGGTCTTTTGGGAAGCCAGCTTCTGCTAAGCACTCTTCTTCACAATACCTTTTTTGAGGAAGTGACTTCAGATCTTGTGCTGCAGCAGGATGGCCCATATGACTTCTATCAGCATCCTAATATTCAGCAAGTCCGACAGTGCCAACCTGTACTTGACAATTTTGCTAAAGAAATAAATGGGCTACTGCAGGAATGGCCAGAGCATCCTGTACTTGTGCAGGTAAAAACAAAATATTTGGAGCATTTCAGGATTGCATTTATGTGTGAATAGGTGTGTAGACATGCACAGACATGTGCATACACATTGATATGCTTGCATAGATGTATTATTTATGCAGATGTTTTGAAGTCATACCTGTTCATTCATAAGAGGTATAGGTATTAACTGTGTTTATTATAGCTGTTCTATTCTAATCATGAAATGTTAAGTGGAATTCTGCTAAGTCTGAACTTAGAGTTTTAAGCAGTCTTCAGTCTGCCATAGCTCAAAGATCCCTGAGGTCTTGCTGCTTCTACTCAGTTTTCTTCTGAAGTTCTTTCTTTCATAATGCTTTAGAATAATTCTTTTCAGTCCCTCTTACAGCATCTATGTTGTTTTCAGGTTGCATTTCTTGGGGTAGTGTGAAACTCAGATTCCATATGAGCTCTTTGCCTTAGGTAATTTTTGCTCCCTTCCCCAGTTGTGTTGGCCTTACTGAACTCCTAGTGATCTTATACTAAATTGAGAAAGCAGTTTAAAAATGTGTAAAAAAGAAAAAAGTTCTTATCTCTTGTGAGTTATGCTTATAGAAATTAACTCAATTTCATGGCTGCTTCTGTTGAAGTGCAGTTGCTGAATGTTTTTGGTTTTGTGCTGCAGCTGTTAGTGGTGATGGACAGAATCCGGAGTTTTCCACTTTCTAGTCCCCTCTCAAAGTTTCTGAATGGCTTGGAAATTCTTCTTGCAAAGGCACAGGTAAGAAGAAGTCTAAGGTCAAGTTCATTTTCTTTTTTATGTTTCCTTACCTATATTTGGTACCATGTTACAAGCACAGTACATGAAAGCTGTCTGTCAGGATTTGGGGAAGTTAACTTGCTCCATGCTGAAAGTTTAAAGAGCAAGAACCCAGTTCTCATCCAGAGTAATGCAATGAGTTTTGCCAGGCTGTGAATAATTTCTGGCTTTGTGTAAAGGGGAACTTCTCTTTCCTAGGACTGGGAGGAAAACGCCAGTCGGGCCTTGTCCCTGCGGAAGCATCTCGATCTGGTCACACAACTGATCATTCAGTGGCGTAGATTGGAGTTGAAGTAAGAATTGTCCTTCCATGCTGCTTTTGCTTAGATACTGTAACTTTTCATCTCCACATGGAGGCACACTCTAATACAGAATGGCCTTAATTTTGGAACATGCTTCTGTGTATCTGTCATGGTGAAAATATGTGGGGGAAAGAGACCACCAGTGAGGAGCTGTAGTGGATCAGAATGAGCATGTCCAGGCTGTGGTGACTCTACGTTTTTACCTCAGGAGAAGTAGAAACAATACTTTACCAGTGCTGTTACTCATCATAGGGTTTCCTGAGCCTGCAGGGTTTTGTCTGTTTAATAATCATCATTAAATTGTCCTTAAAAATTATTGTCCCGTTTCCTGTTCAAGACCATGTAAATTTTTTATAGCCACAGTATGTCACAATCAGGAATTAAGCAAGCCTACCTCAATTTCTGAGAAAATAAGCATTTTGAACCTGTCTCTGATGGATTTTGCTTTATCCTCTCTTCTTTTCTTCTCTCATATTTAATAATGGTAGCAAAACAATGATCCTCAGAAGTTGATTGTATGTATTAAGCTTATGTGTAGATTCTTTCATCCTGCTAAATTTCCCATTAGTTTAATAGAAACAGGAAGCAAATTTTGGTTGTTTTGAACCCAAAGTACCCATGATATTTTTGATTTATCTCTCCCTTTTCTTATTGTTTCTAGTTGCTGGTCAGTAAGTTTGGACAATATTATGAAGCAGCATGTGGAGAAGTCCACAAGGCACTGGTTCTCAGTCTATCAGATGATTGAGAAGTATGTTCAAGAACAGACAGAGGCAAACACAGAAGGTAAGTGCTGGCCTTAAGAAAATGTGATGCAGTTCTAGTAATTACTACGGATGTATGATTAAGGTCCTAAATGCCAGAATTTGACAATGACCTTTTGGGTATGGTTCTTTGCCCTGAAGTAAATTCCATGACCGTGTAGGGTTTTCCATATGGAGTGAACTTTGTATATATTTGTGGAACCACTTGTGGCTCATAGGGCCTGTGCTGTGATGTAAAGGAAAGATGTCTTTAAAAAGCATCTAAAGGAAAGTAGAATTGTGATAGCTGCACATCACGCATATACAAACATTTCAAACAGATTTGGAGGGTAGGAGGCCTCCATCTGCAACTGGAAAAGGCACCTTGTTTTTTTAGCTGCAGAAAGAAAATTCATATCCCAGCTGAGCTGTTTTTAACATTCTGTATAAAGCCTAAAGAATTCTTAGAGTAAGTAGGTTTTGGTACATACTGTCCTTAGCAAATCTGTCTGCATGTGTTCATGTTACATAAAATAGGGGAATGAGGGGCAGCACCTTACCTCCCCCAAAACTAATGGAATTGTAAAGATGAAAGCAGTATCTTCTGGCTTGAGGCCAAGTTTCCAATCTCATGGCTACTTAATGCACTCAATGAGCTTCAGATCCTTCAGTTATATTACATCTCCAAGAGGACATGTCTTCTTCCACAGATAATACTCTAAAAGACACTGTATTCTCTACTAGATTCTTCTGATCTATTTTTGTCCTCATGACTTTGAGGAGTTGAGGAACTGGCAGTGACTTATTTGTGCTGTTGCTTATTATGACTGAAAAAGCCATTCATTCATAGAGAATAGCAAGTATTCTGTAAATGCTCAGTGGATTCTGAAATTCATCATATTACTGACCTTCTCAGTCACTATCTTAATGCTGCTTCTTGCTCCCTTTCCTTTCTTCCAGTGTGTTTGTTAGTTTTACTTACTGAATCAGAATTCTTCCCCTCTCTGCCCCTTTCCTATTTTGTTTTGAATTTTTCCTAATTGAGACTCAATATTTAATTGAAAGTTATAAAGACCAGACAACAATTTTCAAGTAGATATTTATGGTTTTTTTTCCTCTCACTTTCTTTCTGAATTTTTGGTGCAATGTTCAGGAACTGAGCAAATGGATCTGAAAACGCTGGTCAGCACATTACAGGCTTTCATTGAAGGCTCTACTCTGGGAGAGTTTCATGCACGGCTCCAAGTACTGCTGGTTTTCCATTGCCATGTCTTGCTGATGCCTCAAGTGGCAGAAAAGGGTAAGTTCTTAGCACTACCTATGATGAGTTATTTGTACAGCAATCTTGCAATAAGGTGTTCCAGCCTTTCCAGACAGGTCACTGAGCTCATAAATGGAACACAAACCAATAGGGCTGTTTCCCTGTTGGTCAATTTACCCCATCTTTGGGGGTAAATTGCTAAGGTTCCAAAAAGAACTGGGGTGTATTTATTGTAATGATACTAAAAAATGCTCTCTTGTAAAAGAAGGATGATGATGGTGATGATTATTGTTATTATCTGTCCCTTCTCCTTTCTAGATGTTCTGTGCAGCATCCTGTGGAATCTATACAATTACTATAAGCAGTTTTCAGAGTGTGTTGAGGCCAAAATCACTCAACTTCGTCAGCCCATAGAAAAGGAACTTAAGGTAAAAGGAGACTTGGCTCAGACAATGTATTGGTCTAATCAAAGGAACAGTGGAGCAGATATTATTTGAATTTGTCGATAATAGTTCTGTTGGCCACTGAAATCCCTACTAAACTTAACATTTTCTTTGACAAGAATTAATTCTTGAGGTGGGGGAGGAGTTGATTGAAAGCTTTAATGTTTGATCAGTCCCATTTATCCATTAAGGTTTCTACCCAGGGGTGAAGCCCCTGTTCCTTTCACAACATCTGGCTATGCAGCAGTTTTTATGCATTGCAAATATTATGTTAATAAGATGCCTGTACAATAATTTGCTCACTTACTAAAATGTTTGGCATTTTAAGGCTACCAGATCATCATAGCTGATAAGGTTTAAAGATCATCTTTAAAAAGATGGAAATAGTTAATTGCATTTACCTAAGTAATCACATTGATTATTTATTTTCTTCATAGGAATTTGTGAAGATTTCCAGGTGGAATGATGTCAGCTTCTGGGCTATAAAGCAGTCAGTGGAAAAAATACGCAGGTAAGTCAGAACTTAAAATAAAGCTCCCCTTTTGAAACCTTCCTTCTAGATGATTTCTCTATGATGTTACATTGGAATGCAGAAATGTTTCTTCTGCTCATAACACAGTGAAAACATTTATTTCCAGCAGCTGAGAGATCTTCAGGATTACAAAACCCAGTAATTTTTTGCTTTCATTTGGTAATTAGAACTCTCTTTAAATTCATGAAGAAGTTTGAAGTTGTTCTGGATGAGCCGTGTCAGCCTGCCTTGGTGGAAATTGGTAAGGAAGAGCAGCTGGACTGCATGCAAAAGCAAGAAGAGTCTGACAACAAAGAAACCAAAATTCAGAGGCTAAACAACACCTTGAGAAAGGTTCTGTCTGCTAGAACAGATGTTACCAAGGTGACTGAATTAGTTATTCTAAGTGTGGGAAGAACAGTTTCTCTATTCTCATCTATACATTGCTTTTCACTGATTTATGCAGGAAAATCTTATGTAAGTGTCAGATCTGTTGAATATATCATAAACTTTTTCGGTCTTACTTGTGTTCAGTGTTATGCAACGCTGCAGATGGGTGGGAATGCAGCATGGAATGACAAGCATGGTACTGTATCTGTGTCAGATACACAGAGATGAGGCTGTTACACATTTCATCACCCGTTTGCTTACATAGTGTCTGCAGCAATTTGTTACTTCTCTATTAGTGAAGTAAAACAGCCTGGGAGTTGAAGTTATTATTACTCTTTTTTTTTTTTTTTTTTTTTTTAAAAAAGGACGCTACTTCTCTATTAGTGAAGTAAAATAGCCTGGGAGTTGAAGTTATTATTACTTTTTTTTTTTTTCTAAACAAGGACCCAACTAATAATGATGTAGCTGTAGGATTTGTGTGTATATGAGGTCTGATTAAATATTAAATCACTTTTGGCTTGGATACTGATAAGGGAATGGAATGCACTATATTGTCATACGTTTGCTGTTGACTGACAGTTTGTGGACTGTGGACATTTGCCTTGGACAAGCTGATGCATGGTAAATCCTGTTCCAGAGAGTCTCAGTTTAGTATGTCTCTAATTTGTCCAGCTCAGAGAGGAAGTCAGCTAATTTTCTTCCTGAAAGAGATTCCTGTTCATATCATTAGTTTTTATTAACAAGATGCAAGGAGACAATCATAACTCATCAGAATTTGGTGGTGAGTGGGAAATGCTGAGTTATCCTCAGCTTTGTTCCGTTTCTTCACACCAGGAGCAGGGCTGATCTTGCTCATGTCCTGTACAGGAGGGTAGAGCAAGGAGGCAGAAATTTAATGCAAATCTAATGCATTTGATTGATTGAGGGTTTTGTTTGTTAGTGGGTGATTTGTAAGGCTGTTACTGATAGTTAACAGGGTTATTGATTTCACTTCTTGCAGTTCCATGTTGTCTGCATTCCTTAAAGAAGATGTATTCAAACAATTGAGATTTAACAAAAAAAAAAAAAAAAATTGAACAAAAAAATTGAAAAGCTTTGGATATGCTGAGGAATTAATTCTGGTATTTAATCATTTCTACTTGCACACTGTTTTTGTTGTTCTTTAAAAACAAAATTCGTGTCGAGTGGAATGTGAGTGAGGCATTAACCTAAATCACTGATGTTCCCCCTGACATCCTGGGGGCATTAGTGATTTAGGTTAATGCCTTTAAACTTGGAAGGCAGAGGAAGCTGACCTGAAGGAGTGATTACCTTTTTCATAGAGGTAATGACAAACACCTGAGACAGCAAAATCATAGCATCTTTCATTCACTTGACTGTTCAAAACTAATGTCTGCCTGACATACGTGTGTTATGATTTTTTTCAAGTGTTGGTGCTGAACTGATGAAAGAGTCACATAACATGTCTTGGATGATAAGTGCAGAATTTAGCCCTTTTTTAAAAGTGATTTACTCCTAGGGATCAAACAAGAGCTGTGAGTATTTGTGTATAGTTTTCTTCCATTTTTTTTTCAGATGGCACTCCCGGAACATCAGGGTGTCATTACATTTCACACAGAATCTCTTCAGTATCGTCTGTCTAAGCTGACAAAGAAAATGAAGAAAATGTGTACAGCAGTTACAGAAAATAATTCATTCTTAAACCTGGTGGAAAATCTCGAACAGTTCACAGGTTAGGTTTTCTTGTGATTTCCATACCACAATTGACCTCTATAACATAAATGGAACAAATCAGGAAAAAGTGCAGATATATAGTTGTCTTCCTAAAGCTGCTTTGTGTACATTAAATTTTCAATCTCATACCTTTGTCTGCTGTCTTCTGTACAGGTGGTATTATTGTTTCTGTAGCTGAACTGCAAAATTTAACATTTGATCAGACAGCAACTAAGGAGAAGCAGAAATCAGAGGCAAAGCATATTCAGATGCAAAAGCAACGGGCTTTGTCAGATCTCTTTAAAAGCCTTGCTAAAACAGGTGAGTTTCCACTAAAAATAGGCTTGGTTTAAAAGTAGAGAGTTCTTGAGCATTTTACTATCTTTGCCAATATATCTAAACCCGCCATAATATGATGATTACCCTTCTCACTCATCAGCCTTTTCATGTCTTAAAAATGATCCCTAGCTCAGATATCTTAAAGGACATGGGGCAGTGAAAAGTCCTTACTGTACACAGGTCTATGTTAGCCTTACTTCAGCTGTGTTGTCCAGCTCAAGATAGCTCAGCTACAGTGTGTTCTTACATTACAAAACTTGTAGCCTGTTCAAAGGCTTGTCAAAATAAGAACATTTGATGTCTGACTACCAAATGTGTGAGTGACATTTTTCATATGAAAAACGAGAGCATCAAAGGATGTGTGCTGAAATTCCGTTCCAGGTTTGTCGTACCGGAAAGGTCTCTCTTGGTCCCGTTCGAAGGACTGCCAGCAAGTTCTCTACCTCCGTCCCCTGGACTTGAGTAGTGCCTTGGCTGCAGTGGGTTCTACCCATGAACTGGATGCCACGTATGTACCCAGGATTTTTTACCCTCAGATTGTGTGAATTGCAGCTGTAATGTAGAGAATTTATGGCTTGTTGGTTTAGACTGCGATTTCTGGACAGTAATTCATTTAGGATTTTGGATATTCCCTTCCTCCCATTACATCTCAGTTTGGTATGTACAACTGAGCAAGGATTTGGGGTTTTTTAGTTTTGTGGGTTTGGGTTTTTTTTGGTTTTTTTTTATTTTTTGGGGTTTTTTTCGATTTGGGGTTTTTTTGTTTTGTAGTTTTTTGTTTTGTTTTGTTGGTTTTTTTTTTTTTCTAAATTTGCACTTTACCAACTGTACCCTCCGTTTCATTCTTTCCATGAATTAGATTTCAGTTAGCCCTCCCCTGTCCAGCCTTGCCTGGGATGCTTTGCTAGCACTATATTAGAGTATAAACTGCTTTTGATTTTATTGAAGGTGATCTGTGATTTTCAGGGATTTCTTCATTGTTTTGTCTTCAATTAATGGGATATTTCAGGAGAAAATACATATACTTCAAAGTGGGCATTACTGGAAAAGCTTTCTTAGGGGAAAGATGTTTTTTCAGATTTTTTTTTTAAATTGCTTTTCTGTCAAGTTTTTTGGGTTTTTTTTGGTTTTTTTTTGTAATTGCTTTTCTGTCAAGTGGTTTTTTGGGTTTTTTTGGTTTTTTTTGGTTTTTTTTTGTCATTGAGACATGCTGGTTATTGTCCTGGGATGTAAGCATTTGGTTTATTTATCAGGGTGAAAAGAATGGCTGGATTTAGCTGCGTATGGGGGAAGAAAAGCAATATCACTATTAAAGCATTAAATGGTATTCAAATATAGAGATCTTACTGCCATTGCCTTAGAGTTTCCTTAGAATTTATTTTTAAATTTAAATGTTTTCTTAAAACTAGAATATTTTTAGAGAAAGTTAAGAATTGCAAGATCAATGCATTTTCAAAACAACAAATTTCAGGCAAAATGGTTTTGTTGACAAGCTGACCTGGTGGCTCCAGCATGCTCTGGTAATTTTTAGTATCATACTTCTTTGTGCTCTGCCAGGTTGCTGACAGAGATTTCTTCTGCCTGGGATGGGTGCCAGAAGTACTTCTATCGGTCACTTGCACGTCACTCTCGGCTCCAGACAGCCTTGTTAGCACCTGCCAAGGTAAAACCAGCAAAGTAAAACCAGAATCTTAGTTCTGTTAACTTCATTTTACCAGCTTGGACTGAAATTTCCAGTAGTAAAAAAGTGATAATGGGAGATAATGCTGTGTTGTGTAATATGATACTATGACACTTTCATACTCACTCTAATTAAATGCAGCATGTTGAAACCTGCTGTTTTATGAAGGGACAAAATTGGTTTAGGGAAAGAAGTCAATGATCTGTTCAGTGTACAGTATTTTTCATCCCAGCAGATTCCTAATTGCCTAATTTTTGTGCATGAAGAAACTTATGAAACATGCCGAATCCAAACTTGTAAGGAAAATAATCCCAATGTTACTCAGTATTCTTGAAGGAATCAGTTGATAGTGATAACTGGAGTCTGTGTAGTGATAACTGGAGTCTGTGTCAAACACAAAAAGTGCTAATATATTTCCTCATTTAAAGATGGGTCTAAAACTACTAGAACGGACAAATTATCTCTGCCATATGAGAACCACTTTTCCAGAATTTTAGAAAAAAAAAAGCATCTCTTCCAGATGTTCTTCCTCTCACTATGCTTTACCCCTTGTTTTGCAACATGTTCTTATCCAAGTCACACCTGATACTGAATACAAACAGTGGAATGTGACTGTGATCAGTTATGCTCTGTGTTGTGACCATTTATTCTGACCTTTAAGATGTGATCACTTTTAATGAAAAAGGAGTGAAAGTAATTGTCAGTATATCTGGTAAAATGAATGGCTGTAGCATTGGTCATGAATGTAAAGCATTTAGGCTGGTACCTCTTCAGACTTTAGTCATTATTTATATAAGATAGATTTAATACTGAAACCAAATTTCTGATAAGAATCGCTGCAGTGGAGTGAAATGTACTCTTCAGACTTTAGTCATTATATAAGATAGATTTAATACTGAAACCAAATTTCTGATAAGAATTGCTGCAGTGGAGTGAAATGTAATGTGAGTGACTGTTGCAGAAGTTACTTGAAAGGCAAATCTGTATGCAAATGTTGTAATGCTTGTTCAATTAAACCATAATCTTTCAGCCTGCTCAGTGGAATGGAGGCACACAGACTGCTATTGTCTTGTTGTTCATCTGACTGTTCCCTCTCACTTTTCCTGTCTCTGTTTTGGTTAGGATATTGGACTAGGCAGCATTGAACGCTGCAAAGGGTTCACTGCACACCTCATGCAGATGCTTGTGAGACAGAGGCGATCTCTTACTGCACTGACAGAACAGTGGATCTTACTCAGGTATTTTCTTCTTTCCGACTTTCAACATTTCCAGCCTTGAAATGTTGGAAAGAAGTTTTGACAGTGAGAAAATCAGTTCAAGAAAGACAGAAAATAAGGTGGAAGAAAATAACAACTTTTTCCTCTGCTTCCTTATATTTCTCTTCCCCTCAATTTAAGCCTAGATAGAAAAGATTTAAGTTTATCTTATCACTGCAGCCAGTATTTTAGAATCAAAATAATTTTGTAGAACAAGTAAGGCATATATGTGAACTAATTCCTGTACTTTTAATTACACAGTGAAACCATTAAACTTACAGATTGTTATATCTCTCTCATTTGGTATTGGCCTAAGTTAATTTTGTTTACATTGAAGTTGTTGGCTTAACCTGGGGCAAATAAATGATCTGGGGCAAATAAAAAATGATGGTATTTTGAGCCAAATTAAATAAAGTATCTACAGCTTACAAAGAAAAATTCTAGGAAGGTGGGACATACTGGATGTTGTGTCAGAATTGTAAAAGGAAAAGTGTGTAAGATCTTTCTTACTCTATGTCATCTTTCATTTCATTGCTTGAGTCATCGGAGTCATTGCAAATGTCACCTTTGTTGAGCATATTTGTGCTTAGCACTCTGTAGTCCATAAAACTTCTAGAAGTCAGGTTAGGAGCTAGTACCTTTGTACAGAGAAGGAATTCTGGACTGGGGATTACTAGTGCAAAATTTATTCTAATGCCAGTAAATGAAAAAAATGAGTTAACAGAAACCCCCAACTAAACAAACTCCTCGGGTTTACAGTCACAGAAATAGCAAAACTTTCAGGAGACTTAGCTGCATTGCTATGACTTTCATAGCAAATCAGATTTCCAGGGCTTTTTAGTATTTCATAATTCAGAGAGGGAAAAAAATCACTGATTAACTAACTTTAAAAAAACCCAAACAACTATTGTTTTAGTTTTTCCAGGAGAAGTTATTACCTAGATTAAAAAAAAAAAAAAATAAAGGTAGATCTTTTAAAAATGAAGTACAACATAAAACTCAGTGATTATAAATTCTCTTTCTTTCGTCTTAACTAGGAACCTCCTGAGCTGTATACAAGAGATAGATTCTGGGTTGACTGCTGATGGAGACTACAATGCAGCATTTCCTCCTCAAGACAGTATTCAGCGCTGGACGGACAGACTGCAGCAGCTCTGCATGCAGTGTGTGATGGTTCTCGAGGAGCTGTCCTGGTTTATCCAGTGCTGCCCAAAAGAAGAGTCAGCCAGGTGCAGTGACAGTGAAAGGACCGATGTCAAACCCAACATTGCTCAGAGTTCAGTCCCTGAAATGGGAGATGTTCTTGCAGGAATACCTGACCTGATTCCCTCAGATCTGAAACACTTGACTCCAGTGACAGCTGAGCAGTTGCCTCCTGGGTGCAGGATGCGAAATAAGGATCAGCTGTGGCTGCAGACAGCTACACAATTGACTGCAATGATAGCAGATGTGAAGGCCATGAAAGCAGAGGTGGACAGAGTAAGACAACAGTCCCGTGAGACCTCCTTCTATTCTTGGTGAGTTCTACACATGAACATCTCTTCTTTATGTTCACATAGTATGTGTAAAGTAATTTTGAAAATTTTCACCTATGCATATATTGAACAGTGGGTTCAGATGCTCTTCAAACATTTTTTTTTTTTTTTGCAAAATGCAGTGTCTGACTCTTTAAAGAAATTTAAAGTCTTCACCCACTCCCTTGACAAGTGAAAAAAATTTCTGTCTCAGCTTCCCACTTTGACTTTGGTCTCTCAGGATTTTATCCCCATAGCTGCTTAGCTAATGAGGTGAATTTCAAATATAAATTAAATGAAGAGATTTTCATTTTAAAATACATTTGCAGCCTATTTAATAACAGTTTTCTAATTTTCTCTCTGCTTCAAACAGTGTGACTATAAGCTTTCTGTCAAATCTTCTATTTAATTTCAGAATGGAGATATGCTGCCTCTCCCTTATCCATGACCAAGAAAAAGTTTCATCTTAAGTTGGACTGTTGGTTCTTCTTTCAGTATTATGGTATTTCTGTTGCAGGAGAGACTTTGAAGTTTGCTCATCAGCTGTGAGTTGTTTGCTGGAAGTCTCAGCCCAGTTACAAAGCTTAGAGTCCCTGTTTCTTCCAAACGGACAAGACATGGAAGCTGCAAATCAGATGGCCCTAATCAAGAGCCTGAAGTATATACAAGAGGAAGTTAATAACACATGTTCACACTTCACAGCCTGGAGAACACAGCTTCTTGCTTCTGTGTCAAATTACACTGGTGAGGATAATTTTTCTCCACCTGATTTGTAATGTTGGTAAAGACAGAATAATTTATTAGCTTGGTTATTGTTGAAGGTGGCCCTGTGTTCATTCTGATATTCAAAAACTTCTGAAATGAAAACATGCAAAATTTACTCTGGACTTCATTTGTGCAGTATAATTTTTTTACCATTTCTATTACTGATGGATCCTGCACCATAGTTGTAGGTCAGGATTAACAAGGAGATTTTGGTAGAACTGTGTAGTAAAAGTTTCATGGTGCTGTCATTGTCCTTGCATAAAGGAAACATAGGAACCTGTAATCTGATGTTTACAAGCTTGTAAAACTGCCTGTGTTATGGTTCAAAAGGAAATCAACAGTCGGAGGAAGAGTTTGTGGAGCAATTCTCAACAAAAGTGGAAACTGTTATCCATGCTGTTCTGTATGCTGTTCAGTGTTTGGTAGAGAGAAAACAGGAAGGTGGAAAAGAGGAAGAAAAATCTTCAGAGGAAAATGGTAAGTTTGTCAATGTACTTGAGTGGGGAGCAGAAGAGTCTAAACTATGCATACCTTAAAATTTCTTAAATAGTGTGAGTCAGAGGTACTAGTACCCGAGGAAATTGCTATTTTGATAGAAATTGTCTATTTAAACAGATAGGGTGGCTATTTCTAGATTGATTGCTATAACATTTTTATAACATGTCTGACTTGATCTCCATTTTTTTTCATGTGTTTCAAACAAAGAGGATGCAGCCTTACTTGATGTGATTAAAGCTGGACATATAACTAAACTTTTGGATGAAGATCTGTCTGCTGATTTGGAGGCTTTACATATGCAAAAGGCAATTTTAGGTGTTTCAGAACTCCTGGAGATCCTGAAATCTTATAGGGAAGACTGCACTTCATATAAACAGAAGGTAAAATTTTTATTTTCATGACTTTTTTGGCTTAGGGGTCTTGAGAGATTTGGAATTGTAACTACTTTGGTGGGTAAACGTGCATTGCTTCTTCTTGCCCAGTGCCTTAGAACTAGAAGTATGTGAGAAACTGGGGACAAATAAAAGTAGTCTTCTGTAGTGCAAAAGCCAGACATTTCTGTAGTAAGAAGACCAAGCTTTGGTGAAAAATCTAGCAAAAGCTCCAGAAATGTTAGAAATTGTACTTAAACTCATCTACTGATATTTCTGCTTTGAGCATCTGTTTTCAATCATTGTCATAAGCTTCTCTGAGGTGCATGTCAGTAAGTACAAGTAATGACTGACAGCTGTTTTTTGTTTTAACTAGTTCTTCGACCAGTCCTGCTATTTGCTGGTGCGTCTGAAGCCCATGCTCTGCAAATATTCAGATCTCATCCTGTTCTACCTCACCATTTCACTGGCATCTCACAGGAGTACTGGAAAACTGCTTTCTGTCCTAACCAGCATTTTTACAGAGCTTGCTCTGAAGGTAAGTTATTAGAGATAACAGTGGCTTTATGGCAAGCATAGTTAATGTGTAAAAGTCTTGAGTAGAAAGTAAGCAGAAAAATGTACTTGCTACTGAGGAGAACTTTTTGTTCCCCTTTGCAGGGATTTTGTCTGCCAAAAGAGTTACTTGAAGATGAAGCAGGAGAGGGAGCAACAGAGTTCCATGACTATGAGGATGGTGGTATTGGAGAAGGGGAAGGCAAGAAGGATGTGAGCGACAAAATAGAAAGTGAAGATCAGGCAAGTGTTTGGGATTGATCTTGTTTAATTGAAGTGAAACTGAAAAAGTTCTTGAAATCCCTTATGTGGATGTCTCAGGTAAAAAGAAACACGAAGTTGTCTTCAGTCTCCTGTTTGTTTGTGTTGGCTTTTATCTTTGTCTATCAGCTTATAAATCTTGTTGTGATCCTTTTAATATCACAATATATTTGTGTGTGTTTTAATATGCTTATTAAAACTTTTAATATATAGGCAAGGTCCATTGTAATTTTGGGCTTTACCATTGATTTAGATAGAAGACAGTTTTCGAAAAGGGGAAGAGAAGGAGAAAGAGGATCAAGATTCTAAACCAGACATCGAAGGAGAAGACAATGCAATTGAAATGTCTGAAGACTTTGAAGGGAAGATGCATGATGGAGAATGGGAGAAAAAAGGTTTGATTCTTCCACTATGGCTAACTTATAAGAAAAGTTATAGATCAGTCCGGTAATGGCTGATGCTTTCCTATAACATGTGCATGTGTGTCTTTTTCAGCATATATCAATTAACTGAATGGGGTGATAAAATTAAGGTTCAAAGTATGATTGCTTATTTGCTTCTAAAGTTAACAAAAACATGCACTTTCTCTCTTCTGTACTGAAAAACATTCTGATCTGTACACAGAAAATGAGGAAAATTCAGATGAAGAAGAGGAGCTGGATAAGCAGATGGGCAATCTTGATAATGCTGAAACTGATGATAAACTAGATGAAAGGCTCTGGGGGGATGATGAAGATGATGATGATGAAGATGCTAGTAGTAAAACAGAAGAAACTGGACCAGGAATGGATGAGGTAATAAGGAATGCGGTAGGAGGAAAAAAGTATCAAAGGAATTGAACTTTGCTAACTTATTGTGATCTAGAATGGGAATTGCCTTTTGTAGCTCTTTGCCTTAGAAGGGGATAATTTCAGGGAATAAATTCTGTTGAGTGTTGTCATTTTTTTTAGTAGGAGATATGTCACTGAGACTGAAAAGGGGGTAAAGTAATTGAGTTTCTTTTGGATTTACTAATAGGAGGATTCAGAGCTCGTTGCAAAAGATGACAATCTGGGGACAGGAAACAAATATAATAAAAAACAGCCTCCCAAGAATGAGGAAAAAGATCAACAGGAAGAGGACAGTGGAAGTAAAGAGAAAATCCATGAACAAATTGATGAGGTAAAAATTATTCGTACTTCATGGTGTGTCTTGCTGTTAAACCACACTCTGTTGCATATGCCATGTGTTTCTGAGAATTTAAAAAGCTTTTTTTTAATAGTGAAGTGCCCTGAAAAGAAGTTCATTTCAGAGCTAAAAGTAAAACATACTGTATGCATTATAATACACATTCATTTTCTGATTCATATTCAAGGAAGGATTTTTTTTTTTTTTTGCAGTACCCTGAACTTGCAATAGCTGCCAAAACAGGCTTTACATTGAATTGATGTTTTGATGGACAAAGCTTCAAAACTCTTAATTCTGTTGTGTAGCAACAGAAACACCTTAGTATGCAAGATACCTTAGTATGTTGTGTAGCAACAGAAACACCTTAGCATCTCCAAGAGTGCATATTCTGCTTAGAATGTTTCAGCTAGGAAAATTGGCTTTTGAACACAAAACATGCTGGTTGTAAGTACCACCAATTTATGTAAATCCATTTGCTGAACACATGATTATGTGTACCACTGGAAATCCACTTTCAACTGATCAAAATGTAATATTATATCCAGTATTTCTTTGTCCTAGAGAATACAGTAGTATCTTGTTTCCTGTCTTTGCCTATCCTCCCACGTAGTCCATACCTGTTACTTTTTCCCCCATTCTTTTGCTGACAGCGTGAGTATGATGAGAATGAAGTAGATCCTTATCATGGCCAGCAAGAAAAGGAGCCTGAAGTTGAACCTTTGGACCTTCCTGATAATTTGAATCTGGAGAGTAATGAGAAGAGTGATGATGAGGAGGATGAAGGTACAGCTGAAAATCTGTACAGATTCCTAGATGAAAGCCACATGGAAGTTGGGGGGACAATCAGATCATGAACCATGAACCATTTTTGTCTATAGATGACAGAGAGATGGTGGTAGGATTCAGTATAACCACCAAGAAGCTGCAAATTCATTTGTGCATCCAAAAACCAACGTACCAAATGCAGGCCAGACAAGAAGTCAGCAGGACAACACTTTCCTTTACTTCCCTTTCATGCACACTGTGAAGCATGCTTTCTCATGTTACCCAAGTGATAAAGCCTGACTTAGGCTGGAATCTCCTTGTTTAATTGTCCAGTTGCTTTTGTAGTTTCATTATATTTCTGTTATGCCTTCAAGTATTTGTACTCTCAAAAGTCAATTGGCCCTCAGGAATATTAGGTTAAAGGAAATTACTAGGAATTCATCGTGTTGTACTGCTAGCTAGAAATCAACTGTGACTTGAAGGAATTATCTGGCTATAGAAAACACAGATTCTCTGTATAGAACTGAGAAATTGATGGGTGTTTGATAGACTGGGCAGTTTTATTCCAAGTACCTGTAATAGTCTCTGTGTCTGTACTTCACTGAAAGTTTTATATACCCTTCTGATATTTAAGAAATGGATGTGCGCTGTGATACTCTGAAACAAATTTGACTTTGAGTAGATACAATGTTAGTGACATTCTTCATCAGGATAACAAGATATGCACATCAGGATACGCTTATTAAACATATGTTTCTGCTGTCTGTGTTCCTGCTGCCTCCTCGGCCTTGTGTTAGAATGGAACAGACTATTTCAGTTGGAAGGGACCTACAGAGATCATCTAGTCCATCTGCCTGACCACTTCTGGGCTGACCAAAAATTTAAGCATTGTCCAAATGCCTCTTAAACACTGACAGCTCTGGGGCATTGACCACCTCTCTAGGAAACCTGTTCCAGTGTCCGGTGTTTGACCACCCTCCCAGTAAAGAAGTGATACTAAAGTCCTAACAACCATTCCCATGAATCCTATCACTGGGTACCAGGGAGAAGAGATCAGCACCTCTCTCCCTATGTCCCTTCCTCAGGAAGTTGTAGAGAGCAATGGAGCCACCCTTCAGCCTCCTTCTCTCCAAACTAGACAAGCCCAAAGTTCTTAGCCACTCTTTATAGGACATTGCCTCCAGCCCTTGCACCACCTTTGTTGCCCTCTGGCCACATTTAAGGACCTTCCCATCCTTCTTAACTTGTGAGGCCCAGAACTGCACACAGCACTCAGGTGAGGCTGCACCAAAGCTGAATACAGCGGATTCACCCCCTCTTTTGACCAGCTGGTGTTGCTGTGTTTGCTGCACCCCAGGAAGGGGATTGCCCTCTGGGCTGCCAGGGCTCAGTGCTCACTCACACTGAGCCTGCTGTGGGCCAGCATCCCCAGCTCCCTTTGCAGGGCTGCTCTCCAAGCACTCTTCTTCCCAGTCTGTTCTTGAGCCCAGTGTTAATCTGTCCTAGCTGCAGAATCCAGCATTTGGACCTGTTAAGTTTCATCCCCTTAATTATGGTCCAGTGCCCCAATCAATCTAAATCCCTTTGCAAGGGACCTTTTATCCTCCAAGAGAGCCCACAGCATCTCCCGGTTTGGTATCATCAGCGAACTTGCTAATGGAGCATTCAACTCCTGCATCCAGCTCATTGATGAATACATGGAATGGGACTAGACCTGGAGCTGAACCCCGAGGAACAGCACGGGTGACAGTCACCAGTCAGATGAAGCCCCATTCACTACAGCTATTTAGCCCTAGAATCCACCCAGCACACTGTGAATCCACTCATCCCACAGCTGGACAACTTGTCCAAAAGGATGTTGTGAGGGACAGTATCAAAAGCCTTACTAAAAATCCAGAAAAACAACATCCACTGCTTTCTCTTCATCTGCTAGGCTGGTGACCTCATCACTGAAGGGGTATCCAGTGAAACAGGCCTTTCCCTTTGTTAAGCCATCCTGACTGTGTCTTATAACTGTATTTGTCTCAAGTGCCTTTCAATAACACACAGTTCTCAATGTTTTTTAGAATGTTAAAATAATCTGATATTATTTCAGGAAGAGGAGGATAAAGACAATTCAGAGATGGATGAAGAGATCCCTGAGGCTGAAGAAAGAATGGAGCACGAAACACAAGGGCAGACTGGGCAAGAAAATCTGCAGAGTGACAGTGCTGTTGAGCTGGCTGGAGAGGCTTCAGAAAGAGACCAGTCTAAAGAGGTAAATTATGTGGAAATGTCCAAGTTAAAAATGCTAAATTTCTGAATGCGTTTCCAAGTTGAAATCAGGGAATTGCTGCCATAGTTTTTAAGAACTGTGTATAAGACCTTAGTTTATACCAGTTATAAATTCACTGAAAAAAACCTTAAAGACCATGTAGATACCCTGTATTTTCACTGCTATAAAGGTAAGTTTAGGGTAATTGTTGGACTGTAGAAGTGGCTTGTCTGCTCTCCATAAGAATTTTACTTGCAGTTATGAGCCATTGGTCATTAAGAACAGAATGTAGCAAAGCACTGCAGTTTAACATCTGGAGTTTGTTTACAGTAGTTTCTATTTTTGGTTACTAGAAATTTATTTTTTTTCTTTCAGGAAAGTGGAACTGGAGCTTCAAGTGCAAATCAGTCAGAAGGCCACGAATCCACACGCATGGCCCGGATGGCTTCTCAGAAGCAAAGCATAAAAAATACGCAGGTTCGTCTCTTCTTTTAAATTTTCGTTTAAATGTCTTAATATTAACCTGCAAATATGCAGGACTCAGTTTCTCCTTGTCAAAGCACTGTTCTCATTAGTGGTGGGTTGCACTTCTCTTGAAGTTCATGGTGTTAATTTGTTCCTTTTCAGAGTTTCAAGAGGAAACCTGGGCGGGCAGACAATGAGCGCTCGATGGGAGATCACAATGAACGCGTCCACAAGCGACTGAGAACCATGGAATCCAGCAGTGAAGCAAAGCAGGATGCAACTCAACCTAAACAAAACGTGGAGGAGGCTGATGCATTTGAACATATTAAACAAGGCTCTGAACACTATGATGCACAGACATATGGTACAGTGGTATTTCTGGCGATAAAGAGTTGTCATTGCAGAATCAAATCCTGAAACACTGGTATTTGCTGTAGTTTTCCCTGTTTGCTTTTTAAAGTTATGTTTGACAATCCTTGCTTTGGTTAAAGGTGCCACACCATTTCACTACAATAAATGCTACTCTTTGGCAGTCAGACTCAAACTAACAATAACACTTCTGAAAATACTGATTTTGTCTTTAAAAAAATTAATTTTATCTTAATATCTTTACAATCTATTCTCTTCATATCTTACTTCAGCTAATCAAGGCAATAGCTTACTGATATGACACAGCAGAGTGAAAGATAAAACAGGGGTTTGAGCCTCAGATCTCTTGTAAGTTCACTGAAATTGATACACAGTGGCCTCAGAATGCAACTTTTTTTTTTTAACTTGACTACTTCTCCTTCCACTTTCCTCTTCACAATTATTGTTGTCTTTGTGCAGATGTCGCTAGCAAGGAGCAAGAGAAGCCTATTATGCCTCCTGAAGAAAAGGAAGAAGGAGACTTGGAAGATGCAGCAATGGAAACAGAAATGCAGGATGAGGATCTCAGAGCAGTAGACACTGAAGAGCTGAAGCCAGAAAAAAAGAAGTCTACTGCCACTAAACCTTCTGGTATATTAACTTGTAAAGCATTCTAAATGCATGCTGATATGGATCTTTAGATGTATATGTGGATATTTAGATTTGCGTGTAGTGGATATGTTTCATAAGGCTAAATGCCTGCTCTAAATTGATTCCTCTGCAGCAGTACTCTTACTTCTGCCCAGTAACCAGCATTAGCCTTTGCTAAACTGACTGAGTGACAGAGGGGTTTGCTGCTTTCTTTCAAGTTAATGGTCTCTAATCTTTATCCACCACTTTGAAGAAATAAAAAGCAAACACTTCCCTGCTGTTCAACAGTGCCAATTCACTTAATTAATTGGCATTTAACAATGCATTCCAGTGTCACCACCATCAGCACCATGTAACTCAACTGCTTTATGCATAACTTCTGGAAAAAAAAAACCAAAAAACCAAACCAGCAAGAAGTAGAGGAGTTGGTCTGAACAACATCTTGTAAGGTAGCACCAAACTCTCACTACCTTCTTTCTTAAGTGGGAACAAAACTGAGCAGCTAACAGAATTAGTTGGTAGACAAGATAGGTCTGACGTGTCAGCCACACATCCCCCCACCTCCTTCCAAATAAAAAATAAGCTAGGTAGAAGGATCTCTTGCCAATTGCAATAGAAATTGTAATTTTGATGAATCTAAGTAAATGACACCATAGCTTGGAATTTTGAAATGTTTTCTTCTTGAACAACACAAAGCATGTCTGGAGAGGGGAGACGAGTTTTGCAAGCTTACATTCTTGCCTCCCACTCCCTTGAGCTTTAATCACTTAGATCTCTTGCTAGACTCTTTATTTATGGTACAGGTGTGCATGTAATCAGTCTACTTGTTTTTCCACATGATTCTCTAACTGTATGTTCTGAAAAACTAGTCTTTGAAACATGTCCTACAATGTCATTCTTTTTCTCCTTTAGAATAATTCTTAAGAAATGAGTTGTTAAATAGCATAGTACAGTAGAAACAGTAATAAACTCTCTAGTCCATTCCTTTATTTGTAAATTGAATTTTGATTTATAGAAAACTGTTCTGTTAAAAAATCAGAGTAAAAGATAAGCAAAGATTGCCATTTTTTAATGATGACTTTCTGACTTCTCATGACTTTATACCTCCTATCATTTGTCATAGAGGCTATGAGAGTCAGTAAATGTACTTCAGCAGTGGAACTGTCAGGTGTTAAATATCTGTTAACTGTTACTTTGTTTCGCAAGAAGTTTACAAGACAGAAAAACAATTTGCATTAGGAAATGCATGGTTTTCTGTTCCAGTGAGCTGCAAGATACATTCACCCCATTGCTAAAATTAAATGTCTTAAAATTTGGCACTTCTTTTAAAAGAATATGTCTGCTGCACTATAAAGCATATGAGATGCTTTGTGAAAGAGTCCAGATACAATATTGCTTCTTGTATTATGTGTGACCCATGAAGTCAGCAATTGGTTTTGTGGTTGTAGGACCAGGTGACGTGGAGCCAGAGCTCCAGACTTTTGACTCTGAGGATGTCAATGACTCTGCACCAGAAAAACTGCTACAGGTGGCTGAAGAGAAGCCAGAGAGAAGCAAGGAGTCGACCATACACACAGCCCACCAGTTTCTGATGGACATTCCCCAGGTAGGATACCCAGTCTGTCTTTCAGCTACAGCAGGAGAAACAGATGGCTTTACTTGACCTGTGTTCATGAAACTCCATGAATGTAAAAGACTAGAATTACTTTTATTCAGCCAATTTAGTCATTATCCATTAATACAGTACTTTTTTATAACAGCTGATTGTAGGTATTTTAAAACCTTTTTGAGCTTTTATTCATGTCTCAATTAAAAAAATACATGGCCTAGAAGGTCATAGAGCTTCCTGTAACACGGTTTTCCAGTGCAAACGTCTGTGCAAAAGCACATTTTATGAAGACCTATGGCACAGAAGTAGTTGGTGATGGATAACCAGTTGATAAAATAAAAATATTTTCAGTGTCTGGTGTTTTTTTAGAAGGATTGACGTTTCATTCTTACAGTATGGTGTCCTAAGTACTCACTTGGAGGGTGCTATTTTACTGTTTCTATGCATAACACAGAAAGGAATGTGTGCCAGCTGCACTGGGTTTGTCTATCTTAATGCCAAGTGTTGCAGCTTTTTGGAAGAAGGCTGCTGAATGCAAGTGTTCTCCTGTTGTCAGAATAGTTGTGGCTTTGAGCTTTGTAGGTTTTTTCCAACTGGCCCACAAAATGTGGAACACGAGAGGGAGCTCTTGGAGCACCATTTAAAGGGGAAAGGAAAGAGGCAGCTGGGGGAAAAGTGCAGCTTTTCACCTTTCAGCAGAAGAAAGAAGAGAGAAATCCCCTCCATGTCTGTTCTTTCTCCCTTCCTTAAATGTGCAGCAGGTGACCAGTGGGACAGCTGCTGCTTCTTGAGTAATGAGAAGTTACTGGGACTATTGAGTCTGGAGTCATGGGCTTATTTTCCTTAGTCTGTAAGCCTGCAGGTTATGCAGAGCATGTATTGCTGTTTGGCCAAACTGGAGATTTATAAGTCAGAGACAGAGGCTATCACTGTGAGATAAAAGTGAGAGTAAAAGTGTCATAAAGCTTGGGTGTCCTTTAACAGAATGGCTTATCAAATAATATTTGGTGCCAGGTAATGAGGATGATGTCATTCATTTTTCAAGTGGTTTGAATGAAGCTTGTATAAAAATATAACTAAGTGAAGTATACTGTTTTCAAAGATACTAGTTAGGTGTAATGTTCAGTAGTTTGGTCTCCATTATACTTTCAATAAATATGGTGTTTGTCAAGATAATTTCACTGATTTATCTTGAAATTTTGTATTTTATTGTATTCAGTGTCATAATCATAGATATTCCTAGCTTTGTTTCTGTATTGATTAAATCACATATGGAGATATTTGTGGGGAGGTATTTATCCTTCATGTACATAGAAACTATTAAAAAACATGGAGATTTAGAATCTTCATTTAGGTATTCAGGTATTTTTTTGTTTATAAGAATGAGAACAATGCATTTTACTTTCATTATTGTTTGCTATACTTTGGGGATCACCAGATGTGTAAAATTATTTTTCTGTCTCATAAAACTCATAACTTCACTTCTAGCACATCATTAGAGATCCTGAAGAGCTAAGAAAAGAACTTGAAAGGCAATTGGAAGCTTGGCAGACACAACAGCCTGGAACTCCAGAGGAGGTTCGTGACCTCATTTGAATATAAAACTGTCATAAGAATCCTTCATTGCATTATTTCATCTTCTTTTACTGCTAAAACACTGAGGAATCCAAGCAGGCTGGAATTTAAAATACCCAAAATCACATGATATAGATACTGTTTTTGTTGTTACATTTACCTTACTTTGAAAAACATACTACATTATTCTACTACATTATTACAAACATACAACTTTTAAGAAGCAGGATGCTGTTTCAGATCTTGTTTTGAACATGAATGCAGATTGTCACGTAAGGCACCCTCAGTTTTAGCTGGTTACTGCCTTCCCCTTGGTGCACTGAGGTTTGGTTTCTTTCTTCAGACAGGGCTCCCCATCTTTTTTTTGTTTTTTCATAATTCACTTTAATTTCTTTGTGTGATGTAGGAGAAGGAAGCAGCACAGCTGTGGCAGAAGTATTTAGTACTGACAGCTCCTCTATCACAGCAGCTTTGTGAACAGCTGCGACTCATCCTGGAACCCACTCAGGCCGCCAAGCTGAAGTATGTTGGGTCTTTCTGAGGCTTCTGATTTCTTTAAACTCGTGGGTTTGGGACGCTTTAACCTCTGTAAAATTGCAGCTTTATGTCGTTCTTGCATTACAGTAATTACTCCTGTTTGCAAATGCCTTCCATTTCCTTGTACAGGAACATTAGGTTATTTTATTAAATGCAAACATGATACAGTAGTTGGCACCCATCCTGAGGATATTGCCTCCTACTTTTATTTTTCTCCTGTGCAACAGATGATTAATGAACTTCACCATTTGACGTTAAATCAAAGATTATGTTAAATGTCAAAATGTTTTACGTTGTTTATAACATGAAATGATATTTTTTAAAGAAATACGGACTTGTTTCAAACTGGTGGATTGTAAATTCAAGGTCTGCCTACCATTTTAGGTACCTAGATACAAACTTCTTTCAAAACCACTGAATATCCATCTTACATTAAAAATGTGGGGGATATTTTTATCTATAATGAAATATCAGTATTAAAACTACTAATATTTAATACTAATATCCAAATTTGTTGTATTTTTAAAAATATTTGATGTATATGCTGCATAGGCCATGGATTTCCAGAATGAGATATTTGCTGATAACTCCTGCCACTATGTCTTTTTTCTCAACTTTCAGAGGAGACTTCAGAACTGGGAAGAGACTGAACATGCGCAAAGTGATCCCCTACATTGCCAGCCAGTTCCGAAAAGACAAGATCTGGCTGCGAAGGACCAAGCCCAGTAAACGACAGTACCAGATTTGCCTGGCTATTGATGATTCCTCTAGTATGATTGACAATCACTCTAAACAGGTAAAATAAAACTTTGGGAGGAGTATGGAGAAACCACCTGTCATTGATGTGTAGTTGCTGACCTGTTTCATACAGGGCTCGTGGCTGCTGGAAAGTCTGATAATTCCAAAGCACCTATTTTTCCAGTCCATGTGCTTGAACTCTTGTCACTTCATGCCTAAGAGAATTACTAACATAAGATCAGTGAAAACTAGCTGAAAGGATGAGCTGTTAAGTTTGTTAGAGGTGTACATATCCACTGTAAAGCTATCTTTTGTGGCCTACAAAAGGGTGAAACTTCCTTATCCGGCAATTCATTGGAGCGCTAAACATCCACTCATCATAGCCCACGTGCAGGGTTTTTATTAATTAAAATGGTGTGTTTCCTTCTGAACAGTTACTTACTTTTTTCATTAGCCTACCTAAAGTGGTGTCTCTAAATCAATCAGTTGAAGGCCCTCAAGCAGAACTAGTGTATCTTTATTGAACTGTCTTACATATGAGAGGCAATCTCTTCAATTATCTTTCTAGATGATGAAAAATAATTTCAGTAAAATTCTTCATATTTAATACTGGGCTTTGAGTAAAACATTGACTATGGTATTTTTGATGCAACTTTTTTCTTTGATAGCTTGCATATGAATCCCTGGCAGTTATTGGAAATGCTCTGACTCTTCTAGAAGTGGGACAAATTGCTGTTTGTAGGTGAGTTTGTTTGAAATCTTGACTTTTCTTCAGTACAGAATATAAATACTGGTGTCATGTTGTAATGTTGTAATTTTTCTCTCCTTTTCTGAAGCTTTGGAGAGACTGTTCAGCTGCTGCACCCGTTCCACGAGCAGTTCAGTGACCAGTCAGGGACACGGATATTGCGTCTCTGCAAGTTTCAGCAGAAGAAAACAAAAATAGCCCAGGTACACAAGAATGTCTCTAGGGCAACAGTATCAATCTTCTCCAGACAAGATATCAGCAGCTTCATGGTTTCATGATCACTTTGTAACACTTACTAGATTTTTGTATTTGAGAGTCTGATAGCAGGTTAGATAACAAAGAAATAAAATGGTCATAATTTTTTAACAGGAACAGTGTTCTCTCACTTTTAGTTCTGAAGTATACTTCTTTTAAGCATTCGCTTTTCTCTGGTTTTGAGTCTTAAAAAGTATTTTGGGTACAGATGATGTTCTTAATTTTAATGGGGATTATGAGACTAGATACTTCTGTTTCAAGCTGAAGCCAAAGAAGTTCAACCTAGAAATATGATGTATATTTTCAATTATGCCATTAATCTCATTAGCAGTGTACTGTGTTGATGGCTTTGCTAGTATTGGGAAAAAATTAATTCTGTGTGAAAGCTCTCTGAAGATTCTTTAGTTCAAAAATACTTAATAAATTTAAATTTAAAGCAGGAGTTAATACAGGAAAATGCTAAGAACTGTATCTGTGTTAGGTGGTCAGACTGTTTGTCTTAGCATTTAAAATAGAGAAAGATGTTTTTTAGAAATGTTTTCATTTTTAAGCTTATTATTTTTAAGATGAGATAACTTGATTTTCTTCTTTATTTCCTCTGCAGTTTCTAGAATCATCAGCAAATATGTTTGCTGCAGCACAGCAGTTGTCTCAAAATATTAATCCGGGTGAGTTTTTTTGTGTTAATGTGCTTGTTGCCATGGCAGCAGAATGCTCACTACAGTCCTGAAGTAGGATCCTGCCAGGAAGACTCCTAGGACTGAAACATCACTTGCATTAGGGCTTTGGGTTGTGTTTCATCAAAAGCAATGTCCGGTTGAAATTCAGCTCAAAACCCAGACAACACCTCTTTCATATTTGTTAATAATTTACTAAAATTTTGTGTAAGACTTTTTAAAAAGGCACACCTCACCTGTCTCCCTTTACCTCCTGATTGCAGACTGTGTTAAGGCATAGACAGTGTCAGCTTGGAGCACTGTCCAGCTTCCTAAGGACCCTGACTCTCTAGGCACTTCTGCTCCTGCTTTAGAGCTTGATTTCTCTTAGTATCCAGAAGCACACTGGTCTGAGGAGGGAATTTGCCTCCTACTTGCTTTCACTGTCCTGCAACTTTAGGTCACGAACTGCTTGAATTTCCAAGAACAGCTGAAGACTGCTTGCCTCGTGTCTGCGCCGTAGTTAGTCTAAAAGATTGCTCTGTGGTAGTTACAAGCTTGTCATTGTGGCAGCTGTATTTTGATAACTTCTTGTTGTTGAAGTACTCCAAGAACTGGACAGTCTGGGATTTATAATCCACAACTGCTTTGCCACAGGGTGGCCAGGGTGTCACAATATTCTGAGGGGGAGCAGCATCCAGTTCTGTTAAACTAGGTGTGGATGCAGCAGCAATCAGCTCTTTAGGATTAGGGAGCTGGCAAGAGAAAAGGCTGTAGGATCCGTCACCTCCTTCTGTAAAAGGACAAAGCCCTGTCACATCTGGGGCCTGTCTGCAGAAGTGCGTTCTGCATCCCCCTGTAACAATTAGGGCTTGCATTCCTGAGTGTAATTACTGTGATTTTACGTGTAATTAAATACATAACTTAGAATGTACTTCTAGAGGGATGTATCTGAATCTAGGGGCAACTTGGGTCAAGTAACATGTCTCCAGAAATGGTTGGTGCTGAGGAATCCAGCATGGGTGCTATGTCTGGTTCAGGAGGTTTACTTCAGACTCATTGGACTGACGTGACAGAATTGTATTAGATTAAGAGTTAACTTCTTTAGGAATACTCCTTTTTCCATTACACCCACAGGCAAACAGAAAATAGGGGTTTTTTGCCCTTTAAACGTTTTACTCTGAACTTACTGGAATTTTAAATGTTCTTTGTGCTCAGAAACAGCGCAGCTGCTTTTGATTGTATCTGACGGAAGAGGCCTTTTCTTGGAAGGCAAGGAACGGG
Source organism: Onychostruthus taczanowskii (assembly GCF_017590055.1). Classification (NCBI taxonomy): domain Eukaryota; kingdom Metazoa; phylum Chordata; class Aves; order Passeriformes; family Passeridae; genus Onychostruthus; species Onychostruthus taczanowskii. Next base: position 3,524,607 of record NW_024501348.1, read on the forward strand.
TGACAGCAGCAGTTCAAGCAGCTCGGAGTGCCAATATCTTTGTCATTTTCGTAGTGTTGGACAACCCTAATTCCCGGGTAAGTGAACAAGGGAGAAGTATTCAACTGCAGTGAATGAGAAACCGATACAAATCTTTTTCTTGTCTTTTATAGTGCCATACAGCTGCCTTATCTTTTGTAGAGGTCGGAGATACTGAAACCAAGTGCAGTTTTCCACGTCTGTCAGATCTACCATTTCTTCCTGCTGTGCTTTTTATCTTTTGTATTTAAAAAAAAAATATCTCAGCTTCCATGCCACAGAAAGGCTAAGAGCTCCCGTCTTCAAACAGAATGCTTGTAGCTCTTGGCCACCAGGGAAGCAGCTGGCAGGTTGACAGATTTGGAGTTTGAGAGATGCTTTGTTCCATCTCAGCTCTGATTCAGCTTGATAATTTCTGACAGCAGTCCCCAATTGACATGACAGCTGGAGCCAGTATGAGATTAAACATCAGACAGAAGGGAGTATGTGAGAGTTATTTAGTGCCTCGGTCGGGAGAGCCGAGTCCTGCATCTGGAAATGGGGGAAGAAAACTTTAGATATCCTTGGATGGGAAGCTGAAATACCTGGGAGTGTTTTAGGAAGGCTCTGTAGTGCAGTAAGCAAGCACACAAGCCTGACAGAGAATGATGTGGTAAAGACTAATTTTGTGGTTCGTGTTTTCTTCCTGTATCTTTATTTTTGCATACAAAACTCATCTGCTGTATTTAGTGTGGAAACACTAACAGTTCTCCTGCTGACAAACAGCTGAAAGGTTCTGATGAAACCTGGCTGCAGTATCAAGGGAAAATTCTGGGTGTCTTTCACAAGCATTTTTTTCTGGGGAAAAAATATGTTTTCCATAACCTTTATTAATTTCTGAGCTGAGCAACTAAGCAACACTGAGCAACTAAGAAGTTATTTTACAAGAAGCACAGCTGGAGTTTAATTTGATTTTTGTCTTTGTAGTATTTGTTGAAATACTAAGAAGTTGCTAAAGAATCTTCTGTTAGAGCACTGCACAAATACGAGTTGAACTCAGCACTAAAGAGCTTACAGACTCTCTCGGGAAGACATCAGATTAATAAAGCTAAAGTGCCAACAGTAAACTCAACTCATAAAATGCTAAGAAAAGCCAGAATTTAGTTACAGAATTTGGTATTGCAGAAGCTTAAGCTTAGTCCCCTCCAGCCTATAATTCATGGATTAGTACACTTTTATCTAAAAGGGCAAAAGAATTTAACTGATTTATGTTCAGCTTCTGATCTGATTTACCATTGAACACTTAGAGCTTTTAATCTTAAAAGTATTTTATTAACTTTTAATCTAAGGGGGAGAATTATAAGTACTTAGAAAATAGGGTAAATTCTATCAGTGATCATGGAATATGTGCATCATTTAGTAGTAACATCAGTACTTTTTTTACAGGATTCTATTTTGGACATTAAAGTACCTATATTCAAAGCACCTGGAGAATTGCCTGAAATCAGGTCTTACATGGAAGAATTCCCATTCCCGTTCTACATGATCCTTAGAGATGTGAACGCGCTCCCAGAAACTCTGAGCGATGCCCTCAGACAATGGTTTGAGCTGGTGACTGCCTCCGACACTCTTTAGACTTTGTAGACAAGGTCAGGACCCGATTGCTGCTGCTGAACTGCTGAAATACAAGAAGCTGCATTTCATGGGAGGGGTCATGAAGCTCTTCCTAACTGGGATTAATTATCCTGCGGGAGCTGCCCTGGGGCAGAGACTGTAAGAACAGAATGGTTTGGGGGCATCCTCCCACCTGTGTCACAGGACAATTATGCAATGGTGAGACTGCGTCCTGCTATTCCCACAAGAAACGTAAAACTTGTCTTAAATTCTCTAGTAATAATTTATTACCTTTAAAAAAAATTGTAATATTAACAGAGGTAATACTATTCCTGCTGCTCCCTCCCTGCCATAAGTAAAACCGGTCTTGTTCCTGGGAAGGCTTTTCTGCATTAGAAGTTGAGGTGTCTCACAAATAAAGCCTTTTTCAGCATCACCCGTGTGGAGGTGCCTCTGGGAAGGAAGGAGTGGGGAGCAGGGGGAGCCAGATGGTTTTAATCAACCAAAAAAAAAAAGTACTTGAATACTTGAAACTATTCTGCGGTTTTAACACGTCCTTTTTAATTATTGCCGATTTTTGCCTGACGATAGCAGCAGGGAGTGTTCTGAATCACGCCATATTCTGACCCCTGCATTACCACTTTACACTGTGAAGTTTGCCCCTGTCCGAGGCAGGCGTTGGGGATGTTTCATAAATCCGGCGTCTTGGAGCACGGACGTGATTTTTCATTGAGAAGGCTATGCATCTTGTATCGTCTGTACTAATAAAGAGAGGTACCACTCTTTGTAATTACGACGTCTGCGCCTTGAATTGATCAGAGCTGAAGCAGGCCGAGCGGCCGTGCCGCGGCCCTGAAGCCGCCATGGCGCCGGACATGGCGGCCTTGGCCCCGCCCGCGCGGGGCGGGCCCGGCGGCCCCGTGGCGGGGCAGGGGCGGAGCCGCGTCATGGCGGCCGGGAGGCTCCCGCCGGGCGCGCTCACCCTCAAGCAGGTACGGGGCACGGGGGCTCGGGCGAGCTGCGTCCTGTACAGACGGTGGGGTTTGTTTTAATGCCTCTCGAAGCAAAGGGCCGAGGGCGCAGCTCGCAGCACCGTCCTGGGGCGGGGGGCAGACTTCCCTCTCTCCTTGCCAGTTCCTGAGGCGGCAGCAGGTCCTTCAGTTGTACCGCAAGATCCTGCGGGCTATCCGGGAGGTCCCTGCTGAGCAGGATCGCCGCTACTTAAAGGACTGGGCCAGGGAGGAATTCAAGAGAAACAAGGATGCTACAGAAGAGGTGAGGATTGCGAACCCGCAACTCTGATCGCCTCGGCCATGGTCACTGCACTGGCCTGTCCTGTGTCTTGGGGCTTCGTTTTGTAGGTGTCGCTTCCAGACTGGTGAAAGTCCCCTGTTACTATTTCCTCATTTATGCAAAGAAATAATCCTGCATGTCTAAATATTGTCCCCCCTCTTAGCAGTAATAATTTTCTCAAATTTCCAGAGAATAATCTGAAATTAAAAACTTGAACAACAAATACTCTACTTACTCAAACCACAGATCAAGAAAACTGTATATATATGGTAACTGACATAAACTTAGTAATGGTTAAGCTTTTTATAGCTTTTTTTTTTTTTTTAACTTTAGTTTCACCTATATTCAAGCAGAATACAATCAACTGGGATGGTTAAGGGTGTGAAGCAAGTGTGAAATGCAGAAACCTTCACATTTCTTGTACATCTGCTGTCTTCTGCTTCCTAGTTCATTCCCTGGTCTAGCCAGCGCGCCAGGAACTGGTGTCTGAGTTGTGCAGACAAAGCCTTAGAGCCCTTAGATAATGCTGAGAGAAACCTGCACTGATGTGTAAAACCCATCTCCATAATGCTTGTGTGCTAGTCTCACTACCGGCTTGCAAAGGCAGCACACACGCTGGCACAAAGAAAACATTATTAGGGGTTTGAATCCTCTTAAAAACCGAGTTTTAAAGCAAAGCCATAACCAAGTACATTGTTAAGGAACTGGAGAAAATCAATCAATTTATTTACCTGTTTTTTAAGTGTCTCAGAGACAGCAGTGTTATGTCACATAAAGAAGTAAATGACAGTAGTGCCAGTAAGAACTGTATGTTATTGAAGATATTTTAATGCATTAAAAGTCTGCATGCTTGTGTAAAACCCGTGCTGTGTACGGATGTACAGTTCACTAGATTCCATTCTGTTTTACAGGATGCAATCAGGATGATGATTACTCAAGGCAACATGCAACTTCAGGAACTTCAGAGAACACTTAAGCTGGCAAAATCCTGATCTTCATTTTGCTGACAGTTTAATTTTTATCTGTTGCAAACAGGCAGAGTGTTTTTTCTACAATGTGGTTACATTGGCAGCCTTTGCTGGCAACCTGGTAACGTTTGGAAGAGGAATCTATCACAGTGGGGGTTTTGTTTTTTCCCCTTCCCCATCCATTTCTCAGTTTTGCTACCCTAAGAAGTGGAAATCACTTGGACACAAAGGACATTAAAGAACTGCATGGATGATGTAACATGTGCTGCAGGAAAAGCAGCAAGCTGCAAAAATTACAGTTAAATACATGTGTTAATGCCAGTGCAATGGAAAATAAATATATGCCAGATTATTTTGTCTGCTTTTTACTGTGGTAGCTGTAATTGGTAATATTCACAGTGACAACTGCTCACATACTGTACCAAGGATTTTCACCAAAATTTGTGATTAAAAAAAGAATTTGGGATAAATTGGCCCAGAACAAACAAACATTAAAAGAATGTTTTGTGTGTAGATGTTGGTTTTCAGTAGTAGCTGAATAAAACTTAAAAGGAGAGGTCTTTATTCCTGAAAATGGGAGATTTTAGCCCCAGAGATGTTTATTACGGGGTGCCTTCAAACTAGTATTTAAGAGTCAATATATAAAGAAAAACTACACGTAGAAAATGCTAACTGCAAAAGTTGTGGTTTGTTTATTCAAATGTTATACTACTTCTAATTGTTAGCTTGCAGCTGGTCTCACTTTCCTTGAGCTGTGGTGTATCCTTTTTTTTCTGTATAATTTAAAAATGCCTGCATGAGCTGGGGATTTTCTCCACATAACTAGAGGGGCAGAAGTAGATCAATGTCTGACTGTTCTAATTTGTGATTCCAAGACAAGCAGGATCTCTTCCCTCTTCCATTCTGCTGTTGTAATTCCCTTGCGGGGAGCGCCCCTGTTTCAAGGTGGGTTTCTGCAGAGTTGCTAAGCTGCACAAACTGGCAGCAAATCTGGTAAACAGGTATCACCACTGGCACCAGGGAAGGGACAGGACAGAATTCCAGGCTACAGGAGGAATGACCCCAGTTGAGAGCAGGAGCTGTGGTTCAGATCTGTATAAAGCCTCTGAGCTTCAATCAGACAGAGAAAAATACGTATCTAAAAATGCTTCATTAAAAATTTAGATTTTATTAACATTTTCTGGTAGAACAGACTGCCAGAACATTTTTGTGTTGGGGATTTACTTTTCATGTCAAGAGAAAGTGCTGCTTACAATGGTATTTTGACTGAACAGCCATAACCAGTGTTGGCTGTTACCACAGCAGGCTTCCATTCCCCTTCAGCCAGTGCTTGGATTTCTGTTCCTTAATCAGCAGGCTTTACCCTGTTGCCTCACCATGCCTTTCCTTTCGGAGCCTGGAGCCTGCATTACCCCTTTGACTCCCAGTTTGTACATTTCCAGGTTGTGGGCATGTAATCCAGAGCTAGGACTGACAGCCAGGGCCCTGGACAGATGCTGACCTCTTGAATGCTCCTGCCCTTCATCTCCACTGCTCTGTGGGCTTGCCAAGTATAAAATTGCCATCCTGGACTGGACTGCCTTGGACTTAAAGAGTCCAAGTACAGCCTGTGAGGGTAAGTAAATTTACCTGAAGAGAGAGGTAGGTAGATCACACCTGTTCTATAAAGTCCTTCACAGTTTTGAAGAAGGGAGGGGTATGGAAAGGAATTAGCAGAAAATGCTTCTCTTACTGTACACTCATTGGCTTTAGAGAATCTCTAAAATCAGTAACCTGCAGCCTGGTTACTGCCTTAGATGACTTGGTAATTACTTGGATTTACTTGAATTGCTTGGTCTTATGAGTGTGGTCTCTATGGGAAATAGAGCTAAAGCCACAGCCTCTCCCTTGAGCCTGGGCAAGCTCAGGAGCGCGTGTGTGATCTGTGCACAGCTCAGCCCTGTGCCTGTAACTTCTGAAAGGGGCACCTGCCCCAGCCAACAGGCAGCACTCAGTCCCTGCAGCCTCCCTCTGCACAGATGGCAGACTCCACTTTTGTGTTTCATAACCACAAACAAAAAGCTTACAAGTTGAAGTCCAATCTTCTGCTCCCCCTTCAGAGTCAAGTGAGGAGGGGGCTGTGTCAGTTTTCTGTGGCTAGAAAATGTTACACCACACACTTCTGAGCAACACTTACTTTTAATTGCTGGGCAAAACATTAACTTCATCCAGGTGATACAAAACTTCAATAGCATGCTTCTGCATTCCTACTGTAGCTTAAACAAAACTGTAAACATACCAAAGTGTCTATATTAGACTACAGAAGTCAGAGCAAGAAAACTAGTATTTCCATAGCCACAGATACACTTCTCTTCTTGTGATAGTGCGTTAAGAGGAACTTTAAAAATATTGTTATATAATATGACTTTTTTTGCTTTATACATCTGCTAAGAAGACAAAAGCTTAATAACTAATTAGTGAATGGCATTCTTCAACACTGTAAAGTACTTTGTATTGATTTTAGAGCTCCTTAGTACAGAAAAAAAGTATTTTTCTCCTTGGCATAACAGTACCATCTTGTGTTGAAATTGATTTTGAGCAGTTGTTCTGTCATGATCTGGTAAGTAAGTAAACTTCTATTTCTAGCAAAATCTGATGGAGCCTTCTCAGATGTGTAAGGAGGAAACCCTAAAGGGATGCAGATGCAATAGTTACAGTGCATTGAGATTACTTGGAGTCTGTCAACGTGGACAGCATTGGTCAATGAAAGTTCTGATTTTATAACAAAACACAATGACAAAACTTCTAAAATGTTGAGTGCTGGTTTGTGGGACCATTTGTCCTAAAACCTGTAGACTCATCAGGGTCTCCTTTTTAGAGACAGAAGGGAAAAAACAGGAGGAATCATTCAGAGGAAAAAAGGTAGACAGTCTGGGCAAGGTGCCTGGAAAAAAATTCTGACTGCAGAAAAATAAAATTTGAATACAGGAAGCCAAGTTTTCACTTTGATAAAGGATAAAGGAGTTTTTTAAGTTTCTTCAATAGTAGGCAATTTAGCCATTTACTGCTTGACGGAAAAAAGATTTATATAAACATTCAACCTAAAAAACAGACCATGGTTACAGTAAAATACTTGTCATCTATGCCCTAAACAAAAGTTCTCAGTCAAATTACTGGAGTAGAGCCCCAACAATAGTGTAATCACAAGGAGCTCTGCAAGCAGGACACCATTTAAAAAAAAAGACAAATTAGATTTAGCACTTGTTTTAATAATGGAAAACCAAGAGAAAAGCAAAGTGGTAGCTGAAGCTTCTGTACCTAATGGGATGATTCGCCTTAACATCTCCCTCCACAGTTGCCTGCCCTCTCCCAGCTGGAAGCCTGCATCTGTCAGCTCCCTGGGCTTGTACCTGGAGTGGGTTCTGTAGCTTCTCTCCACTGACTAGAGAGAGGCCCTGGGAGTATCTAAATTAGGATCAATAGCCCTTCATCACAGTAATTCTGTCAAAAACCTTCAAACACCCTGGATTTATTTCAATACTGGTAACACAACAGGTTTACATGTAGGCATACAGTAGAACCCTCTAGTCTGTGTCCTGTGTGGAAGTAAGGGAATTCCCTTTTCAGAAAGCAGTTTTGGTTGCTAATGCAGTTTGGTTTCAAGCAGCATCTGGAAATGAGAGTGCAATATTGACAGACTCTTGGAAATAACAAAGAAAGGATCTAATCTGCAGCATCTCTTTGTTATCAATATAGTTTGCATATGAACTCTCCTCAGTTATGGAGTTTCCAAAGTTATTTCTACTCCTGAAATAGAGTGTTGTGTTTGGATGAAACAGGCACTACAAATATCTATCAATATTCCAAATTCCCATACAGCAGGCTCCCAAATGAGTCCTGTTGTTTGATTACCTGCCTGGCAGGTGCTAGCTCTCTTTCTGCACCTTAGTCCTTAATTTGCTCAGCTCCTCCTCTAAGCATTTGATGTGCTCCTTGAGCGCAGCTTTGTCCTGCTGCGCCCTCTGGTTCGCTTGGCACCGGGCTTCTTCTATCTTCCGCTCGTACCACTTCTCCATCTGCGTGGAAACGGCCTCGAAGAAGTACTGGGTTATCTCCAGGGCCTGGGAGGTGTCTCTGAGCGGAGGGGCAGGCGGGGCCGAGGGCTGCTGCTCCTGGCCCTGCTGTGCCCCGGCGTGGTGCAGAGCTTTGTGCCTCGACTGCCCACTTTTGCTGGACTTTTTCGTCTGAGTTCCTTTGTCAATGAAGTAGCCGCTCTGTGCTTCAGTCTTTGCAGGTTCAGTCACTGGCTGCAAAGCAGCTTGAACTTTAACGTGTCTTAGTTTGGAGCCTGAAAGCTCGGAGGAGGGCAGCTCCTGCTGGAACCTGTGGAATGTGCTGGCACTCACAGCTTTGTCCTTTGGCCTGACATCTTGAGCAGGGGCAGAAGAAGAAACTGGTCCACCAGCCACTACCTGTTGCTCTGTACCTATAGAACAAATTATAAACAATATATTAAGAAAAGCTTTGGCCATTTATTTTAGCACTCAGAAGACCTCATTGTCTGATGAATGATGGGGTTTTGTGTGTACCTTGTACAGGCTTATAGTAGCTTATCACATCTTCACAGTCACGTGATGTAATAGAAAGTCATTAAAGGAGAAAAGCTGGCCCAGGCAGAGAGGTGCTGCATTGCAGCTGTGGGGCTAGAGATGTACAGCAGGCAAAGGACATAGATATTAGCCAAAAATTCTTCACTGTGAGTCACTGGCACAGGTTACCCAGAGAAGCAGTGGTTGCCCCATCCTCAGAAGTGTGCAAGGCCAGGCTGGATGTGGCTCTGAGCAACCTGGTACAGTGGAAAGTGTCTCTACCCATGGCAGGGGGGTTGGAACAAGATGATCTTTAGGGTCCCTTCCAATCTAAACCATTCTGTGACTTCATCAGAAGGACATGTAACAACTGTCAGTCTAGATTTCCAAAGTAGGTTATGTCTGCTGATATTTATGAACTCCCTGCTTCTACAAAACTTGAAGTCCCAGTAATTTTGGAAAGGTCACACATTTCTCTGGTTTTGAACTACCGAATAGCTCACATTCAAGCACCACAAGATCTCTTATATGCCTTTCTATTTGATGGGGCACCATGCCTGTTGATGCTCAGTGTTGATGGGACATATAGAATTGTATGTTACAATTGTATTTTACAGAAGCCAGGGCTCAGATAGCATTCTACTTGGCTGTGGACACCTGGCCGTTCTGCATATTTCTTTTTTTTTCTTCAAAAGCTTCCAGGGCCAAGAGTTATTCAAAGCACCAAAGGACTTTTGCTTCAAAGACATAACAGAAGCATCAGGAACAGCCAGTGGAATTCCACCCAGCCACCTCTTAAAATATTCCCAGTGGCTGCCTCGAAGTGTATTCAAATCCCAAGACATCAGGCATATGGAGGGGGGAAGCACACCACCAGAATTATGTAGTATTAATAACACAAGTGCCCCTCAGTTAATGAACTCACCCTTGAAGGGATATGACAGCTAAGTACCTGACATGGTTGTACCCAATGCTCCATCTTGTTTAATGCAAAAGTGTTGCCCAAAGCTTTGTTCTGGCATCTGGACTCTGCTCCTTCCCCCATCTTCCAAGAGGCTATTTGGAAGTGTGATATAGGAATGCTGGTGGGAGCCCTCTGACTGCAGCACAGGCTGGTTGACTTTACAGTCCTTGGCACTGTTGGGGTTGTTGTCAGTATCCAGGGTCTCAGTGAGAGACTCACAAGTGGACAAAGTTGATTTTGGTCTTGATGACCTGGAATCTCCAGAAAGCTTGAGCTCCAGATTCTGAATCTTCAACAAGCACCAGGTCTTCAGCTCATCAACCAAGGAAATCTATCAGAAAGAGACTGTAAATTACATAATCCTATGATGAGATCCTATGGTTCCTGGGCTGCTGAGGACAGGTGGCAGAGACAAAGAGAAGCAAGCTGGGTGTCTGTAGGCTTAGACTCCCTGTTCAGATGTGCATGCTGCCACTGGGAATATTTAAAGGACTGCAGATCAAAAAAGGTTGAGAACTATGCATTAGCTTATGAAAGGCAGTCTCTTTAGTCCAAGCTACCACCTCTTAGATATGAATATGCTACTTCCAATTCAACTCTGAGTACTCTTATCAGGGATGACTTGTTTAATCATACAGTCAATGGTACTTTCTAAGTGCAAGGAACACCACATGGTCATTTTTTAAGAATGAAATTCAAATTAGACACTTCTAGGGGACAGCTATAAACAATTACCAACCTCTGCTTCTCTGTTCATTCAGTCATAAAGGTGAGCCCACAACTAAATGATAAATCAGTAACAACTTTCAGATTACACAGATGCTTAGTAAGTGTCAGCTGCAGATGCATTAAATAATTTAAAATAGGAGTAGCTCTTTTCACCTTGTTGTTCATATGACATCACGAATTTAGGTCAGGCCCTCCTAGGCACAAGGATGCTTAGTTAGTAAAGCCCAATTCTGTTTTTTTCAGATGTTTCAATTAGACCCAACTGAGCAGAAACAGCTGACATCACTTAATTCAGTTCAGGGATGTATCATTCCAGCATCTTGTGTCTTAAATGGAGATTACAAGGAGATGGAGTACAAGCCTACATGTTCAGAAGCCGATACAATACTTACGTCTCTTATAAAATAAAAATTAAAGCTGCCTTAGTTTGGCAAGTACTTTTCTTTGGAGAAGAGTGTTTGGTGAATGTTAGACCCAAGTATCTTGATCAGTGTCCTATCCAAAGATTATCACAGCTGTCAGTCTTTTTACGTGGATTTGGAATGGCCTTACAAACACTCATGATATTTTCCAAGCACAAAGTGTATTTCTCAATTCTTGGAAGAATACCAATAACGAGAAAACAAACTGTATTTTAAATTCACCTGTGTGAGTGGAGAAACACAAATTTCTCAGCAGGTTTTACATGGTGAGTTTTTGCAGAAGCTGAAAGGGCAAGAGCTGGATCTCTACAGGAACAGTTGTTTTTGTACAGCTGGTTGAACAAGCATACAAAAAAGAACCTTCCTATTGGCAGTAATACACAGCTTGGAGATGCTGCCATGTTGCTAACATCAGAGGAAAGAACTTCAGCCTTTTAATACATGATTTGGGGAAACAGGTCAGATAGATAAGAAGGGAGGGATTCCCAAGGCCCACAACCAAAGGAACAACAGAGATCTTACTTAGCCTTTTTTACTATTTGGATATGTTCCTGCATATGTCCTCTAATAAGCAAAAGCTGAAAGCACAACTGTGAAAAAATTAGTGCTGGGAATTTTTGCAAATCACTATGTTAGAAAAATGGTATTTTGTTGTACATCCCACACTAGAAATGCACCCAATTAAATTACAGTAGTGGGACTGGATTTCCTCATTTCTATTGCAAAAACATCATAAATTTGGTTTAGTGACTAAGATGGTGGGTAGGAATAATTTGGTCTTTGAAGCTCTTTTACCTGTTTTAATAGATGTGACACATCTCTGATATTTTCTGCCTGCTGGAATGAAACTCCTGAGCTGACCTACCAGGGGAGGGAGCTGACCTGCCTACCCAAGAGGGAGTAGCTGTCTCAAGCCCTACCTGCCGCTTCTCCCCCTCGCTCTTTTCCAGCTCCGTGTGCTGCTGCAGGCGGTGAAGGCACTCTGTCCTCTCTGCCGACAGCCGCTCGGCCATCAGCTTGTCCAAAACTCGGAGCTGTAGGGAAAACACTGCTCAGCTGAGATCATCGTGTTAGAAACCAAACTCCCATCTGTGAACCCTATAAATCAAACTACAGTCTGTCTTTCAGTCTTCATTTCTAGAAATGCTGCCAACTACAATTAGATGTAGCTTGCAAAGAGGCTCAATCACAAAATTACCAATGAATAACTATTAAATTAAAAAGCAATTTAGAGGATCTTGAATCTCAATGCATACTAATTCAGCAAGAGGGATTTTTACAATTATGAAATGACCAGTCATGGACCAGGCTTCTTTCCCTCTTAATGGCTCAAGCCTTTAAGATTCATTGTCCAAAGAAGCATCAGAAGCCCCTTAACACATTAAATGTGTTTTTTCTCAAGACCCTAGTTTGCAACATCAGTTCCCAGTGGAATGTCACAGTTCCCTGGACTTAAGTATTAGAGTTCAGGTTTGCTTTTACAACACAAGAAGCAAAAAATTAATCATTACTATGAAAATATTTAAGTTTAAGATATGTTTCTAAATCATATAGAAAAGCAGAACTTCAGGTCACGTTCTTACCTGATGCTGAGTTTTGCTTTCCATCTGGCCCAGCTTAATATTCATTTTATCTTGTACTGTCCCAAGCTCAGCTTTTATCTCTTCCACTGTTGCCTCCAGCTGATTCTCCAGTTTATTTATCAGGGGCTCACAACGACATCCATTTATGGGTGCCTGAAAGGAGTGACGGTGATACATTGACTTGCTACACCCCACCACCCTCTTAGCACACTTGGAACATTATCACAGCCTCCTTCAGTCTTGGGTTCTTCTATCCCATGTGCTATATCTCACCCTCCTGACAGTATCTTACAGCAGATCAGCAGATGGGCTGTTAGCTGAAAAAGCACAGCTACACAGGGATTGGTTTGATGTGTAGGGACACACCCTAACACAGCAGTGTTGACTTCACTGGGGCTACAAGCAACAGCGAGCTCAGACCCTGTGTGTTGGCTGAGGGAATACCACATCACAGGCCTACACCCCGTGTCTCAATGCTGTAATTCTCAGTTGTAAAAATCTAATTTGTGGATGGGTGTAGGTTGTGTGCATTTGTTTTTTACCCTAATGCCAATCATGTGCTCTGTCCTTCTTCAGTACTGGATGGCAAGGCCTCGCTGCTTCTGTTTGCCCTCACCCTCCTGGCATTCAGCTCCTGGGCACTCCTGAGCCTCTGACTCATGTGACACCATCCCATGGCCCCTCTGCAAGGGCAGCTGCACTGACCACATTTAAATCTCTCAGGGAGATGGCCACAAAAGGCTCCCTTAAGCAAGGACAGCTAAACCTCATCAGCTTCCTCTGCAGCCCAAAGGCACTAAGTGGCTCCTTCAGGGGCTGTGCCAGTAGCCCAAAGCAGCTGGTCTGAATCTGTCTGCAGAGGAGCCTCCCTCTTTTCTTTAGCCCCACGGCAATGTTCCCTAAATTGGGGGTTATTCCCTTGGCAGGGAAAGGTGGGTGGTTTGCTGAGTACTAAAGAAAGCTTCAGAAGTACATGTACTTCAGAAATTATGTTTGCTATTTATGGCCTCAGGGCATCAAAGAAGACAGACAAGCAAAAAAGAAAAGGAGAGAGGAGTATCATGTATTTCAGGAAATACTGTATGGGAGTCTAGCACTATTAAGCTAATCTTTGTGAACAGATGAGATTTGTATACAAGTCCTTTCTGCTTTCTGCAGCTTTCTACTCCCCAAGTCCTTCTGCACCTCTCTGCTCTTTTTATGCCTTTAATGTATGAAAGGTCCCCCACCCTTCCTGATGTCTGCTGTAGGATAATTCCATAGTGCCCCTGTCTGGAAATTTCTCAAACATTACATGGAGAGGTTGGAAAGCAGTAAACAGCCAGTAAAACCTTAGAAGTCTGGCTTGAATGGTCTTCAGAATCTGCTGAAATTCTGAACTACAGGAAGGGACTGACAAGAGCTGATGGATGGATGTGAGAAGCTAAGAAAATGAAAGGATAGACCTTCCAGGAATACAGGGGGCAATATTAAGAAAACAACAATACAGATGTTTACAGTGTCTACAGGATAATTTAATTACCGTTTTTATGCTTTCTTAGAAATGTCTACTGGTAATTGTGTAATGAAGTGACTAAAATATTGTTCTCCAAACTGGAATAAATGCATGTGGTCTGGTAGCTCCAGGCTTATTTGTTTACCAGTTTCTATAGAAATCCTGCCCTCAGTAAACACAGAATACCCAAAGACAAGTTGCAAAACCCTGAAAGAATTGGAACAAAATCTACTGAGCTTACTTAACCTCTTGGTTTAGGTAGTAAGCTTTCGGTGCTCACACACTGCTTTTCCTTGAAAAATTTGTTTCTCCTGTCAGAACTCTTAATGTTCCAAAGTATATAATGAAAGTTTTCATGTCATTTCGAATCCCTGTTCACCCCTTATCTTTGCAGATTAAAACTATTTAAGTATGTCTTCTTTAACAGGCACAAAACCACTTTATTGTTTTCCAGACTTCAGGCCAAAATGTATCTGAAGCCCAAGCAAGGAAAATCAATCCCAAGTCATGATTTCATGCCCCTAAGAATGCAGTTAGTGGAGCATCTTTTCTGTCCATTACCTGTGTCCCAGCTCCACAGGCTGCTTGCAGTGTCTCCCTGTGTGAGGGCAGTGGCTCACCTGCATCACCTTCCCGTCCTTCCCTCGGTAGAGCGTGTAGAGCTGGTAGGCTCGGACCTCGTGCGGAGGGGGTGGAGAGGAGCAGTGGTGTTTACTTCTGCGCTTAGGCACGTTCTTCTGGGCCTGAGGGAGTGTCTGCTGATCAGCTGGGGAGATGGGGTCTGAGAGTGCTGAAACCTGCGTAACATACACACAATGTTTTGTCCATGTAAGCATCTTGGTAAACTCTTCCTGGTGGGAATGGGACAAATTCATTGTGACAATTACAGCAAAAATCACTTTTATCTGAAGACTATCTCTGCCCCAGAAGCGTGGTGGGGCTGCTGCCCCAACACACCAAAGGGACCCACACCACTTCTGAACAGCTATCCCTTCTTTCTCTCTGCTGTTTTAAATCTACTTATACCTTTTCCTTTGGCTTTTTCTTTTTGCTCTTTTTCCCTTTAGGATCTGGTGAGGCTGACCGGGGTTTATCCTTCAGATTGTTCTTCCTCTCTGGGGGCTGGTCGCTGCTTGGTGTGTCATCAGCAGCTGAGACACTGCCCTGCTTGAAGCAAAGACAGGGAGTTCAGAGGAGTTGTAGAGATGGGGAAAAGGAGCCTCTTCCTTGATTGCCCAGCTTTAAGCTGCTCTGCACACGTGAGTGGGAAATGCTTTAGCAGCAGAGCATGACAAACTGCCTCGGGCAGCTGCTGGGGCCATGCACAGTGATGGCTCCAAATAGATTGCATCATTAATGGGTTTTTATGACAGTCCCTCCTTACAGCAGATCCAGCTGGTAATGCCAGGCTGTACCTTGCTCTGTACCACTTCATCCCGTGGCACCGACTGAGCCCTCCTTTCCTCCTTCAGTCTCTCTCTCTTCTTCCTCAGGCTTCTCCCACGGTTAAAACGTGAGACCTGAAGACAGACCACACTGTTACTCAGTGATGTCATGCTCCTCCCTACCACAGAAGACAAGAAATAGAGCAGACCTTTTCCTTTTCTGAAAGGCAACGGGTAAAGAAGAGTGCACTTCCAGATGGACACTGATGAGCCAAGCAATGTGGGTGTTTATGGCTGTGAAAACACACCAGCACTGAGCTCAGTCTGTTGGGGCACTCTGCAGTCCCCTAGAAGGGTGAGCACCTCCTCTGCTGTCCTTGGGCTTGTTCCCAAGCCAAGCCCAGCCCTTTTCATGCAGAGGTGACAAGGATGAGGACAGCAAGGATTGTGCCTGGTCTCATGCCCTTCTGCCTTCTGGTCTGAAGAGCTTTGCAGCATTTCACACACAACTGCAAAGTATAAACAGGACAGAAACATTTTGTTCCCATTGCAAAGTATCCTCCAGTGCTAACCACCCTTCTGGACATGCCTGAGGCAGGCAGCAGAGTGACACAACTCAGGAGCTTCAGGGTACAGGGCAACTTCCTAACCCCTGGGCCACTGCAGGGAGCAAGTGCCTCTGAACAAGTGCCACCCTCTGCCAGTTAGGACATAAAGACCTCTGACAGCACTTCATGCTGAGGCTTAATCTGCACACCTTGCTCACTTTGGGGGCTGAAGGTCTCTATGTCAACAGATCTGAGCCCAGCCCACAATGCCATTACAAATGTAGGAACCTTTCACAGCAGAAGACAAGGTGCAGGGGATGCAGCCTCCCAAGATTAAGTGGCCTCAGCTCCATGTGTATATGTGTGTTGGGGAGAGATGTGTAATGTACCTGTGATGCTTTAGTGAGCAGGAGCGCAACCTCGGGGTTATTGTGCTGTCTGGCAACCTCTAGAGGGGTCTGGCCTGCCTGAGAGGAAAAAAGAAAACAGCATTTCCTTCAAAACACAAGCTACTGGAAACATGAAAGTTCTCCAACCAAGTTCAGTATATACTCTGTGCACAAGAGCAAAGTGACTAATTGCATTAATTTACCCAGATATAATTCAACACTTCACAACCAAGTATTTTCTACCAAGCCTATGAGGAATGTTGAAGAGACTTTATATAATATAAAATACCAAAGAAACTCTGTGTCCTGCTTACATTGTTGACAACGGACGCATCAGCCCCTGCCTCCAGCAAGAGCTTCACCACCTTCTTGTGATTTAGAGCAGCAGCTACATGGAGTGCAGTATCCCCTGCCTGCAAGTCAGAAAGCAGAAAACAATCTTGTGACACTAGTCCTTGGGTCTCACCCTACAGAACTCACACCTTCCTAAAAGATGCTCAGACATGAAAAAACCTGCACTTACTGATGCAACAACTAGCTTAAATAAGGCCTGGTCAATAAAAAATGACTGACTGGGGAGGAAGATGACAAGGAGGGGGCAAAGAGATACTTCAGCCTGGGTTTGAGAAATGCAGCTGGGGCACTGGTGATCTGATTTATCTAAACCAAGTGACACATGATGCAGCTTGGAGACAGCCCAGCTCTACCCCCAGTAAATGGATACGACATCTGAGGGTAGAACAAGTTTTCCCACTACAACTTTCTCTTCTTTTTTTTCCCCCAGGTTTGATTATTTGGTGTGCAGGTGGTCATGTATCACATTACTCAGAAATACTCAGGTAAGTACCGGCAGCGAGATGGTTGGCATGCTCTTTACAGGTTTCCTCAGGAAGAACAGATTTTGGATCAGAGCCAGAAGGCAGTCTGGGTCCAGCACTAACACACTGCCCTACCCTTGTCCTGGTGCAGTGAGGTGAAGACAGCCGTGATCAGATTTGGGCACCGGTAACAGAGCCAGCAACTGTTCAAGTGGGACCGGACACGTGTGTATAATGCCTTCCTGTCCCCCTGGTCTTGCATTTTGCCTTCATAAAATTAGATTTCCTCAGGATTTGTGCCTGTTGCTAACTTAGATGAGATGTACTCCTAAATCAAACCATTCTATGGGCAAATATGGAACAACTTCAGGTAGTGCTGGGGAATGAGGGAAAGGGATGTCTCTCTGGGCCAGGTTCACACCAGTCAATCTTAATATTCAGTAGCTCATTTTGTGAGTTAAAAAACTCATTTCCAAATAAAATTACATAGTAAATTTCACATGCTGAAACCCATTTTGTTTGCTATAATACATCATAGTGAGAAAAGAACATTAAATGTACAGTTCAGAAAACATCTTTATGATCCTCAACTACCCATGGAAGATTTCCCAGGAACATGAGAAAATGTGGTTAAGCACCACATAATATGTTTATTTAACAAATTTAAAACGTTTTAATGTACTAATTTCATTCCCTTCTACTACCCAATTAGGCTATGCTATAGGTACAGCAGTTACTTCCCTATAAAACAACTATGGATGATTAATCCTAGGCTGGACTGATCATTACTTTGAATTTAGAGTATGCTTTGTCTTCACTTTTATGTCCTCTTAATTCCCCCTACTTCAAAATGCAGGAAAGAAAAGTATTCCAGAGGAATTTGCACTTTAGTAGCATCTAAATATCAGTGAGTTGTGCTTCACAATGTCTCTGTAAAGGCTATAAGATCATTAAATCACCTCATAAATAAGCAATGCTTTAAAGAAATAATGCAAATGCGATGGCAAAATAATAAACCACCGACATGCCATTACTTTAAGGCTATTCTTAAAAGCTTAGGCATTTGGTGGTACAGTGGAACACACAGAGTGAAGCAGGATTACTTGGGTAGGAATTCCTCTTCCCAACAAGTGGCCGTATGCAAAGGGCACAGAGTCACAATGAGGTTCATGCACTGACCTGGTTCTTTTCATGGACAGAACAGAAAGCACTGAGCAGCACCCTAATGATGGGCAAGTGATTATAACGAGCAGCCACATGCAGACAGGTATCTCCTGCCTGCAAACAGAAACAAAGCTCTGAGCATGTAATCACTGTGAGAAAGCCTGTACTTGTCATGATGTTCAGGGATGAAATAATCCTATTAAATCAGAAAGAGCAGTAAACACCACACAGCTCCACAGAACAGCAATGCTGTCTTCTCTGCAGTACAAAATCTGCTATCATGGGTGGGAAAGTTTAGCAAGAGCTGGGGTCAGGCAAGGTGAGAGCATGAATTCTTTAACCACTGGTAGGAAATACTGGAAAAATAAAATGCTATTTTACTGGCACTACAAACCCTGAGTTAGTTATATTTTCCCATTAAATCTGTTCTTCTGAACCACAACCCAGTGCAATTTGGAATCTCCACTTAGGGTTCCACATAATGTTGAAAACATGAGTGGCAGCCAGAGTAGCATTCCCATGAAGGGTGGCACTTGTGCAGCTGAGCCTGGGAGCTGCACAAAACCCCACATGTTTCCATTTCTCTGCCCACTTTGTTATCGAGCAGGGAAAAATCTGTTTTTCTTTTGTAGATTGTTTTTTTCTGTATCTATCATGCCAGAATCATTATAAAATAGGAGGAAAGCTGTCTGAAACTGAAGCCACCCCTGAATCTACTTCATTTGAAAGATGGACACATAGAGTATATGATGTGCAGATCTGAAGCCTTTCACCATTGTCTGTGCAACAGCAAAACCCCATTTGGCTCCTTCTATACTTGCTCAAGAAATGGGTACAAGTAGTGCATCACTCAATTCTTCCAAAAGCATTCCTGTGCATGGTGAATACAATGGTTGGGTAGTGGGGTTTTTTCAATATAATTATAATAAAAATCATTGCTTAAAGCCTTTCTGAGTATTTCTACAAGTTAAAGCAATATACCTAAAACAAAGTCACACAAAAATGAACAGTTATTTCCAAAACTCACATTATTTTTGAGGTCTGCTCGAGATCCTCCAAGTAACAAAACACGAGTACTCTGGGAATGGCTATTCTGGCAAGCCAGGTGAAGAGGTGTGTTACCTGCCTTAGAGAAATACAGGAAAATATAAAAGCCATATTTAGATATTGGACATGAGCATTAAAATATAAAACCTCACAGATCTTTGCACAATAAGATCCACCCAAGGGTGGGAAACTGTTGTTTTCCCAAAGATATGAGATTAATGAACCCAGAGATTGAAATCACCGCTTCACTCAGGCAATGGCTTACCTGGGATATAATAAAGGCAGAAATAGGACAGTATAATGATATCTGCATTGGTCAAATCTGTTTACAGGAAGAAAGAACTCTAGAAACCGTCTCATTCATTAGTCTCAAACAGCAGTGTTAAGTATGTAATCTAAAGAACTGTAATTCTTGTGTTTCGGGTTTCCCCCATGCACAGACACAAAAAAGTAAACTGCCATGGCACGGGATCTTTGATCCCAGCCACAAATGCTGCAGGGTATTGAGCAGACCAGGGTCACAACTCCTGTCTCCTTACAACTGTAATACAAACCAGCTTGAAGTCTGGCTGCGTCTGTAGGTGCTCTCACTGGGCAGGATACAGATTTTAGGCTATCAAGAAGCTTTGATGTTCAGGAGGCACACCAGACTCCAACCAAGATGGGAAGGGAGGGCAAAAAGCCACCCAAGCTGTAGAGAATCACATGCTACGGTTCCTCAAAGAAGAAAATGTGCAGAAGTGGACAGAAATCAAAGAAGTGTTGGCCCGTGTATGTCTTTCTAAACAATGAATGAGTTTATTGGTCTGACAAGTTTTTTTCTGGCAGCATTTGGTTTTTGTTGATCTGAAAACATTCAGGGCTTTTGGCTCTTGGAAGCTAGAAATTAAATCACCTCAGGTAAAAAGGTTTACCAGGCTTACTATGCTGTCTGTTCACCTTAATTTTGTCCTTTGATTTGTCCCCCTTGCTTTCAAGACACAGATCAAAGCTGCAGGGTTTGAATTACAAAAGCCAAGCTTACATGTGGTCTTAGGTCTTCACTTCCATATTATAGACCTGAATATGACTGCATGTCAGCCTCTAAGCTGTGGCAGACATGAACATTTCTCTTCTCAGCTAAATTGTGTTTAAGTGTCAATTTTTTCCCTCACAGGTTTATCTCTGAAAAGCCTCTGCAATGCCTTTATCATTTACTGTTTGGCAGGTTGGCCCTGGTGGGAAGGCAGAGGTCCTGTGCAGCAGGTGAGGACTTCAATTCAGGGAGAATGACAGTGCCAAGGGTCAGAGCTCTTCTGAGAGGGAGAGAAGCTCCACGTTGTACCAGTCTGGGAATCTTCACTGAAATGTACAGACTGATGAAGAATCTAAAAATAAGGCTACAACTGATCTCACTGGATGATCTATCAAAGCAGAAAAGATTTTATTAAGCCAACTTAAATGAAAATAAACTGCATCTCCAGGATGACTGCTGTGCAGGAGGAATACAGCTACCCAAAGCACAGTGTCAAATCCTTCCCATCTTTTGCTGCTTCACATGTTTGGCAAATCTAGCAGTTCATATCTGTCCCATCCATCCAAAATCACACAATACCCAGGTGTAAGTCAACAGCCTGTGGGATGCTCCTGCACACAGCACTCAACCCTGGCTGCCAGAAAAGCTGTCAGAATGATAGTGCCTTGTCATCAGTAACACAAAAAGCTGAGAGAACAGAGAAACCATTTTGGGATTAAGTGGACTTAAGCTCTTAATTTTTCTTGAAAACAAAAGGGGTAAAAGCACGTGCAAGCATGCATGATTCCCACATTTTTCAGCAGCTTCTGAGAATATATCTTGTCCATTAAAAACCACCCAAAGAGTAAAATGCAAAGGGCAAGACATCAAAGACTAGCACAGGAGCTGCTCAGGCAGTATTTAAGTTTGCCAGTCATATTTCAGCCATCAGTCCTGCTGAGCTATTTTGTGCACATACTTTCCCAGAGAGGTTGCCTCCAGCTGACATAAACTGGATTGTAAGCTAAATCTTCTAATTCCCTGAGACACCCAAGCATGCAGGATAACCAGACTTGCATCTTAGGCCCACACCTTTGTACAGAAGTGTACGTGTATACATAGACAAGCATATCCAGGGACAGGAGCAAAATGACTCACAAGACTTACAGTCAAGCATGGGAACTTTTCTAAAGTACCCTTGATACAAGTCTAGGCGGACATTACAGCAAAAGTAATTACAGTAAATAAAAATTGGTAGTTGAAATAACACAAAAGAAGGAATATACATAAAATACTATCAAATACAATGAAATTGCAGACCACAAAGTCACCACAACTCTACAAATATATGATTCTATAGTGCCTATACATACATGCACATACAGAAACACTATGCCCAAGCAACATACCTTTTCACTCTAAACCTTAGACTTTGACCAGCTGTCTCCTTTCCTTCCCAGCCCCCTTTCAGTTGTTGTTTTAGAGACACATTTACCAAAAATGCTCAGACATCCCCTAAAGCAATCCCAAAGTCCTCTCCCTGTCACACGGGGCACCGTGCCAGCCGTGTGATCTGACCAACCCAGCAGCACAGCTATCCAAACCCTGACTCCGCTCACACCATGGGCTGCTACCACCATTTCCTGGACTATTCCATTAACTTCTGAATTACTGAATTGAAGTGCCCCTCAGCTATAACAATTAGAATGGAACTAAAACCCTTTACTTTGTTATTCTTTCCTCTAAATGGCTCTCAAGGTATTATAAATACCAAAAGGAACATAATCCAGGTTCATTACAAGATTCTGGGAAGAGACTATGCTAATATATTAGGAAAAACTTATTAAGACACTTTTTTTTTGTTTCCCCCTGTGGCCTACATTCCTTTGGCTGTTTAATTTCTGGAAAAGAACAGATTTTCAATACCTTTTTCTTATTAGTACAATTCATTTCCATTTTAAATCACACCAATCACAATGAATCTCCTCAGGATAAATTAGAGCACCATGGAGATTTCCACAGGAATGGCAGTGTTCCTCAGCTGTAATTAATGTATCATTCAACGCATTATTGAGTTTCTCCTGCGTCAGCTGGCAAAATATGAATTTCCTAATGCCTGTGGATGAACCATCCAGGCGTGATAAATGAAAAGAAGAAAAAAATCCCACTAAGAGCTGGCCCCCCACCTGTTGAAAAATGCCATGGCCAGAAATCTCCAGTTCTGAGAGTCAGCCACCTTAGAGCAGAAGTGAAAGCTCCTCCTCCACGGGTCTCACCTTGTTCTTGGCAAGAACGTTGGCTCCTGCTTTAACAAGCACTTTGGCAGACTGACTGAATCCATGCCAACAAGCTTCATGAAGAGCAGTGTTCCCATCCTGAGGAGCACACACATAAGAGGAGAATGTTAGGGGCTGTATAACCAACCTACTCTCTTAAAAGTATTTTTATTTCCTACTAGCTTATTTTCTATTTTATTTTTGTAAGAGGGTAAAAACACTGCTATTTGTCTGGAACTTGAAATTAGTTACATTTACTTCTAAATTAAACTTACAGCCTGGGATTCTCAAGTTTCTGGGATAATCATGGGAACTGTGCAGTCTTTTGCGTAGGGCGTAGTATGGTTGTACATTCCTTTAATTCATCCCTTAATGAGCTGAGAACAGACTCTTAAACCAAAAACTATCAGCCTAATAGAGAAGCATAACGAAACCAGTAATTTGTATTAAAGAGATGGTACAGCTTTTTTTCAACGTAATTGCTCCAATTACTCCCGAAGCATCAGACACTTAGTAAGGAGTATAAACTATAACTTTCTCACTGAGACCTTAACATTACTGACTGCCAAAGCTGCCATTCCACAGGGCTTCTGTTTTGTTTGTTACCTTGTCCTGTCTGTCCAAAGCACAGCCCTCCTGAATCAGGGTTGCTATTATATCGGCGTTCCCTACTACAGCAGCCCGGTGCAGTGCTGTCTGGTCACCCTGCAAAAAGAAGCAAATTTGTAATTGGTGCAATTCCCACCTCATTTTGACTTAATGCAAATGCAGACAACACACACAGGGGCTGCATTTTCGACACACATACTGTTTCAATCCAAGCTGCCTTTAAAAACAGTCCCCCTAAACAACTACCATAGAAGTTTCCAAGATTAATGAAGTTACTGCAAGTATCAGAGCTACAAACCATTTACAGAAGTTTGCAAGTCATCACAATCCCATAAACAGCGCTGAAGCATTCCAAAAACATGGCAGTATTAGAAGGCAGTGAATTGGATACATTTGGCTCTACGTGTCTAATAGTCATCAGTGTCTGTAGGGAACTAAAGGGAATTACAGGCTGTCTTAATTCATCATAATAATCCTCCAGGACTTACACTAACTGGATAAGGCTCTCCTGCTTTGGCTCTGATTCTCCATCAGCCCTGCTTAGGATAAGGAGCATGAGATGAGATTGGTCTCTTCAGCACCTCTGATGAGTTTACCAATTAGTGCTAAGAGTGGAGGCAACTTTTCAATGAGAACCACAACTGCAGGACCATCTACTTGTTTCACTCGAGCAACTGAGCCATCCTGAGCTCCGAACGACTTTCATTTCTCTTTGACCCACCATGTAGCAGCAACAAGCAAGTCTCCTGCATCAACTTATTTCCTTTAAGGCCAACTTTCCAAAAGAAACTACGCTGATGTGGTCATCTTGTCTGACTGCCCATCTATCTCCTCTCTAACAACTGCTGAACTCATTTGCTGAGCTAGAGAGCCCAAGATTAGTTTCCAGAATCCTTCCAGAAACTGAAGACTAGGGAAACTTAAACCACTGTCCCTGCCCATCAGGGACTATCTATATGTTTTTCTGCACATGTTGGTAAGAACCTGATAAAGGAGAGGCAAGAGAAGGATTTAGGAAGCGATGTGTAGGGATGTAGGACAGGGATCAATGGGAAAATGAGCTGCAGTAGCTCTGCTGCTGCCACAACTGGTCTTGGCTTTCCTTTGAAGTTGCTTTGAACCAGCAATGCCAAAGCACAGACTGAATCCAGGAACAGAGACAGGCTTCAAAGCTGCACACAGACTTGTATGGGATTAATAAACAGATTTGGAATCCAATCCATTTCTGCTTATCTAGATGGTGGTCACCACAAACACACACAGGGCAGAGATATGCCATGTGTCCTAAAAAGGCTTGCAGGAAACCAAGTCCTAAACAGACATAAAATTTCTCAGGTAAAATTCTTTATCAGACAATAGCATATTATATTAAATACTAAAACTGGAGAAATTTCTGTATTTTTTATTCTAGAGTGTCCAAGTCTTTAGATAACTGGCTTATTTGAACAATTTGTTCTCAAAGGCAATTAGCAGCTGACTTAAAAATTGCTCTTGGTGGGGTTATTTTGTGCTAATGACACCAAAATAGTTATTAATCTATAAAAAAAATGAGCATTGCCAACCACAACCTTTCAGTAAACCCTATCAGTAAATCATTAAATTGGCTTATAATAATGAAGTTCATTTTTAAAAATTGTGTTGAAGGTGCTTTTTAAAAGCCTGCTATTTTTTGTTGTTGTTTCTAGAGGTTAGATATTTTTACTTTTGTTCTTGTAACTGGAAATGTATTTTAAAGGATTTCAGCAAAGGCAGAAAAGCTTCCAGGAAGTGGAAACAAAAAGTATTGGAAAATTGACAGCATGGCAAGTGCTCTGAACTTATGTATTTGTTCCAAACTCAAAGACAACCAAAATGTTATGGAAAATGTCCAAATTATACCATCTCACAAGTACAAATGTCAAATAGTTACTGGTTACTATGACTACATGGAAATCTGCTCACCAACAAACTGAGGAAGAATTTTATATCTGATTTTTGATAATGGCACAGCTATTGTTACTGCAGTAGTGAGTCATGTGGGACAGTGCAAAAAATCATTTTATCTGATTATCATGAAGTGGAAAGTAATCTGCCAACCTACCCCTGCCAAGTGGTATTGATGCACCAGCAAATCCACAGAAGATATTATAAAACAGACTAAAACAAAGTGGCAACTGCCATTGCAGTGGATGGAATCTGAACAATAAATGATTGGTTCCTACTGCTTTGCAGTTGGAAACATTACTGTGGAGAAGACAGATTTGGGGCAGAAATGGATCATACAGGATTTGGTTTGTAATTAAGGATCTTCTTACTGGGGCAGTTTAAATCAAGGCTGTTCCTGTCCCCATCAGAGTAACTGCAATGGGGCCAAAGCTTTTGGGGGTTTGTTGATATGACAGCTACTTCTAACAGCATTTCATTTACATTTTATACAAACACATTTGTCTGTTTGGAAAGTGGGCAGCACACCTCACTGCTGCAAGACCAAGTGCCCCTTGGTAATCCCAACCTGTATGCTGGGGGGCCACACACTGGGGATGCAGAGCAGCACTGGAACTGCTTCAGCCATGCCTAAGCTTTGTTCCAAAATACATTCTGGTCCCTGAAATAGATCTAAGTGAAGGGACCTAAGTCCTGCAAATGGCAGGCTCAAGTGCCTCCTGCCCAAGGTATGGGCTTTGGTTATGACATCTTCCCTACATGAGCATCCAATAAGGTCCAACCCACACCCTGACTGGACAAAAGAAGCACCTCATCCATGTAACAGGGAGTGCCAAAGGATATCTCAAACCTTGTTTCACCAACTGAGGCACCTCCCAGAGAAGAGAGGGCACGTATCATTGTCTGGTGAGGGTCCATCCCTACCAGCACCAGACCCCTCAGCCAGCAGGACACGGCAGCACCTGGTCCACTATTCCCTTACACCTCAGCACAAACAGTTACCTTAAACTGCTTAAGTGCTGTGGAAGCTGAACCACCAGGTTGTGATGACATCTGTGAGACAGCCACTGAGCAACCCAGCCATGGAGAGCACAGCCATCCTATAAATAACAGTGCCTGCACCACTGCACTCTAACTTGCCTTCCCTTCCCATCAGCAATGGAGCAAATCCCTGCCCTGCCTTTCACAGAGTCCAAGGAAACAGATGAGTTGTGGTTTTTTCACAGCATGAATTTTCGGGCAGTGTAATCACCTATTTGTGTACCTTTTATTAATTACTGAAATAAATGTCTCTGAAAGCACTCACTACAATTCTGTCTTTAGCAAAGCATTAGGGGTCTGTTCCAGAGGCTCAGAGAGCAATTACATTGGTAAATGCGTATTAACCGTCCAGACTATTATGTTGGGCACAATTTATGATTCTGTTTCCAAGAGATTTATGCCTTAGGAACAGACTGCAGATCAGTAGCAATGAAGAGAGACAATTCCAGCGCTGTGTCACAGAAACATGACCTTGACAGAAACAACAGTGCCCAAATGCAGATGTGGGCCCAAAGCCAAAAAGACTTAAGTGAGGCTCAACAGAACTAAGGCACTAACGTCTACACTGGTGAATCGTAACCCCCCTTCCTCAGATGTGCCTAGCTCTGAAGACAGCTCAAACTCAGGAAATTCCACTCCAGGATGTCCATGCCCTGGACATAGCAGCTTGCAAGGCAGGTACAGGGCACTGCATCACAGGGACATGGCACACCCTGGCCCTGCACAGCCCTAGTGCAGGCAGCTCCCCGCCTCTCTCTGGCCCTGGGAGTGCTCCTGCCACACACCTGATGGAAGAAGATCCATGCATGTTGCAGGTACAGCCACCACCCTTCAAAATTAAGCCAATGAAGGAAGTGGCCACTGGTTTTTCCACAGGAGCCCAGAGATAGCAGTGCTCACTCACTTTGTCTCACCATGGCAGCACCGCAGTGTTGAAAGTTCTCCACTTTTAGGAAAAAAAATCTTGGTATTCATTGGGATAGTGAGAAGCTGACACTTGGAGACTGGGATAGAAATCTGCATGCACTGATGCAGAGGATGCAGGACTGCACATCTGAGAGCTCTACCTGTAACAGGACTCCTGCACAGCGACAAGTACATTTCAAGAGGGGGGAATCATGCTCTTTACAGAGGGCTTAAACACATGCTTTCAGGAGAGGTTTACAGGCTGGGAGTCCTGAAGAAAGACAGATACCTAAATCTTGATTTTTCCCCATGGACTTTGTCATTACCCTTTCTTTAGGCACTTCTTTGTTGGCATGGCTGTTGGCATTTGCTCAGTGTCCTGGTGTTTGCAACTATTTCTCTGAGCTTCCTCATGTGTTATCTTAACAGTGGATGCAACCACCGGGACCAGGCACTTGGAAATTTCTATTTACATCTGAAGTTCACCCCAAGGGAACGAAACAACACAAGTGACTTCTAATACAGTCTCAGGTAGATTTCTGACAGCTCTCCTGGGTTACTGGAGTTTCTCTTATAGACTCTACAGACCCAAATTAGTGAGATTTGGTTTACATTAGTTTGTAATACATGTTAATTTTTCCTCTCTCTGATTTAAAAACCCCCAAACTATAACCACATTTTTTCCTGCACATTCCTATTCTCCAGAGCAACCAATGGTTGCACAATCTCCTTTAAGGCCCTTCTCCCATGTGACATTTTGCCTCCTCACTTCTATGTTTCCAGAAATCAATAGCCTATCTTGCTGCAGAAGAATGGCACCAAAATCATAGATTCATAGATTGAGGTTGGAAGGGACCCTAAAGATCACCTGGTTCCAACTCCCTTCCCCTAAGCAGGGACACCTTCCTCTAAACCAGATTGCCCCATCCAGCCTGGCCTTGCACACTTCCAGTGATACAGCATCCACAACTTTGGCCAACCAAAAAATAAACAACCAAAACAACCAGAAAAAACTCATGGCTTTGATCGCTGACACAAAATGCTGAACAGCACTTGTGAAGTCATATAATATAAAATCACAGAATCACAGAATAAAGAGATTGGGAGAGACCTCTAAGATCACTCAGTCCAACCTATAATATAAAATCAAGCCACTAAATTCACAGTAGAAGTATCAAAATATTCTAAAGTCAAAATATAACCAAGTGTTAAATGCTTGCAGGAGCATACAAGCATATGTGGATACCCTGCAGCAGCTGTACAGGGAACAGCAGCTGTAAAGGGAACTGAATATGCTCTCATGTTTCTCAGTGTCTCTGTGCTGCTCTCCTCCTCTTGTGCTACAGAGAGGCAGTCACAATGCACAATTAAGAACAACTTCATTCTTGCACAATAAATGATGATGCATGACCAGCAGAAGCGATTAAGGCATGAAAAATAATCATGAACAAAACAAATTACAGCCTAAATGAAATGGGACCACAGGAATAAGCCACTTTGCACATTTGCATTCAGCTAGAAATGATTATGAACCCTGGGCTATTTTTCCATTTGAAACTAATTTTCTGCTTCTTAAACTGGAGCTTCCAGAAAGCAAGTTCCAGGGCCTTTGGCCTTTGTTTTAAACCCATCTGTTTTCCCAGCTAGGTTCTCAAGGGTGCAGGCAGAGCAGGAGGCTGGATGCAGGGCACGGAGCGCCAAGCGGGCCATGCAGCCATGCAGCGCAGGGAGCTCGGCCGCAGCATGCACCGCGACAGCGCCAGGCGCAGGGCAGGGGTGACGCACAAGAGTTCTAACCTCCTTCTCTCTTTCTGATCTTCTAGGTTCCTTCCTAGCCTTTCTCTTCTGGTTTCTCTTATTTTTTTCATCCTTGATTTCCTTCACCGGGACAATTTTCTCCTGGACTATTTCTGAGGTGTGTGCTGTATGGACACTCATTGACCACTCAGAGATGGCACTGGGATCCCAGTAAGAGTTGTCAGTATTGGCAGGGAGAAGGAAGGAGTCAGCTCCCGGAGTGGCATATTCTACAGAGCTGGACTCCACCGGCTGAAATTCATAATAATCCCACTCCAGGCCACTGGAGGTCATTCTTCAACTAATTCTTAAGGCTCTTACCGTGTTTAGGGAATATATCTGTAGAACATGAAAGGGAGCATTTTAATCTCTCTGAAACAATTAGCAGCTTTTAAGTTTCTGCTTATCATCTGGCAAATCAAAACTTGTTCTTGAATTTGATCAAAACTCAAAAATGAGGTGTTTAGGTTTCTCTTGTTATTTTGAAAAATAAAATGTAGGTCACAGTTTTGAAATTTTGTGTGCTACCACAACAATGCCAAAATCAACAAAATAATCTGCTTTTCAATTAAATGTAATACTCCCCACTCTCACAGGTGTTTTCATATCTGTACCTAAATTAGGTGTTCCTGGAAAACAGCAGTGAAACATACAGATGTTAATCAACACTTGAAACTAAGATGCCTTCACTGCACACAGTAAAAGTGACTGAAAGCATAATCAACAGATTGCAGCTAAAAGAGACTACATATTCTGTGGGGCATAAACTCTAAAAATGAGTTATACAAGGAGAAGCCATAAGCAGAGAACCTTCTTTGAAGACCTATGTAAAAGGAAAGCAGAAATATTTTAGTTAATACCTACTGCAAGCAAAAATCTTCATTTGGAGTTTTAGACTTCCTCCTTCTACAAGACAAATCCAAACATACCCTTTGAAATTCAGAAACTCCTGAGGCTCTCCTCAATCCCAACCAAATTACTACTACTACTAAATATAGGGCTACACATCAAAATACATTTTAAAGAAACAGTATCTATGAATCCAGAATGCATCTACTCTGCCCACATTAATCACCACATGTAGCAGCAGTATCCTATTGTAACAAAGCCCCTGAGAAGACAGTAAGTCTTCTATGAGCTGAGTATTTCTACAAGTGCAAGACTCTTCATTGAACTGAAATGATGCTAAACACTGATATACTGTTTTTCTATCATGGCTATCACATTTACATATAAACAGCACAGACTTTATTCCTAGATTATTAAAACAAATGAACCAGATTTATTCAAAAAACAGTTTCCACAGAAACTCAATTTGACCAAATCAGTGGAAGCTCTTGCTTTCTTAAAGCAGCAGTTTTCTTTTCTCAGGAAAATTGGCTGTATTTGTAAAGTATCTGCAATTTTGTCTTAAATTCCTAATGAACCATTTCTGCTGGGAGAAGTGAAAAAGCATACCCAGGATACATCTGAATAAACTGATTCTCCCATTGCACTTGCAAATCTGCCCCATTTCACAGATGATGGGGCACAGGGAAAGAATAAAGAGCACAGGAACAAATTTTCTTCCTGGAAAAACAAGTTTCCCTGCAGAAAGCTGGCCACATCAGTACCCCAGTCCCAAGCTTGTCAGGCAGACTGCTCACGTTTCCCAGGGAATCAGCTACTCATGCAGAGAAAGAAACCACTTTTCCAGTTGCTATAGACTTTTAACTCTCTAGATGCAAACAAATGCCCAAAGGCATTTTTAAAAGGCACCTAGACATTTCCAGTGTCCTTCTACCAGTCATACAGGTGCCTCTACTAACACCTTTGGACCTCTATGGCCTTTGAAGACTCTCCACCTTATATATTACAGGGACAACAAAAGCAACCCTACCTCCAATTTCTTCCAGCATGCCATCAGAAGTTAGCAATTAATTTGAAGAAATCATGGTTATTCAACTGCTACTGCACATTTCAGCATACACCTTTTTTCACCAGTGAGGGAACTAAAACCACATTACCTGTCACTCCAAAGCACCTTAAAGCCCGGTCCTAGATTAGGGTTAGATTAGAAACACAAGGGTTTCTAATTTCTAATTCTAAATTAGGGTTCTAGATTAGAAACCCAAGAAATTCCAGCAACTTACGTATTTTACCAAATTAACACAAACTACCACGTGCTAAATTCAAAGCTGGCTTTTGTGCTGATGCCTCACTACACAACAGCCTCAGAGCTGTGACCACCCCCACATGAAGCAAGGTGCCACCAGGATCATCTCCCCATGGCACAGCACTGTGCTGTGGGCAGCTGTTCTGGATACTGAGGAATGTGCCTACTCAAAAAGCATCTCCCACTTCAGGCAAGCCCAAAAATGGGTTGTGTCCCCTACCTGATGTCCTCCAGCGGGTTCCCACAATGAACTCCTAGTGCATTTCTACCAGAAGCAGCAGATGACGACTCTCACATCCGCCTGGCACAAGCAGAGCTCTTATAAAGCTCTGCAGCTTGAACGAGAGGACTAAGCTATTCACTGAAAACCACCACATTTTACATTTTACATTGTTTCCCATGCACTTTTGCATATGTCTCTGAATTGGAAAACAGAGACAGATTTTGTTTCCATTTAATCCTACTTCAAAGAAGTGAATGTCTACTGTTACTTGCAAATCACCTTTTCCCCTCCACCCCAAGTTAGAAGGTTGTATCTACTTACATCATCCTGAATATCCAGATCACAACCTGCCTTCAACAAAACCTGGACAACGTGGAGATGACCCTTGTAGGCAGCAAGATGCAGGGGGGTCCGGCCATGCTAGGAACGAGAAGAAAACAATAATACGTTAAGATTAACTATTATGCATGGTAGTTGAATAGAGTTTTATCTCCTTTTCCTCATTCTTCTCTTTGTACCTCACTGTACCTCACCTGCAATTGTAGCAACTGACATGTGTTAGTGTGACAGAGGCTTTATCTTGGTTTTATGAAAGCTGAAAACTTCTCCTCCATCTTCTGCTACATTTCAGTTTATCCCAATGACACTCTACAAAAGGGACATCATATTCACAAAAGGGTTGTTCCTTACAAATTCAGATCTGGCTCTGTGTCCATGCCTAAGCGGAATTCATGACCCTTTTATTTCCCTCTGGAGCATGGAACTATCAACTGCTTCCACCTTCCCTCTGTACAGCCAAGCTGCAATAACTGGCTAATTCATATATTGTAATGGGCACTGTCTTTGCAACAGAGATAAGAATTACTGAGCTGTTGTGCATGACAGATGCTCCCCTGAAAAGGAATGGAAGGCATGTAGTCACTCCAAGTGACTTCATGTGTATGACAATCAACTTCATTTTGCTAAAGATCTGCCAGATTTTTTTAGACAATACTTATTTTTATCTCCATCTCAGTAAAATCTCGAAGTGAGTGAAACACCTTAAGATCTATGAAACAACACTACTAAAACTGTTCACTGCAGATTATTTAATGGCAGTAAAGGAAACAGGATTCCAGCAATTGCTAAATTCACAAATTATCTTCCCAAAGAATGCTGTTTTCTCTACTAGGCATTTTGTGAGGGTCACATTAAAACTCACATGACTTTTCACCTGTATTTATTATAAATTTTCACTACTGGTGCTGTTGTCTATTTTTCCACCCAATGATTTATCCTGCAAAGCCCTAACACATCAACACAGAAGTGGCACTAGTGGCTTGAAGTACACAGAAGGCAACCATTGGCTCTCTGAAGTTTTAAGCAACTTCTTCACTAAGAAAACTACTTCAAGTATGTAATAAACTAAGCTTAAGACAAGACTGTTTTCATACAGCAAACCCCATACCCACATCCCTGGTAAAGCCTTGTTGACTTGGCCTTTTCAGAGCAAAAAGGAAAAATACTGTTGGAATCAACAGAATGGCTGAGGGCAAAATGTTTGTGCCACTATTGATTAGTTGTGCTGTACTTCAGAAACACTAAGTGTCAATCAATTGTCCTACATTATTGACTTAAAGGGGCAGATCTGAGGACAAAATCCTCACTCACACTATGACACATGGATCTCTCAAAACCTGAATGTTGTTCCCTGCTGGCAGCAGCAGTTCATTCTCGTGAGAGAAACTTCCATTCTTGCCCTGCTAAAGGTGTAGGAAAAGCTCATTTTTGTTGTCACCACTGCCCCTGGCACCATCCAGCCTCCTTCCTGGGTGTCTCTGGCTCTGTCTGGCCACAAGTCCCTAAAATCCTGTCCCTGTATGGAAGGGCACTGAGCTGCACCAATCACACTTCCTTCTCCATCAAGGCTGGAGGAGAGCCAGGGGTATGTTGCTGTTCCAGTTAACTCAACAGCAGGAGGTATAAAATCCCCAGACACTAGAGGGATAAAAAGAAATAAAGAAAGAGGAAAAAAAAAGAATAAAATATTTTTTTTTAAAATACCAACTTGACAAATCATTCCCAACAATGAACAGTACCATGTTTGGATCATGAATATGTGCTGTGAATCAGCACATTCAGATTTTCTACATTCCTTAATGACAATAAGTAAATCACCTGATCCAGGCATCTATCTCACTTTCTGTAAAGTTATTAATACACCATGAAAACAATTTATAGCAATCTGTGCACGGAGAAGGAAAAATCCCAAACAAACCCACCTTGAAGCTAGCTCATGTGCTTTAAAAGAAAAGCATCAACAACATGAATATATATTCCAGCAGGGAAACTTTCTGGTAAGATAACCAGCTCTACAAAAATGCTGACATGCAGTTAAAGATACTGTTTTAAAAGTAAGCTATGAAAGCAGAACAGGAGTTTATTTGAATACAAGGGACATATTTTCCTCACCAAACACACCTTCATGTGTAATTGCCACATGAACTATGCCTGCTGGCATGGTTGAGCTGGAAGACTAAAGGACCATTTTTATTCCAGAGTGTTCATGTGTTTCAGATTCTCTATCCAGAAATATAGGTTGAGAGGCATCTCACCTACTGGAAAACCCTAAAGAGAAGCTTCCTTCAGGAACCAGAGTTTCTGTACACATGCAGTCCTTGAGTTTTTCCTACTTTAGAGGGACACTGTAAACAAAAACTATGACACTAACCAGGAAAGGAGACTGGGAAGGAAGATCAGTTCCAGCATATCACACTGATTAGAGGCTCAGGCTTTTGGAAGAGCACTGATCATCTCAAGATTAATCATAACCCTGCAAGAACCAGCAATGCCAGATTTTTTTTTTCTTCCCAGCAACATCAAAATCAGAGCAGAGATGGGTGGTACAGCTGAACACTGTTACAGTGCAGGCAATGCAAACACTTGGAAAAACATCAAATCCCTACACAAATACACATAGGTATGGATGCACATACACATGCACACCCCAACCCAGAACAAACTGTGAGGAAGAGACAAGGCAATTTGGGTGCCCCTCATGCTGTGATGACAAATTTGGAGCAGAGCAAGCTTTGGAGACAAACACTGAGCAAGTCCATGCCACAGCAGCAAGTCAGGGCTGCTCTTGCCTCCATGTCTTTAAGTCAAACCACCAGCCCACCAAGTTTTTCTCTCACAGCAATTCATCCTACGCAAAATATATAGGGTGCAGAGAGATGAAGGCAGACAGACAGAACTCCCTCTGTGTGTCTCCTCCATAAAGACATTCTGCACTGAGTGCAGCAGCAAAGAGGGAGTTTATCTGAATACACACAACGGTCCTGGGGGAAAGAAAGCAGACAAATCAGTGTCTCCTAGATGCTCACTTCAAGGACACAACACCAAACCCAGGGACTGTTCTACATGCAGATTACTGACTTAGAACCTTGTGAGCCTTGCCAAATATAAACTGTAATGTTTTGGGGGGTATTACAAATACAAATGAGACACTGCTACAGCTTGGGATTAATGAACCAATAAAGCAGTCATTCATATGTTAAAAAAACCCAGCAATTTGGACTTCTATTCAAATGTAAACAATTGCTTCATCAGGCAACAAATCATACAAATGGCCCTGTGTCACGGACTTATTGACAAAATAAATGGGACCTATTGGACTAAGCCTGCAACTTCCAGCCACCGTGACACGCTGCTGTAGCTGTGGGGTGTATCAGGTCACAGCCAAGCACTGCAAACAGCCACACAAACTTCAGCAGTAAAATGCAAGGGTAGGTTTTTGTTTGCAGTAAATCTGTGCTCCAGCTTCCAGATATTGGCAGGCAGCTGTCGATACACACCACATAAAAGCAGAATCCTCCCAGCAATGCTGCCAACGTGGATGCACTCCCCAACCAAACCCAGACAGGGGAGCCCTAGCACTGTAAGCTCCATGATCCTTCCTTGTGTTTACCTGTGTGTAGGTACTTTTCTGCAGGTACATTCAGTTCTCCATCTCACCCTACTCTTGTGATGCACAAGGACTGTTCTTTATTCATCCATTCTGCACTCATAAAAAACATGCCTGTCCACATTTTACTGGAAAAGCCTGAAAGCAAAATCCAAGTCCTGTATTTATTCATCCGTTCTGCACTCATAAAAACATGCCTGTCCGCATTTTACTGGAAAAGCCTGAAAGCAAAATCCAAGTCCTGTCACATTGTTCACACTGATAATTTGTTGGACTGTTCTCCATGAATAATCTGCTCACTCAAGTCAGCAGAAAGCTTCTCATTGACCTCAACAGGCATTCAGCAAGTTCCTAAGTTAGTCCCTTTTAATTTATCTTTATTTATTGTTCAAAGCAGACACAAATAGCTTTTCAAGCTGAAGGAGTGCAAAAATGTGAAAGCACCAAAACACTTTTTTTTTTTTTTTGTTTCTGTCTTAGCTTAAAAAATAAGAAAAAGAGAGACTGCTTTAAAGAACTCAACATGCTCTGAAGCTGAGACTTAAAGTACCCCAGCATTACAAGTGTTGCCATATGGTGTGTTCATAACATGACTACTTCAAAAGCTAAATCAAACAATTACTGAATCAAAACAGAAACACTACCTTTTGCATTTCTTTAGGGCTTTTTTTCTGAATGATAATCCATTCTCTGCAGAATTCAATTTATAGCTATGATCAATTCAGGAGCCTGCTCCAGCATAAATTTCTCATGCTCTTTCAGGCATCCACCTACTCTGGTACGGATCTGCCTCCATGGGCTGCAGGGGAATCTCAGCTCCACCATTTGAAGCACCTCCACCCCCTCCTCCACTGACCTTGGTGTCTGCATTGTTCCTCTCACATATTCTCACTGCTGTTCCCTGGCTATAATTACAGCTCTGTAACTTTTTTTCTTCCTTCTTAAACATGCTATCCCAGAGGGGTTACCACCATCCCTGACTAGCCAAGCCTTGACCAGCAGCACATCCATCTTGGAGCCACCTGGCAGTGGCTCTACCAGATCTGGGGAAGCTTTTGTCAGCTTCTCACAGAAACCACACCCACAGCCCTTCCCTCTACCAAAACCTGGCCATGCAAACCCAATACCCTCAGGAAAAGAACAACAACATCCTGGGAGGACAGCAAGGCACATCATCTCAGCAAAAGTCCCAGGGCTTTTGTGCCGAAGATGCAGCTGTCAATAATTTCACTAAAAGAGAGCTCTAAAAAAGGACTGAAAGAAGGGACCAGCTTTCTTGGCTGGAAGAAATGCCTTAAGTTCTTAGTTTTCCAGTTTTTGCAGCCTATTCACCAAAGTACTTGATAAGGGCACCTGCTTGTTGGATCAGCCAGTACATATGACCAGTTCAGGGTATTTTTTACTCTTTTCATAAAGGAATCAGCTACACATTTCATTCTGAGAAGAATGTCAGACAAAAAGGTGTAAAAATGGAAATTATCTCTTTGTCATCAGGCAGAGCAGCGACAGAGCACCCTGACCAAGTAGGTGCCCTTTGAGAGGAGCAGAGCCACAAAGCCTCAGCTGAGCACCACACCTGCCCTGGGCCACAACCCCACATGGCTGGTGGCAGAGGTCCAGCACCACAACGAGTGCTCAATGCATGTGCCACACAGTGCCACCAGCCCTCTCCCACTCTGGGCTCCCTGATGTCAGACTGCTGTCACCTGTGTGACCCAGCGGCCATCAGATCCTCTTTACCTATTTCAAAAGGCCCCAAATGTGGAATAAGCCTGAGTGTCCCTCACTGGAGGGAGGACAGAGGAGGTGCACATTTCCATACCGACTTCACCTGCAGAGATGCCTTGCTAGTAATGCTGTCAAAATGAAACAAGTGCCTCCTCACCATAATGCTGAAGTCAGCACCTGGACATGTGTATGTACATTCTCCGCTGGATTTTTTTTCTTTCATATTCTTCCTCTTTTTTCTTTTTTTCTGAAATCATCTACTCAAAAGTGACAAAAATGAAATACTATTTTGCAGATGAATTGTTATTTACTGAAGCAACAATTAACCACATCATATGACCTTACATACAGGACAAAACTAGAACTGGACAAGTCAGCTATAAGGTATTTACTAGTACTTGGTTTGTTACTGAAAATGTCCTTCATTTTTCCTGAGCTATGCTCAAGTGATCCTTTTTGAATAAAGAACTCTAGCATTTATCTCGAGATCCGGACACTTTAATATGTGGCTCTACGATGTTAGTCACAACAATTGGTCTGTGCTTACAGATACAGATCAGAAACATAGTTAAAGCCTGCTGTGATGGGGGAACTTTTTCCTTCCCTCCAAAGAGCTTTGTCTCCATGTATCTTCTTCCAATAAAACCCAGAGAATTCAGCAGGAAGTTTGGCTGACAAGGACCAATCCATTTTTTTCTTTCTTGGAAATGAACCCCTGTAATTTATAATTAGGCAGAACAAACTGAAAACTACTAATGAAAGCAGAAGACTTACAGGTAAACCAGATCTAAGGCAGGCACACAGATATATTTATTTTTATGCTTCATTGTGCAATGAGTTTTATCTTGGGGGAGGAGAGGGTTTTGGGTTTCAATTTGTCTGAAAGCTTGGTCTATTTCACTGCACTACAAAAATTCTGCCATCTAATTTCGATTCTAAAATTAAGAACCTCTATCCTGAAAGTTGTTCTTATTTTGTGCTTATTCTGCTTAGTAGAAAACTGCACAAGAACCTGTTGCTAAAAAACCCCTCCAGATTTCCAGTTTCAATATACTTGAGTCTAATTTATACATCCTTGCTCTTGTGACAACCTTGTCCTTAACTTTAAACAGATCTTTCTCCTTCCAGCCTTTGTGTGTCATCAGATTAGCAAGCCAAGCTATTCCAGGGTGTGTTTATACAGTGTTTTATAGGCAAATATGCACATGCTCTTCCTATGCAGCTGGCTGGCTGGGTGAGAGCCAGATGCAAACTCCACGCTGTGCACACCTGGACAGGACATCACAGAGCTGAATGGATGGGCTCTGCTGAGGGCACCAGGTTGGTCTCACGCCTCTTGGCTTGCACTGAGCTCAGCTCTCTCTGGCTGACAGCGTGGGAGGAGTAAGAGTCTGTGTGCCTCCAAAACACCCCATAGACACAGCCTTGGCTGCTGCTCTGAGACAGTCCCTGCTCCTCTGTGGGCACTCCTCCACAGTCTTGCAGATCTGACTTCATCTCTCCTGAGCAGGGCTTGTCACCAGGTTACCCAGGCAGCTCATCTGTACTGTCTGTCGGTGTGCTGGGATGCATCCACAAGGACAACAGGGACAGCTTTTGTCATCTTCCCTCTCTGGACTCCATGGGGATGACCCACAACTTCTAGGAAAGAATAGCTACAATGCTGTAGTGCCTGGTGAGCTGCAAGCATGGCCTCAGAGCTCACAGCTCTCCAGCAAATGTCTCCACAGAAACACCAGCACTTTGCACCTGGCCACAACTGTGCTGCCAAATGAGCTTTGTTTTCATTTTCCACACAGGGCAGAACAACAAAGCAAGGGAGCCACCTATGTCATATAGGAAAGAAAACCTTGTCAACTCTAGGAAATCTGCATTATATCAAATGAACCTGATTTTGTGTTTCAAAGTCAAATCTACACTATTTGTTTCTTATTGTATTCAGTAGAGGTCCCTCAGCAGCCTCAAAAATCCCTCATCAACTTAAAAAAAAACCCAAAAAACAAATAAACAAAAGAAAACACAACCACAAAACCCTGAGCTACCATTCAGGTATGTGTAAGTCAGTATTTCCTTATCTATTACTGACTACCTTTCATAGCTGTTCATCAGCTACAGAGCTGCTTGGACAACAGAACCAAACAGCCATCTACATGGAACAATTCATGCTTAGTACACCTGTGCTTTGTATCTACCAGCAAGTTTTATTTTGGCAAACAAAACTTAAAAGCATAGGTTGTCCTTGGATCACTCCAGCTTTCAAAATGAGTATTATCTACAACTCAAACACTGTGAAGGGACTGAAAACAACTGTCACTGACAGATAAGCATTCTGTCTTTTCCTCTTTTCATGAAACGTGCTTTCTATCTGTAAATATTAGCTTCCATACATATGTAACGTTCAAAACCAATATGGAAACACAAATATAAGTAGGTAGGATGGCAAACAGCAGTTCATCAAAACAGTACGCCCCAAATTTTATGTTACAGTTCTTAAGATTTTACTTACCTAGTTATTTTAAGGCTTTTTGCTGATCAAACCTTCTCTGCAACAGGCAATTACATCTCATATTTTCTAAGATAGTATTATTTATAACATGTTGAGCATTAGGAATAGGTGAATATCAGTTTGAACTTATTTGTATCTAAGGAGAAATCCTTTGACACTGACTTTTCTCAAAGGTACAGGGAACACAATTTGTAACCCCCAAGTTTGGAACTGATTAAGGGACCACACAAAACAAATCAATAAAGAGGTTGGGTATAAGTGAGGCTGCTGCACCAGGAGACTTCAGCAGCAAGAAACACTTTCTGCATCCCTTTACCCTGCCACAAGAGGTGGCTTTTCCCCATCCCCTCACCCAGGGAGATGGGTGCCCTGAACTGCCTTCCCCTGACATTGATGAATCGCTCCATTCATCAGGTCACACAGCGTTCAAAAGTCAATACATGCTTTGAAAAATGTTGCTCCCCTCTGTCGAACACACTGTGTTTGCAAGGACTAAGCGTTCATCACAGCTGCACCCACTGCAAAGGGTATAAACACAAGACGTGCACTATATTGCAAATCTGCGTGAGCTATTAAGCGCAAACTTTAAGGAAATCTGAACACTAAATTCAGTCACATTCAGATTGGTAAAGCTAGGAGGGCATTTTCGCAGACAATGGTCTAGAAGAGTTACATTAGTTCCCAGGGTTTTGCAAAGCGTTTTTCTCTCGTTACCTTGGTAACTGCTACCTTGGCACCCCTGTTGATAAGCTGCACCACATTCTCCACTTGGCCTTTGTAGGCGGCTACAAGCAGGCGTTCTGAAAGCACAGCGACCACATCCTGCTGGCTCATGAATTAGGAGAGAAAGGTTTTCAGGTTTCTTCAGTCCAAAAACAAAGGCCTGGGATCAGTTCAAGCAGCATGCAGGCAGGCGAGGAAGGATTCCAGCTCCCTGGACAGTGATGCTATTGCTATGCCATCCATTGGACCTATGGATCAGAAAACAACACTGCTGTCAGCCAGCTTTCAGAAACAGCACTACAGCAGCTCCTCCCTGAGCGTTCATCTTCGCATTGGATTGGGAGGGGATCACAAAAACTCCTCAGAACCTCCTGAAGACATTGCACTTCTGTTGCAAGATGAAGGGATGTAGACAGTAGCACATTTTCAATGTGCTCTCATTCACCTTGGTTGGGACAAAAATCCTTAAACTTTCTGAGAGCATAACTCTCTTTCAGCCTAACTTCTATTTGTGTGGTCCCCTTTCATCCTCTCTCCCCCCGCCAGGTTTCCTGGTCTTTAATTAGCCAAGGATGAGTTAACTACTGTTGGCCAAAGGAACAAGAATAGGTTATAGTTACTGGCTGCTGATATAAATATACAAACCTCTGCCCTGGAAGGATTGAGTGCAGTCAGCAATTAAAAGGCAGCTGACTGTTCCCTCATGAGTATAAAATGCTTCACAGCCTCCCCTGAACCATCCCAAGACACCGCTGGGAAAGATCACAACCTGCTATTGGGAAACACTGATCTTTGCTGTCACTGAGAAATTATGTTCTCCCCACCAAGATGACATCACTCCCCACTGACCCCAGAAACAATTCAGATTTAGCACTCATCATGCAAACTGTGAGTGTATTTGTCTGCCCAGGCTCCACTGACCCATCCAACGAGCCATCAGAGCCGAAAAGAGTTTTCTGATATAATTGCAGAAAATGTATCCACTGATCACTCTGAGCTGTGGGATCCAGAACCTGCCCAGTCTGGGAAGATTTCAGCTTTATTTGTGCTTTTCTCACTTTAGTATTTAATTGTTTCAGACACCTTCAAGATATCCAGTGCATTTACAAATTATTTGTCTTCCTCTCTTGAAATATCACCACACTGCTCCTTAACAGCCACCAGTACAGAACACTCTGCATAGTCAAAGAGTAATAGGTACAGGGTCCAGATGATCATGGAGATCAATACTGGAATACAATGTCTTTGACCCTTATGTTATCCTCTAAATCCATCTCAGAACAGCTATAACTAAATCTGTAGGTTAATTTGTAGTAGTAGATGGCAACATAATTTAATTTGCACTCCTAAGGTGATTTACATTAACAAATCTTAGAATGCTTTATGAGCTTTAATTCTTATAACACCCTTCGAGGTGAATGATATGAAGAAGAATATTACATGCATCTTGGAAAAAGGCTCTTGAAAGCATAGAAAAGTTACTGCTTTCTCTGAGGTCAATAGAAAGTTATACCAAAGCCAGTAAAAACTCCAGGCAACTGACTCTTGATTTCTAAATATAAGCATTAGGCAATACCATTTCCAGGTAAAATATTCAAATTAGCTTTTCCTTACCTTTCTCTTCCTTTCTAAGTGCAAACATGTTTGAAGCAACATGGAAATAGGTGCACATTTATTTAGAGAAACCAGACAAAGAGTTTCTGGGCCTCAAAGTCAGCATAACATAGGACAACAGAGGGTTGGTGCTGTACCCTCTGCCACTGGACTGGTTTCACCCACACTCTCAGTGTGATGGACACAGTTTGTACCCTGGTAAAATGGAAAATAGGGACAACGGAAAAAAACCCCTCATGTCCTTCACTAGCACATTATACCCTGCTCCTCTGGCAGAGTACTGTACACATTTTAGTACAAACCATTTAAAAAGTGCCAAGAAACACAGATGGCCTACACTTAGTATTTTGATCTGTGACAAACAATGTAAGTTTCAATCTTACCTCCTCGAGTATTTGATTTCCAGGGGTGCTTCCAAAGCAAGCGGAACACCCACCCTCCCTCCATACCACCCACCCATGCTCCCAGCCCCCTGCTGCCAACACATCCCTGACTCTCCTATCACATCCCAAAGTGGAGCTTCCATAAGCCAGGAGCACACCCCACAGCTCCCCTCCGTGACCAGTACCCAGTGCAGGGCACACCTTACAACAGGGAGCTTTACAGGCAGGGGATGGTATGTTTCTGTGCCAGCCCCTGCCTGGGCAGTGGTAGTTTCCAGGTGAATTGTGCCATCACTTGTTGGTCCCCAGCCTCACCCCTAAGCTGGCTGCCAGCTGGAGGCATGGCTGGAGGCATGCACAATACACTGACATCTTAAAACATCTCTAGTCAGAACCCGCTTGGTTTTCTTACCTCTTAAATTAAAAAAAAAAACCAACAAAAACAAAACAATGCAGTGACATCATTGTCACTGACAGATTTGCATATTCACTACAAAAATCTCAGTCTCAATGGAGACATTTTCTCAATGGAGACATACACTGACATTTCTGAGCAAGTTTGCAGAAACCATAGATGCTCATCACATCTTAGCACACCACTAGACAGACACTATACCTCAACAATGCAGGGCTGGAAAAGTCTGGATAAACTACACAAGGTAAATGCTGGAAATCATACTCCTTAATTGAATAGTTCTCCCTTTCTCACACTGTTTTCCCACCATTGCAGCACACTGAGATCATGAGCCTCCTCCTGCCATGCCCTGCCACACTGGAGTGATGGACTGTGACCACTGCTGTCATGGAGTTTGTGTTCTTGTCTTTTCCACCACTTGGATCATACACAAAAACATAGCAAGGAGCTGATACAGCTATTGGTCTTTTAGGGGTATCTCCCACTTTGCCCAGGTCTCCAGCAGGTGTTGGTTCTATTCCCAGAGGGTAGTCACAGCACAAGCCTGGCCCCTGCTCAAACAAAAGGTCACATTCCCTGTGACCACATCTGCTTTACATCTCCTCAACTGGGACTATGTGAAATTCAGAAAAGCACGTCCATTTAGAACAGGAAGCCCAGACAACTGAAAGACCAACTTTCCTTTTCTCCTGAGCTGGTAGAAAAAGGTGATGGGTGAACAGTGGAAGTGGGAACAGCCTTCTCATTCTCCTCCCCAGGGACCCATCCCCAGCACAGTGGCTACACTGGCAGAGGCATTGCTGCCCCCAGCTTTAACTCTTTATGTGCCTCAGAAACACAGAGTCTTCCCTTGACCACATCTGCACCTCCAGCAGCAGGAGGAAGGTACCAGATGCCTAAGGACTGCAATTAAAGAAGGGACCCATCCCCAGCACAGTAGCTACACTGGCAGTGGCATCGCTGCCCCCAGCTTTAACTCTCTATGTGCCTCAGAAACACACAGAGTCTTCCCTTGACCACGTCTGCACCTCCAGCAGCAGGAGGAAGGTACCAGATGCCCAAGGACTGCAATTAAAGGCTTGACTGCTCCTTTCACACCCAGATGGTGCAAAATGAACCCGACAACACGATTACAGGCACTGCATCACATCCCTGCTGCCAGCACCTGCTGCCCAGAATTAAATCCCTCATTATCACCCCCAAGATCCAGAAGCTCAAGGGAGGCACAGAGCACGAGAATATTCAAACCTTATGCCTTCAAAACAACAACAGAAAAAATTATTTTGCTTTAACATATTTTTAAATGAAAAACAGCCATGTCTCTGCTTCTTTGTTTAAAATCAGATTACTTACCT
The DNA here is from genome assembly GCF_017590055.1 of Onychostruthus taczanowskii. Taxonomy (NCBI): domain Eukaryota; kingdom Metazoa; phylum Chordata; class Aves; order Passeriformes; family Passeridae; genus Onychostruthus; species Onychostruthus taczanowskii. The sequence continues at coordinate 3,568,185 of NW_024501348.1, forward strand.
GGGGCGGGCTGGGAAAGCAACACCTACTTCCCAAGCCTCTCCAAGGAAACTAGCCAGATGTGATGCCCACAGGTTCAGCTGCTTTGTTGTGGGTCAATCCTTTCCGAGAATAACGTGCTCACCCCATCAGTGGAGAGTGGAAAAGGACAGGCTGACTGTGGATTAGTGTTCCCAATCGGCAGCTGCGAGGCACCGTCCCCAGGCGCTGAGGTCCAGCTGCATCCCCACAGATTGTGCTCTCAGCTCACTGAGCCACACTGCCCCACGGACACTGAGGAGATGTCTGTCTGTCTGTCTGTCTGGGGTGGCACAGCAGCCTGTGGGTGAGCAGCTGGCTGCTCGGTGGCAGGGTTGTAAAGCTCCCAGCTCTGTCCTCTCTCCCGTGCAACTGGCAGAGCTGGCAAAAACACTCTCTGCACCTTTCCCCTCCCCAGCTCCCTCCCCTCCAAACTGCTGCCAGGCTGCTTCAGCGGCCGTAGCACCTACACGTCAGTAACAAAAAAAGCACAGGAATGATGATTTTCAAAAGCCAAAGTACAGTCCAGGAAACATTAAACATCACAGACATTGAAATGCTAGGTGACAGACTCCCCTAAATTCATGGAATGGGTTAAAACCAGCAGCTCCCTCGCTGAGGGAAGAGAAAAATGCCAAAACTATGAAAGATTTAGGAGCTATGAGCTAATCAATTTTAAGAAGTTCCCTGTGCTAAATGGAAAAGATGAAATGCCAGAGCACAGGTCATTCTCAATGCAATCACTAAGTTAAATTAGTATTTGAATAAAAGAATGCTTACATAGCTAACAGAAAGTTTCTGTGTGTGCTGAGGTACAAGATGAAAGGGGGAAAAAAAGAAGGGGACCGCAGTTTTCTGCAAGGGATCCCAAATTCTCTTTTTCACTTTATCACCAGAAATTATGCTGAATAGAATCACAGAATCATAGAATAACAGAATTTCCTGAGTTGGAAGGGATCCACAAAGATCACTGAGTCCAACTCCTGGCTCCGCACAAGATGGCCCCAAAATTCCCACCATGTGCCTGAGAGTGTTGTCCAAATGCTTCTTGAACTCTGACAGGCTTGGGGCTGTGACCACTACCCTGGGGAGCCTGTAGTCCAAAAAAAACCCTCAGCATCTTGTAGCTTTATTTTATTCAACATAAACAATGGAATAAAATTAGTCTAAATTATTTGAAATATCCAAATATTAAGATATGGAGCTAGACCATTTTGTTATGGGAGAGTAGATAAAAGCTACTAATTCATAATAATAGTCTTTCTAAGAAAATTTCCTACATCTAAATACTGCTCATCTCTCCTTTGTTTGAATCCCACAGCAAAATGGGTTTCTTTTTTTATTAGTACATAACAGTATAAAATCTATGAAATGCTTTTTTTCTCATCCAGCCTCTTTGCAAAGCAGTTTGTCATACATAAAATATGACGTAAACACTAAGATCGTATTCACTTTAGAATAACAGCATTATTCAGCAGAGTGGATTATTGCATTAGAAAGAGTGGGTTTCCTGGAACTCATTTATCATTTACTGCAGGAGGCTGATATATCTGCCATTTCTTTCAGCTGACTTTAAAAGGGTTTGTCCAAGACATGCAGCACTGCTTCCCTTTCAGTGATTTTGCTTTAGTTTCATCATGGATCCAGTATAAACTACTCAGGAAAAATATATATTTTGCTAAAGGGAGGACACTGCCTCTCACCCCTTCCTGCCCCAAAAGACAGTTAAAAATCAGTCAAAGGTGTAATTGTGGAAGCCAGCAGAAACTTCATCTGGAAAACACTAAAGCCCCCCACCAGGCTGAGAACAATGTGCTTTTGATTCACACTTTTCTTCTTTCCTTCACAACACCATCAGTACTATTTTTGGAGTTCGGTTTTATCCTAAACAACATTTTGAACTGGACATCTACACAGACTTTGAGTCAGGGGTTGGGGGGGAAGGATTTTACTGTTTTCATGACATATTTTATTGTGGCAAGTACAATCATTCAGTTTTCATATGGATAGTTGCATATTCATCACCCTAAATATCACCACTGTCTGGGTCATCTGAAAACATTTTCTGAGCTGCTTTTTTTTTCCCCACTTGTTGCTAGTAATTACTTCAACAATGACTATTTAGCAGCCTCCCAGGGAGCATCTGCATGACAGTTGCTCATCAGGCTTCCCACCACAACCAGAGCAGACTGATTGATGTCACTGCTCCGCTGCAGGTGGCCGCCTGCAGCCGCACCGAAACGGGGAGACAGCGACAGCTTCCCCAAGTGCTTTGTCCAGTCCATCTCTGTTGCCTGGCCTCCACTGCTGGCTGCACTCAGTGTAAATCCTCAGCTGCCTGGCAGCTCTCAGGCAACGCCTTGGTACCATCAAAACCAACCTCCAGAGCTGCACCTGCCAGGCAGACTGCTCTTGCAGAGAGGCACGGACACATGGAGACCAGCGACGAAGATCAGAGGCAGTTTCAAGTCATTGCTTGAACATAGCTAATCTTGTACGAAAACAATTGTTTTTCTTCCCCTCTTACTTACCTCTCTGCCATGTAGGCCTGACATCCCTTATGCAACACACAAGTTATATACTTACCACTTTCCATATAACAAGATTTGGGGGGGTTATTTGACTTATCTTATTGAAATTCCACAGCTTTGTTACTCCCCACGCTTTCAACACCTGCGTACACACACGTCAAAACCACTCAGTACAAGCAAGCTCAACTCCCAGAAAGCCCAGTCAGTTGGGCACTATTTACATGACAAAACAATATCTGTTGTTTGATAGGTGACAGTGCCAGTGTGCAAACACACATGCATGACATATCTGCTCCCATTTGCATAAAACCAGTTAGGAGATCTTTCCAGCTGAGTGCTGTTTAACAGAAGTGCCAGAGCCTAACCTTGGGAACGAAGCAGACACACGGCTGCGCTCATGGGAGAGTGGGGTTTTATGTTACTGTCACACACAGTGGGGCTTCTGGATGGGAGAACTGTCCCTCACTGTCACCTTCTGTGCAGGACCTTATTGTGAGCAGAATGTACCATAACCCTTTCCACAACCAACTCCCTCTCCTTCTCTGCTGTTTTTTCCTTTTCTGATACCAAAGCATGTCCTCTGCTGCAAGGGTTCAGATTGTCTTTAGCATGGACAGTATCTGTCATTCAGTTTGGGGACTCTGCTGCTGCCATGTCAGAGTGTTGGTGCAGAAGTCTCCTCCTGCCCATGCATGACCTGAACCCTCTTCCCTGCTGGCACAAGCAGCCCCACACCCTCCCAGACAGCATATAACAGCATATAATACTGCAAAAGACACTCCAGAAAACTTCAAGAAAAAACTAATTCCTATACTTACAGTTTTTTTTTTTTCAAGGCCAGAAAACACCACTAAAATAATCTAATGCCAACCAGCACCAAGGCACAAACTCCTATTTGAGCTAGATCCTATCTTTCATACACACTATTAAAGATGTGCAGCCAGGCAGTGATCAGGAAATGCTCTGGCTGACACAGCAAAGAAAAGAACACATTTACCAGCCTCAAAATATTTTTCAGCTGGCAAAAGAGCACTGGAGATGTTCTTCCTCTTCAAGAAAAACATGACTTAGGAGCATGGAGCGATGACGCAGCTCCTCCTGTACCCTCACAGCTGATATCTTGGGAGAGCACTGGGAGGTGGGGTGAGGTAGGTGAACCCAGTGCCACCCAGCTCAGCACTGAATCATGGAGACAACGTGAGTACATGAGATGTTTGGATATTGGCACAATATTTCTCAGTTTTGCTGGGTTTCTGGCATGAGAGCAAAAGTCTGGCAGGCAGTGCATCAATTAAAAGCTTAACAAGGCTCAAGCTGAAAGTCAGTGGATGAAATCTTAAGGATGGAGAGGCCAGGGTGGGAGAAAGGTGTATTCAAGCATGGATGGAAGTGCTGAGTATGTTCACTGCAACCCCCAGAGAGGTGTGTGCCCCGGTTATGGCGCACACCATTATCATCAAGAGATCACAATTTTTCCATTTGCCTCCCACCACAGGGTACTGCAACAGCAAGAGGAAGCACAAATACCCAGGGATTTGGCACACCCTGGAAAATGAGCAAGTGAGAGAAACTGAACACAGCAGAGAAACAGGCATGGAGGTCACATATTTTGCGTAGAATCACACCACCAGTCAGCACGGCTAGGCCAGTAATTCTCACTTCCTAAACCCATGCACTGATCTCCCAGTGCTGCTATTGAGAAACTGGCTCTAACTCACAAGAATAAAACACTATTGATGAGCCAAATTAGCTGCATTTGATTCACACAGGGAATCACTTTAGGAGAGATCCCAAACCTGCTGAGTCTGCCAAAGCACTCTCTCTGACCTCAGCAGACTTTGCAAGAGGCCTGAAAGAACTGGGGAACAACATTAAATCATCTCTGAGGAGATCCTAATAAAGACAGAAAAGTGTAAGTTCAGGGACTTTATCCTACCCTATCCTATCCTATCCTATCCATGAGTTTAGGGCAAAGACAGCAAAGACTGATGCAGTGCACAAAGCCTCCATGCTGCACACCTCCTGTGGTGCCCAGTGTTTTGGATTACACAGCAGCAGCTGAAAGTGACAAAACTTTTCCTCTTGAGACCATGGGCTCAATTCCTGGCTTTGGTAGCCAGGTCAAGTCAGCTACCAAAACTGGTGGTTCCTGGCTGTGCAGGATCCTACATGACATCCACAGAAAGTATCTACTCCAACTCTAGGGCAAAGATGTTCATAAATTATTCCAACACATGTCAAAGGATGCATTTGTCAGCAGTCTCAGCAAATTGACTGGATTACCGTGTGAAGGCATGTAAAGGCACAGAAACTGGGGCAATGAACAGAGATTTCAACACTGCCAGTACTGTACCCCAGACACAGTATTAAAATACTCTCTTCCCCACAAAATAAGCTGGTTTATCAAAATGATACCTAATATATATCTCCTGTATTGACAAACATAATGAAGTATGGAAAAATCACTCTAGAGGATCCCTGTCCTCATCCCTTATTTCATTTACTTTACTGCTTTTTTGTCTAGATAAAACACTTGTGGTTTTTTGCCACTCCCCTCTAGATAACTTACTCCAGATCTCTGCTCATTCATCCCCTGGCATAGTTCTTTTGAGGCTTGGTACTCAAAGCTACTCAGAATATTTTCAGAGGGCTCTTGATGTGAGCAGCCCTAAAGTGCAACCTGGTTGCAAGGAGAGAAATACTGAGCAGAATACGTGTGCTGAGAGAGGAGATGCCTGCTGGACTGTGAGCCTGGGAGCCAGGAGCATCCTTGAGAAGAGCAGTCAGCATCTTTGAAGGGCAGCTGGGTGTCCAGAAACCACAGCCATCCTAAGATACCATCAAGAAGTAGAAAACCAAGGAACTTACCGTCTGAAAAGGTGAAAGAAGTGGGAAAGGTGGAAAAAGGGGAAAACATCCTGAGAAAATAAGGTTCAACAACTGGCATTGGCTGCTCCAACTGCAAGAACAGGAAACAGTGGTCTGAGATGTGAGAAATTATCATCATCATCTACTGGTTCTTTCAGATGAAAAATAGAAATTAACAGCACCTCTTGGCTGCTGAGGTGTGCTGTACACCTCTAATGTCTCTGTGCAATAGAAAGGACTTACTTCCTACCCAAACTGGAGCTTTGTCCTCTGGTTATTTCCTGCACTGCTTGTGGTTTTCCTACACAGGTTGAGCTCCCCACACAAACTTTCCACAAGACCTTTTAGACAAACTCTTCGACCCTCATTAGGGACCCTCATTAGCTGACTACCAGCTTTGTGACAAGGCTCTCCATTGATGTGAGACTCTGCCTGTTGCTTTACTGGCCTTCTCCTGGGACCACTTCTGTATTACAGAATCTCTGAAACCTTCCATAGTCAAAATCTTCTTATTCCTCTAGGCCAGTTAACCCTTCAGGTCATGATAACCACACAGTTAATAATTCCTTCTGATCTCCCCTACAGATGAAGTTCTGCATCTCAGAGCCCTGGAGCTGGGCTTTGTCTTTCCTTGCAACTGCAACAGACAGATCAAATTCACTTCCCAGCACACTCCAAATTCTCAGACTTATTTCTGCAGCTTAAACAGTAATTCTCTGCCTTGTAGGAATCAAAGATCCATTCTTACAGTGTAGTGCTTGGCATTTAACTCTTAGCATAGTTTATTCCTCTTGATTTTGGATCTAGTGGAGCTAAATCCCCGTGGATTTCCTCTCCTTTTGAAGTTCCTGCATTTCCTCCCTATTCCACCTTCCCACACTGCTTAGAGGTCCTTTCTGTCCTCAAATTAGTGATTTGAGGGTTAAATGCTGTTTCTATTTTTCATAAGCTGGAGTCACCATAAGAACACAATTGACAAGCCCAATGGTCCTGTTTTAACACTCATTTCTCTGTAGTTACACAAGCAGGAAGGGCAGAAGCAGTAATAACTTGCAGAACCAAAACCCACAAACATTACAGGCAGCAACAGAGAATGTATCTACCTGGAAACCCTTTTATATTGTATTAAAGGATTGTTACATCCCATTTTACAACATGCTGCAGTCCCCTCAGGAATAAAGCAATTACTTTGATTAGCAGCATCCCACAATACAAAACACCTAAATAAGTCAAATATTTGAGAAAAACAAGTCTGGAAGAAAATAACTTTACAAATAAAACTAAAAAAATAAGGTGCTTTGCACACATTCTATGGGTTGTATGCATCACACCAGATCACATTTTTTGTTGCTTTACTGTATTGTGCTATTGAAGATGTCTTCATGCTGATGGCATGGCTGATTGTGCTTTCATGTGGGCTTGCAAGGGTGACAGTAGATAGCTGTGCAGGGATTATCTCAATGGAAAAATCTCTGGTGAGACCAGAAGGTGCACTGGTGATAGCATGAAAATGATGGATTCTTTATGAGGGGAAAAGACTCTCCTTGGACACTGACAGTTAATAGTTCTCAAATAACTCACTCACCTCTTCAATCAGAGGTGTCCATCATGGAAGCTGAGGACAGTGGGACCTAAGAGCTGGAGTAACCATCTGCAGCAAACACTCTAACTTACCGTGGGAAAACACTCAGATTGGAAAGGAAATGCAAAAATGAAGCGGTGCAGAAAGTATCAGCAAATCTGAGTAATGACTTATCTTCAGCAAGGCCTTCAGAAATCGCATCACACTCTTGGGTCTGATTTTCTAAGCGCCAGTCAGTGATCCCACAAGATTAGCTAGTCCTCCAGCACTGAGAGTGCCTTGTTTTCCAGAAACAATGGAACACTTTAGTGCATGGAAAGCCCCTTGTTGTGCAGAGGATGGGCTTCCTAGGGGGACAGTCTGTGACTTTATCTTGAAGAAGTCAAGCTAGCTAAGCTAGCCTCCTGCTCAGGAAAATCCCATTCCAATGGCATGTTTGACACTCCTCAAGCCACTGGTTCTCAAAAACGCAGCTCAACAGAGGTGTACAAGGACAGCAAAGGAGGCAAGGAACTACACCCCCCCAATGAACACAGCAGTGTAACAAATACCATATCCCACGCCACAGGTTCAGTCCAAGCTCTTCACAATCCGTAGTTACCCAGGAACTGGAATGCATTTTTAAAATGCAAAATCCATGGCATTATTTTTGTACATTTTAGACAAAAATTCTGAAATGCTGCATTTGGTTTTTACTCACTCTTAAGGATCTACAGTTCAGTTTTTTCTGATGAACATTTTATAGCTGTGTCTTGCAAGGCAACCTCTGGAGAAGGACTATGGGGATGCCAGCTTCAGTCTTTCCAGTGTTGACAACAACAGCAAGTCTGTGCACTGCTCCTGGGTGAGGAGAAACACATCATAAATGGAGCATCACAGCAGACTGAGAAACACAGACATTTAATACCAATGTTTTCTGCAGCACTCAGCTGCCTACATACACCTGGGCAAACCCAGGCGTTTCCTCCTGACGTTTATACACCCACTTCCCACTATAAACAAGTTCCAACCACAGCCCTCCAGTTTGGTTCCCACTAACTGACCTCTGAAAATAAAATTGTGCAGCTCTCACTGCTTTGTAAGGATGAGGAAAATATAACAGAGACTTTAATTTCTTCCCAGAAATCACGTGACAAATCAATAAAATCAGGAAAGGGACAAGTTCACAAGAGTGTTCATGAATGATGGAAGTCACTTGGCCTGCATGAACTTTTGAGAGCTGAAAACTGCTAAGGATAAATAATCTCTCTTGATCTCTGAAGCAGAAATCATTGCTGAAATGCCAGTTCAGTGACTTTAATTAGAAAATGCTGTTGGAAGACCTTACCATCCCTCTTTCCTACTAATTAAAATTACCATATAATTTAGCTGCTTTTGCTATACTTTTTCCTAATACATTCAGATCAGCAGATGTGTTTAAGTACAAAAACATAAAGGCATTGGAAAACTAAGAAGCAGTTATGTCTGTGACTTGACCTTTTGGTACTGTTTTGCTGACTATATTGTCAATGACAATGTCACTGTCTTGTGAATACACCTTGCTGTTTCATTTTAATTGGAAATACCAATTGAAATATAAAGAACCAAATAAATAAGCTGTATTTAAAATACAGGCAGACTATCAACAGTCACGTTCAAGATGATGTGCAAAAAGACATAGCCTAAAGTGAGAATCAAGAAATGGAACTTGGACAGACATCTCCAGAGCTCATCCCTTCTTACAGCTTGGATGAACTTATATGCTACATTGAACTTATATGCTACTTCTGTTTAGGAATAAATAGTGTACTCTGAAAGCAGGTTCCTAAAATATTTCAGAGGTGGTACAAGTTCCGTAGGTTATGTGCTCTTATAATTTCATGTACAAACTGGAAAAATAGAAAGTTCTTAAAAAACAAAACAAAAAAAAAACAAACCAGAAACATTCATGCACAAACATAATTGAGTCTAATTCAAGATAATTTGATTAGCTGTGTCATTCCATTCATCTCAGCAGGTTCATTGGGAACACAGCTAGTGTGATTTCACCTAGGTATCTTATCTCTTATCTATACTCTTTGAAAAGCGCTAACAGAAGTAACTCCACATCAATACAAATAGTCTATGTGGCAAATAGTATCTACAGCATGAAATTAATGTAACATGCTGCTAATTTACACATTACTTGTTAAAGACTACTCACAATCTGAAACTCAGTTCAAAGAAAAGGATCCAAAAGGTTAAATAGATCCCTGTTCTTTATTTATGAGGAAAATCAAGCAGCAGCAATTGGACAGAGTGGCAGACAGAGTAGGAGGGATCCAGCAGCAATGCTGTGAGCAGTTTAAGAGCCCAGGCATGCTACCCAACATCTTGTATGAGATCAGAGAACAAAAGCATGGGCAGGATTTCAAGAACATCAGGGACTGCAGAGAGATGACAGCTGATGTGAGGCTGAGGCGGAAGCGCACATTGTAACCTCTGAGGAGGAAGAGGTCAGGAAAGGCACTGCCCAGAATGAAATGCACAAAGCTGCACTGGAAAAGTCTCTGTACCACCACCAACTACTGACAGCACATTGAGCAATAAGGGGGAGAAGAGAATTGCAGAAGGTGTCTAGAAGCGCAAATGTAACTAGTGATGGTCTGGTCTTTTTTCATGACGAAAGAGGTTCAGATGCTGCTTGCAAAACCAGAATGAGATGTGAGGGTGGATACTAAGAGAAGAGATGAAAAAGCAATGAAATGGTCTGAGATTGTACATGATCATCATGATCATCAGGGCAAGTGGAAGGGTTAGTAAAGGAGGGCAGGCAAAGAACTTCTGCCTTTGCTGAAGAATGAAAGGCTTCTAAGAAAGGAGAAGAGAGTACAAGCAATGAAAAAGCTTCTTTCACCTGTACTCTCTTCAAAACAATTGCTGAGTTCCTACACTGAGAGAGTACTGGAGGGAGAAATAAGGGAATCTCCCAGGGACAAGCCCATGCTGTCAAAAACCTCACTGGGGCTGCAGAGTAAATATTAATAATAAATTACTACTTCTTTATAAACTGTTGTATTTGCTTAGTGCATATGATTTTAGAAATACACAGGTATTTCCCAAAGTGCACTCCAGTCCATTATGGAGGAGGTATTTCAAATTTTGTTTTGGTGGGAATAGAAAATTTATATACTCCTCTATTTTCATCAGTCATGCAAGTCTTTGTTAATGAAGATTATTAACACTTTTTCCCCCTCCCTGCAATTTTTGATGTATGCACAAATCACTTAAAAAACCAACACTGTAACTGTGATATATAAGGGAGCCAATTTAATTGCTGGAGATCAACAACAAAATTTTAATTATCACAGTAAGACGAGAATTCAAGTTTAAGAAAGCGTGACTCTAAAACACTAATAAAGCTATCCTCATCTTTGAATTGCTGCTATGAGTGTTAAGCATTTCACTTCAGATTAAATATTGCATTCATTTGATGTGCAGTGTTCCTTTTTATGCTGTATGCACACAAAAAAACACACACAAAGCTGTACAAACGTGGTTTAGCCAAACCCATTATTTTTCATGCATATTAAGTGTATTTTAGCAGCATAAATATTAGTTATTATACTGTACAAGAGCAATTGTTCCCCTCTAGAACCACCAATGAAATATGTTCATATCCATCAGTCAAATGTTCATATACTTACATTCAATTAATAAAATGCAAAGCATCTATTTCACTGCCTTTGAAATATAATTATGCTGAGCTCCACCATTCACCTGGTGTACCTGGCAAAGTATTTTAAGTGATGTTGGAAAATACAATGAGCTATAAAGCAAAGACTGACAGGCTAGACAATGTTGATACTGATGCTGTAAGTATTATTTAGGTCTTAATCTTCTAAATCCAGGGGAGACAGATTTGGTTTAACAGTTTGTCAACAGAACAGTATCTTCAAATATCAGCTATTCACTGAAAGATGATGTTTTTCCTCAATATTGAGACCGAATAAGGTGGGGTATATATTTTTCAAAATCAATCCATCATCATCATTGATCAAACCCTGTGTTGGTAAAGCCCACCTAGAATCTTCTTGAAACACACTTGTTTTATTTCCTAATGGTGAGAAATCTTTGGTCTGCCAAGCTAGAGAAACAGAAGAGAAAAATTCCTGAAAAAAAGCCAGTCTTACTGAGAAATGAGTTGCAATTAAAGCCTTCCACACATTAGCCAAAAAACAGCCACAAAATTATAGCACACACAGCAGCAATTTTTTTTAACTGAATATTTGATCGATTGTACAAACCTGTCCTAGTGAAGGGAGGCAAAAGAGAGCTGGCACTGTGCTTTATAATATATTTGAGGAGCAGCACTCATAAAGGGTAGTGTGCAGCCATTCACAGACGGTGCTCATATTTTGTTATTAACCAAGCCGCTCCAAGCTCTGGATGAAAGCAGAAACCGATGTTCTGTTTTCTTTGAGACCTTTCTGCAAGTCCAGTCCAGTGGGGACATGTCTGTCTGTGGCTGCACACCCTGAAGAGCTGTGCTCTGCTACCTCCCTGAGAGCTTGGGCCAAGAAAACATGACTTTCCTGCACAAAACTCAGTAGAAAAAATGTTAGACTTAGCTGGGCTGGGTTTAGCACAATGTATTGGATGGTAAGTGTCTGAAGAGTGTTCAATAATGTGCATTAACAGAGCACGGCTGGACTTCACTATTAGTGCAAAAAAAGCTGGACGGGGTGATGTTGCAGCAGCCCTCAGTAATGGCAGTAAACTGAGAGCCCAGTAAAAGCCCCTGTGACACCAGGGCATGGCAGAGTCTGTGCAAAGAGCCACTGCCATAGCTCATACCTGCTTTCATGCAGCAACATCCAGAGGGGGGAGATAGTAATTGGGTCTCTTTGTTCATTCAGTTCTTAATCTCTCTGTTGAGACTGACAACGGGGGAGACCATTAGTGTCAGCTCTGCTGGGACTTTCTGTTATTAAGGCTACTTAAGCTTTTCCAAGTAAATTGCATGTGTCAAACTAACAGCACACAGCGACAGGCAAAAAAGCCATTACACAACTGCTCTCCCTTTCTATTGATCCACCCAGGTGCAAGGGGGAAGGGAAAGACAAAACCCTGGAGACTTCAGCCAATTCTCTGCAACTCCCCGCTCCTCCCACTCATTATTTTACACTATTTACAGGCAATACATTTGTCATTCCCTCCACTTCTGTCTCTTAACAGGAGGTTAAGGACAGAACCCACAAGTCCCTCACAAAGCTTTGCAATAGTCACCATGCTGGATACACTTTGCTGGATAACTTAAATATTGAAAAAGCTTTGATATAGATTAGTTCAATTTTCTCCTACCGTGGATGGAGAAAGGCAAACAACTGTAATGCAGGCACAGGAGCACCCCAGCTATTTTCTTGCCCCTTCCTCTGACCACAAAGGGACATCACCTCTAATTTTCACACACCTCTACTTAGATTGTGCAAACTCCAAATGCAACAACAACCTGGCCATCCTTTAGAGAAAATATTTTGCTACGTCAAGGCATCCATCTTCTTAGAGAAATAGCTAAAAATTATTTCTAGACTGTCTTCTGAACTGTCATTGTAGCCCTTAGCTCCCATTTGAAGCTACAGGATTCCCAGCACCTTTTAACCACCATTCATTTTGGTGTCATTAAAGCAGCAAAGCCATTCCTGGTGCCACCTTCACCATATCTAACCTCATATGTGCAAACACTTAAGTAGAAAATAAGTATGATCCTTGACCTAATATATCACAGGGAATTTGCTGTTAACTTGGATTATTTCACTCCAACTCCTGATACCCAGAGAGCTACAAGGCTTGTTATTGTTCATATTTACAAACATCTTTAAATCTCTAAGCTATTTTTTTGGATCTTGGAATATTCAGTTTGTGGATCTCGATCTATAACACAGCATGCTGAAGAATTTTTTCTGCTAGGTATAATGTTTGTTATTAAAATCCATGTAGACTCTTTGAGGCAAATAGGAATTTCCACCCTGCAGTACAACTTGAAAATATGAATTGTAAAAGGAACAGCTCTTAATTCAAGTATAGGTTCAACTGAACTATGGCATTTCTCCATTATATCTGACTTTCCTCTCTTTTGCTAGTTTCTTTACTGCTTTTCAGAAGAAAATCAAATAGGAAAGGGAAGAAAGAGTAGAGGGGAAGTTTAACCTGATAGAACTTACTCAATTTAAAGTTAGGGATACCAAAGGAAGCACAATTCAGCTACCTGCAAAGACACTGTAAGGCACACACATTAAAACCAGATACTGTGACAGACTGCAAGGCACCAGAGAATCATTATGGTTCATGCAGGAAAACAAACCTTATATTTATGAACTTACTGGCTGTTTATTTGGTCTCTGTTTAAAAGTTTCATGATGAGCACAAGTAGCTGGGTCACTGTTTCGTTAAGCACCCTGACATTTTAGTTGGATGTTTCAAAGAGATTTATGCCTCTCCATCCAAAGGGGGCAGAAAGAGAAGCAAAGATGAACAAAGGGGTCTGGAGCACTATGACCGTGGGAATGAGGTGCCCTCCACATGAAAACAGAAGAGCTCTTTAGATAACAGAATGGACAGATAATGAAATACCACTTACTCAGCTTCCTCTAAAGATGGGGAGTTTTAGGACCACCATGTGTAGGAATTAATTCAAACAAATGAAGAGGCTGTTAGATTTTTTCCTCTAGAAGAATCTGACGGCCACACTGCCCCACCTCTCTCCCTCACCGCCACCTCTCAGGAAAGACAAGGAACTGGGGATACACATCCACAGGTAGCCCAGACCCATTCTCTTCAATGACTGCAGAGCATGCTTATGGAGAAAGAAACAGAAGGCAGTCCACACTAGGCATTTAATTTGGAGATTCTAAACATCCCTGCAGAGGAAAAATGTCTCTTTCCATTCCCTAAAAGAGTCCCAGGCAGACAAGTTGGTTTAAGAGTCAAATGTCGAAATTTTAATAGCCTGATGTTTCAACTAACACTTGAAGGACTTGGCAAAATGACCTGTTCACTTCCTCACATTCATTCCAAACAACCATGTTTAAAATATATTAGCAAATACAGGAACTACTTTTCCTCACCTAATTTAAACTAAAAAGCATACTTTTTGTGTATGTTTGTGAGGGCACTAGATTAGTCCCATTTCAGTTTTGGATATTGAAATCTCAAATATGGGATTCAGCCTCAGTGGTGGTTCCCACTGTACTGCCACTACTGACCATTTCCAGCCTTTGCATAAGAATCCAGCTCTGAGCAGATGCACAGATACATCTGGACAGGCAAGGCAGGTCTGTCAGAAGGCACTCCCACTGTGCTGGTGACTGCCTTCCTGCTCAGCACACTGCCTGCTTCCTATCTGCGGCACAAATAAAAAGGGTAAAAGGTTCAAAATCAGCTAACACAACTGGATAGCTACAACCTGGATATCTGGAAAAAAACCTCTAAAAATATCCCTTCTGCTTTATTTGTGCTCTTAAGAGTAAGCTTCAATAGAAACAGCAGAAGGAAAGAAAAGAAGAAAAAAAAAAAGCAAGTCAAGAGTTGAAAAGAAAATGTTCAAAGGAAAAAAAATATATGTAATTTAAAGTATTTTTGTGGGGTTTTTTGAGTTTTTATACACACCAATTATTTTCAAGGTCTCATTAATTATGTACACTCTGAATATATATTTCTATAATTCAGTCAACAGCCATTATTTTTGTTAAGTCATTTGTACACATGAAAGAAAACCAGGAAACCCACACCATCATTTGATGTGAAGGTCTTCAGCCACAACATTTGTCAAAGGTTTTACTCTAAAACGCTTACTAAATGTTTAAAGAAGCTTAACAGAGATACTGTCTGATTCCTGTTCCCTGCTCATCTGCACAGGAGGGCAATTTCCCTTTCACACACAGACAAGGATGAAGCCTCTGTTGACTTAGGTGGTATAACAGAAAAAAAACCAGATAAATGTTTTTGCAGAATGAAAGAGGAAAAAAAAAAAAAAACAAGTATCTCTGCAGTTTTGTCAGACTTTTTGACTTCTGATCACAATCAAAACCAGTGCGGTGATTTTAGATGCCTACCAAAGCAGCACAAACTACATGGAATAAAATAGCCGGGTACTGAGATATACTCTAATTCTCTCTCATCTACTCAGCATTGCTGTATGGCATGTAGTAATGATGACATTTGATTCTTTATTCAGCTGTAACATAAAATGATGCATATGATAAAAAAAATAAAAAGAAATAAAATTTCCTTGACAAAAGAGAATCGTACGGAATTTCTGAAAGTGACTCCATAAACAAAAACCAGTCATTTAATAGCAAAGCAACTTAAATGTCCATATATTTTTCACAAATTAAGGTAAAAACCATTTGATTGGTCATCTTGTTTGTATCAAAAACAAGAAGGAAAATACTGCCTGAAAGTATTACATAAGAATATCCCATATCTGGGCTCTCATCTCATTAAGAGGGAGCAGTGTGCCAGCCAACAGCTACCCAGGCTGTCACCAGCTGCAGCCCATGGCAGAGGAACTGGATGTGACCAAAGCAAAGCAGCACACTTGTAAACCCACCCCTGCCGCAGAGCAAATAATTCTGAACATCTAATCCCTACCAGCAGCTAAATGGACACATGGCTGGGCTGATGTTTTGCCATTTCAACCCAGGAATAGAACCTCCCACAACTGCAACAAAAAACCCAAAACATTTCACTCAGCTTCACACTTTCTGAAAACAGCCCAACATACCCTGAGATTTTATGTCCAAAAGGAATCCTTAAGAATGTTTTTTGAGCAGTAGATTTAACTGGCATGTAAGTGAGGCATTGGGAGAAAGTGATTTAATTTTAAGAACTCATTTTACATGTAATTTTTAAAATGTGAAAGCTTAGCATGTCTGGTAATAAAGACACAATCACTTGCAACAAAATATAAACTTTACAGTAAAAATTGACAGTTCTACTTTGTAACCAAAAAGTACTGTATTTTCACAAATGTCTATTCAGGACAAAGAAAAGTATTAGAAAACAGGGAATTGTTTGGTGCATTTTTTATACAATATGACTGCTACTTCTTAATATTGTGCAGAGCTGTTTTTAGAGGGAATGATACTTCAATTAAAATTATGAAAAATAGTGGGTTTAAAATAGCTTTATTAATTATTCTGAACCACATTAAAGACTGGTTACAATGAAAAACCCCACATGTAACATTTTTCTTTCTGATAATTCACTGATTGTCTTGGGGTTTGGCACATTTGGAAGGGTTTTTTAATTTTATTTTTAACTCTAAGTACCCACTGTATGTCAAAGTATACTTGAAGAAATCCAGTACCAGCTCCACTTTGCTACACAATATTAAAACCAACATGATTAGCTAACAAAGTTTTCGTATAGGGCATATCAAGTAACTTTTGACACAGTCAACAAATAAAATTCATATTAATGGAGCACACATATACTTGAAATGTCTGATATGAAACAGTTAAAAGAACAACATTCATTAAAGGGTATTTCCAAATCAAGTCAAAGACCTTCAAAAGGATAAAGATCAAAAGAGGAGTAGAAAGCATTTCTCAAATGAAGCTGCACATTGCACAGCAAACACCTGCACCATCGTCACAGACACCTGCAAGCTCCAAAGCCAAAGTCCAATCAGGACAGAAGAAAGCAAAGATCACAGTACCGGTGTCATGCCTGCTACTAATCACCTACTATGGAGCAAAATAGTTGAGCAAAGCCACCTTCTCAGGAGGAAAAAAAAAAAAACAAACCAGGAGGAATAAACAAAATACATATGTACACATACCTCTGTATCTATCTCTGCATGAGAGATCTCTCATTAGACCCTTTCATCCTAGTACACAAGATACTCTAATTGCTACCTGCCAAGGTTTATGAGTGAATTACAGAGACTTCACTTCCTCGCCTTCCCTCAGAGCTGACAGATCATCAGGGACACCTCGAGGAGAATGGGCTCCTTTGATGCTGTGGGGTCCTGACAGCAGTGGCTCCTGCTCCTGAAAGGTCTCTTCTTAGCACCTGGGCTGTCTCATGAAGCTTCCACTTCATTTCCAAAGAGGCCCACAATGCATTATTCCCCTCCCTGCAACCCAGCAGAGGGAAACAGAAGGAACCCTCTGTGCAGGATCATTCTAGATTATATTTAGCCCAGACTGATCTTATGCCTCGTAATTTGGGCAACAAATTACTGGCTCCACTGAGGGTGGGGAAGAAGAGCACATGCCCCAGTGTGCCTGATCCTGCTCTAAGTAAACCAGCTAATCCTCTTCTGAACTACTTGAGTCCTCCAAAGCAATTATTTTAGAAAACAGACAAGACATCAGTCAGTCTGCCTTATCAATATTCAGACATTTGCATAAGGCTCTTGGATAAACTCTCATCCATTTCTTTCGTGCCCTCACTAATAACCACCTAATGCACAGAGTTGCCTCTCGGGGCGTGCAGGGCTGTGCACAGCTTTGGACACCTTCAGCAGAAAGAGCCAGCAGTCCTGCTGCGTCAGGCGGTCAGCACACAGCAACGGGACTCAGTGCAAACAGAGACAGAGAGAAGGAGAGTTACAGGGAAACAAAAAAAAAAAGAGCATTAGAAGTTCCTGATAAATCTACAGCATCATAAAAGCTGCAGAGACAAGAGACATAAGCTCCTCTGCCTGTCAAAACCACCCGTAGGGCTCAGCTAAATAGGCAGACAAGAGACGTGGTTATAGCTGACATTCATCAAGCCTCAGCATCGCCAACGCAGAGAACAGGAGAATAAAGACAAAGTTCAGACATCAACTTAAATTCTGTTTTCAAAGTTCAGTCCTTCCGTGTAACATAATATCATAAGAAAAGGGAGCAAACAGTTCATCTGCCAAAAGCTTGTCTAATTACCACGAATTTGTTTGCTTCACATTTCTTGAATTCCTTTCTCTTTGCCAGACAATTGACTAAGAAATACTCCTTTCCTCAAAAAGGCACCGAAGCAGAATAAATAGAACAACTAATATAAACTGGCAGCTGTAAATTAATCTATGTAGTAGGCAGCCTGGAAGGCTTTGTTCATCCCTACAGCTTTGTCGGCTACAAACCAGAGGAAACAAAAACAACCCCAAATACTCATGCACATCCGCACACTGTTCATTAAACAGCAGCACTAATACTTAATCTCACCAGATGCCGGGATGAAACAAGCAGCCCAGTCTCAGTGCACTCAAGTGGTGCTGTGCCAAACAAGAGCTCTTACAGCGCTGGCACAATTGTCTGACAAATAAGCAGCCACACACGCCTGCGTGCACAAGCCAGCAAGCGAGCGAGTGCTTCCATTGCTGCCTCAGTTCCTTCAAAGGCTCCCGCACTTTTTAAACTGGTATCATTTGAGCCTGTTACAAACAGATTACGGAGTAAATTTATGTTCTGTTTTTTCAAATTCACCCCTGTGCCCCCAATTTATATTCATGCACCCCCAATTTATGTTCATGCATTCTGAATGAAGAATTTTGAGCGATTATACCTATTTTTGTCATATTTACTTTCCTATTCTTGTCAATTTAAAAGAAGTTGAACCTAAGAAAAAGAAACACCCTAATTTATCACCTCTTTGGTAAGGAGAAGAAACCCACAGCTGTTCTGTAACAGTACAGCACTAGGTTATTAAGTGCTTTATTCCTCAAACATATTTCAAACATGCTATTACATCTTAATCGCTCTGCAACTATACAAAAATGTTTGTTGAAACCTCTGATGAGCAGTTTTATAACTATTCCTTTAGCACCGATCTGGGAATGAAAACATAAACAAAGAGGGCTGACTCTAAATGTTCAGTACATTCAGGTGACATTTGCCTCAGAGATATATTATCCAGCATAAAAATCTATACTTTTATTCAGCATAAATAGAACAATATGTTCATTTGATGCATTCAGATCTAACCTCCTGGGCTCTTCAGGGGAAAAGGCAAAGTCAGGAAAAGCAATTTGGGTTTTTTAAAACTCTCTCTTGATTTGTGGTGTTGTATGGAGAAAAAATCTTTGTATATAACTGTTCACATTACATACTGCAGTATTCAAATATAATGGGGAAAAGCATTCAAAATAAACCAGAGCCTTCTCCTTCCCTGCCATTTAAATGTATTTCATTCAGGAAAGTAACCTCTAGCTGATTACTTGCAGCAGCAGCATCAGTGAGAGTGTGTCACAGCTCATTTGCCAGAGCTGCAAGAATGAAGCTCGTTCTGTGCTGGAGACAATACCTGCAAAAACAAAGTGAACAGGTGCTTGTGGAAATACCCTCTTTTTGAGGTCTTAGTTTTGGTTCTCGATTAGCAGCACCATTACCAAAGAAAGTTGACAGTTTCAGGGACCTATGTAACAATGCATTAAAAAAATTAATACTGAAACTGTTATTAACCAGGTCAATTTATACAGCAGTACAATAAGCTTCTCAGGGAGGTGCTGGGATAATAAAAACTTTACTATGCTGAAACATTAAAAACAGAAGTAAAACCAAGTGAAAGATAAAGGAAGGCACATTCTGGCCACTGCCTTATGGTTTGAAGTGGATCCAGTACATTTTGAAGGCAGAACCTCCATAGCAATGGACAGACAAGCATCTTCCATTGAGAAAGCACTCACAAAGCACCTGTCCAAGTACATTGGCCTCATTCATGTTCATTTCACCTGAACTCATCTTGAACCACAGTGGCTGGGGGCTTTTTTTTGATCCTTACTTCTGTAAGAAACTGAAATTATAAAAGTACAAGATCACCAGGATTGAGCATGGAGACCAAGAAGGTGTGAGATATATATATATATATATAATGTATTTATATATGTATGGTTTTATTCACATTACTTTCTACACTCCACATTATGGTTTATAGATACCTAAGGTGATTTTTCCATCCTCCTTCTGTTCTGTACCACCTATCACACTGAACCTGGTAACCCTGCTCTGGGTACCTTTGGCATGTATCCCTAGCTAGGCTCCAGCCAGCTCCAAACCCTGCAGCCCCAAGCTCCAGGGGTAAGGCAAGCCCTGGCCACACTGGTCTCACCACCAGCACTGCACATAACCATCCTGCCATTTCAGAAGAAAGCTTCTGCTCCCCATCACACCTCCAGTAACAGCTGGACCTGAAATGTCTCCTCCAGGCATCTCCCACCTCTCTTTGCATCAGCAGTCTCTCCACACTGCCCTGGCACAGGATGAGCATGAGTCCAAGAGAGCTTGGCATTAGCTTTGCTCCACAGATCTTGTGCTCGTGCTCCCAACCAGGCTGAAGGAAACTGCAGCAAGCCCCACATACCAGCCCTGGCATGACTTGCAGCTGCTCAGCTGGGAGGCAGCAGGGAGAGGACAGCAGAAAAACACTTGTGGGACTCTAACCCCAGGTGAACTGATGCACTGTCTGTGTCTGGAAGGACTTCATCACTAAAAAGTGGAGAAAACCTTGGAGATAATGGCTAAAAGGGTTACAGTGAACTATGAACGTACCCATTTCTATCTCTGTAAATTTTGTGCAATTCCTTACAGGAAGGATTATGTCCCCAGAGCACCATGTTGTGGCCAAAACACACCCCCACACCTCTCCCTGGAGTGCCTCCCTGGATAATCCCCAGCAAATAAATCCTCTCCCGTCCAATAGTGCTGTCAAGAGCTAACAGAAAGAGCAGCTTGCAGGAGCAAAACTATTTCCAACCTTCACATGCAAAACCCCCCACAACTCCAGGCCACCACATCCCTTCACTGAAACAGAAACACAAAACAAAATTACCTATGAACTGCAACTGTGTTTCTTTCTTCTACTTGTGTGCGCACATACATGTATGCCCATATGTGTATATATATATTATATATATACATATATATATATATTACACTGCCATCTGTCAGAGGCTTCTACCAGCAGCTGCAGGAGACAAATGCCCCTCTGCCTAATCCCCTCCCCATGAGGGAAAATAGCTCATTTTACTAGCTGAATGCATGCTATACATTTTCTGTATTTATATGTGTCATTAGACATTCTTTTCTCTGTGTCACGAATGAATTGGGGAAGAGTCACTGATTTCTAATGAGGAAGAGCAGAAAGGCAGGGTGACAATAAAAGGACCCTGTATTAATCAAATGTCCACCCCAGACAGGAATTCCAAGGCCTTAATCTCTGTCTGAGAGAAGTGTTGCTTAAGGCTTTCACTCAAAGAGAAAGGGTGAGATTTCACATGGCAGGTGCTACACTTGCTGCAGCAGTGTAAAACTCCATTATTCCACATTCTGGTGAACATTAAAAGAGAAAGAAAAGAAAAGAAGAAAGAAAGAAAGAAAGAAAAGAAAGAAAGAAAAGAAAGAAAGAAAAGAAAGAAAGAAAACAATACAAGCAGAGCCTCAGTGCAGAGGGAAGTGGGGAGGAAGGGGGTTCCTTGCTAAATTCTCACATTATTAAGCATTAACAAATTTAAACAGACTAAACAACACCATGGGCCAGCACACTTATTCCTCATCTGTAAGCAACTCAGATGAGGCCACATTTTGTTCTGGCACTGGTCCCCACATGACTGGTACTGCCCAGGCAGGACAGAGCCAGAGCATCAGAAAACATGAGTCTGCACAGCTCCATGGCACAGCCTTGCCTTCACATCCCTTGAGCTGGGAGCCTGCTTTCATCTCTTCCCTAGAGGATGTTCCTGCCTCTCAGCTGAAGCAGCACAGGCCTCTTCTGTGACCCACCAAATGCACTGCTAGTGCAAAACATTTCCCTGCTCATGGAATCTGGAAGAGCCTTTGTAAACCTCCCTCCCTCATCTACTTTCCAACTTGTTTCAAACCCAAGGAGAAGATGTCTTGCCTTTCTTGCCTGAGCTTCTTAATGTCCCTCTGTAACAGAATTACTTAAGTGAAGTGTTTTGGCATAAAAATTGTGTGGACGACTCTTAAAAATGACCTGCCAAAGAAAACATATCCTCTGTCCCTGCAGTATTAAATTACATATTTAGGTGAGGAGAAGGAAAGCTCCTGTTTATTACTTATATTAGAAATTCATGTCTTGCCTCTCCTGGGATGCCACATGAATGACTGGAAAGGTGATGTCAGAGTAAGCATCACAGCAAAAGTGCCAAAGGAAAGGAAAAAATCCTTTCTGTTACTTTGTTTTGGTTTGGATTAAGTTCAGGAAGATGCATCACTTCAGTACAATTGCCAAAGTGTTTTCTGCATCATACCAGCCTGCAGCCTAGAGCTGGATATTGCCCATCCTGACCATGCTGGCTCTCCATGGAGACCTCCAACACATTCAGAGAAGACAGCGGTGTTTGAAACACAGCCATAATGAAAAGTAAAGCAACGAAGGGAAAAAGCAGACCCTTTCAGACCTGCTGTGAGCAACACTGAAATAAAATTATATCGTTTTCTTCCTTCATTCACAGATGAACTACAAGCAAATAAAGCATTGGGTTGGATTCCTAGACCTGGTGAGGTGTTTGCAAAGCCTAATCTGCCCAATCAACAGCTTCATAAAACACACGACACTGACACTCACATCTCATGGACTAATCTCTAAAATGTACACAAATTTACAGCTCTTCAGCTCAAAGCACTATGACTTCAGTATGTTCACCCAGCTGTACCAAACTTATCCAGCACCTTGTATTTCTCTCCTATTGTTTCATCAAAGACTGTCAACTTTCTTTCATCACTCTTCCTTAATAGCAGCTGTTTTAATTTTAAATATAAAAAATGCTGCTTAACCATTTTAGATAAACCTTTTATCAGTCATGTTCATATCCCCAAAATAATGTTAGTCATTAAATTCTTACACAATATATAAGCAGTTGCCTTAACTCTCTAGGCCAGATACCCTTTCCAAAGCCATGACACAGTTTAGAATAAAAGAACACTGCAGCTACAACAGTCATAAAGTAACATCAGGAAAAATTACCAGAAAGTTCTGATTAAGATATAAACATTTATTATTTAAATATCCAACAACAATTACATTGTAGATAAAGAATTGTTTTACCTTCAGAAACTAACACAAACATTCATTTATGGAATTTAGGAAATCAAGCTTAGGTCATTATTATCCAACCCCATCTTATCCAGAAAAAGGATGATTTAGATATTGAAGGATCATGTGGAGTCAAGGGAGACACAGTCTTCCTTCCTTCTCTTCCCCAGCCATACACTTCTGGCCACTGTGTCAGGCCAGGAGGAGGAGCTTTTTGGTCCAGCTAAGAAAATATACCTGCTCATTTTGCTGCCTTGTCTTGTTATACCAAAGAAAGCCCATGAGAGAAAATAAGGGGGAGGTCAGGACATTCTGAAAAATATTATCATTTAAAATGCTCAACTAATGTCCCTACACCTGTTTAGGTTCATATTTATAAACTTGCTGAGAAGAGAGAAAATTGACAAATTCTACAAAGGAAGGTCAAGATTGTCATTGAAAAGGTGAAAAGAAGAAAAACTAAAATAATTACAATCTGCCACCCTGCCCTTACCACACAGAAATAAATGGTTAAGCAGCCACAAGTAGAATACAAGAATGAAAGTAAGATAGAAAACCTCTAACAGCACAAAAATCATCAAAAATCATGTCTGATGTAATATTCCTCTTTGATCAGGTAACCTCTCAGTAGGCAAAAAGAAGAGTGGTGTATGCATCTTGAATTCAGTAAGCCTTTTGACACTGACACATCAACTAAGAAAATACAACCTATGGGTGCAAGCTAGGTGCCCAAGCGGTTTAGAAAATCAATAGCTCAGTAGTTATCTCTGGAAGGTTCTTTATCAAACTGTCTTGAAATTTCTGCTAGGCTCCTGTAATTGTATATGCTGGGTCCAGTTTTGTTCAACAGTCCCATGTGGGATCAAGGAAACAGACATGACACTTGCGAAATCTCTCTCTAACATCAGAACAGGTAAATGTTCAAGCTCTTTAGAGAGAGGTCACTTTTCAAAGTAATTTCAAATTGCAGAAATGGTCTGGAATAAAGAGGATGCAATCAATAAAGTGCAAAGTTCCACATTTACATAGGAATAATCAACTCTTAAAATGCCAAAATAGGAATGAACTGACTAAGCAGGAATACTGGAGGAAACCACTTGTTAGACACAGTGAACCAAAACCTAAATGGAAATAAAATATACAGTGCTGAAGGACAAAACATACCTCTCAGGCCGGACATGTTCATAGTGGCTAGAGAACTGCTGGTTCTAGTAGGCAAAGGAAGAAAAATGCACAGGCTTTTTTGTGTGAATAAGATAGGCCAGCGTGACTTAGATTGTGATTTAAAACCAACTTTACCAAACTGACATAAAATTAAAGGGATGTTGTTGTAAAATAGTCTATGTTTAATTAATTTAGCATAGCTTGATAAAGAAATCTTAGACTACTTATCAGAGTTAGTCATGTTCCCCCAGATCTCTTCACCTCAAAAATGGGATTAAGTGAAGTATGAAAACTGATAATGTATATTTCTCACTTTAATCACTTTGAATGTGATCACTAGACCATATTAAATTACAGTAAAACTCACCAGTGAGTTTTCTGAGAGAAGCAACTTCTACATCATCCCATTTTTGCTAACCAAATTGCTCTAAAAATGTAATGAAAAGCTGAGCACTTGCAGCCGTTAATGGAAAACAGAGTGAAATGAAACAGTCCCACTGCTGAACCTCTCCAGTGTTAACTCTAAACCAGTACAGGTCTCACCATTTTCTACAGAGCTAAACAGCTTTTCCATTTCAGAAATAAATTTTATTCACCTTTATGTGGGAAAACTGATTTTAGTGTGCCTTTTATTTCACAACTAGAAGCATTCTGCATACAGGATCATTGTATTTATCACTATTAAAACCTCAAAAATAGTAAAACCTCCTTTAGCAAGCTGCCAATTGCCATTCTTCTTACAGTGGAATAAGGTGCTCTTGCACTTTAACTATTAAAGCAAAATGTGCATTTCCCATTTAACATAATCCCCTACTGACTACACCACACCACTTATCCAGTACAGTTAGAGACACTAGGGGATTTTCCACAAACTGTCAAAAAGACTTTCTCAACTTTAGGAAACACTGTGCCTCTAAGTATAATGGTGTCCACAATTACATGAATAGGAAATAGTCCTGAAGACCCTATTCTCCATAGACAACAGCAGTAACACATTCTGAAGTCTTTCTTAATAAGCAGCATATCCATACCCCACCATATTATCAGTGAGCATATTTATGATCCCAGAAGGAGCAGTGTCCTGCCGATGTTACAACCACGATGGAAAGCACTGTGGAGAGCCAGACGAACACGTACACCAGAGCAGTTCCAGAGTGGCCAGGCCTGAAGCAACCTGGACTGTTTGAGAAGACTCAAATTAGGAGAGCAGTGAGATGACAAAGATTAAAAGGTCAGACAGACAAAACAGCAAGTAGACACAGGTAGCATGGTCCAGTGATGTGACCAGAATATGTATCCATATTCCAGTCCCAGGTCTGACAGAGGCTTTCTCTGTGCTGTTGAGAGAATCATTTGATTTTCCTACACTTGTGTTTTACAAGCCTTAGAGACACTGATTCCAGATTTACTGATGCATACAGTGGTACTGCAAGAATGCACTACCAGCTACACCCAGCTAAATGTCTTAGAAGAAACATAAATTATGACAGTAGAGAGTAGGGGAAAATGATGTAAGGGAGCAGAAGGAAAAAACAAAGGAATGCAAAAATAAACAAACAAAACCACCAAATAAACAAAAAAAAAATTTACCTGAAACAAGGAGTTTACAAGAGAAGTTTGAAACTGACTCTTTAACTCAAGATTTTAATTAAAAAATCATTAATGTTTCTGAAATACATGTTTCTGTTAAGCCATGTTATGGCAAAAACTCCACAACCCAGCACCAAGCAAGCCAGTCTCTTCCTACAGTCTATACAGATAAATATATATAAACAAGGGGTGTGTTTGTGCCAGGAATATTCTCAATAATCCTTATACTGACCAATCACAATGAATCAGGGCATGCATTTTAGGAAAACAGTGTATTAAAAAAAAAAAACAAAACCAAAACTGATTTGCTTTCTGAAGACTTTTTTAGGGTACATTATAAAATTGTCCATGTGGCAAAAACTTATTCTGGCCAAAAGGTACCTCTGATTTCCCCAAGCTTCTGCCACTTATTTTCAGGAAGAAAGGAACACTGTGTGAGTGTCCTGAAAATTGGCTTTGTTGGCCCAGTCTTCTACTTTGAATGGAGCAGAGGTTCATAGGCAATGTAATTTCAGAAATTACTAATGCTAGTCAAACAACCATATGCCTCTATTTTTACACTGCCCTCCATTCTTCTGCCAGATGCTTCTCTTCTTTCATTTCATCTGCTTAATGAAGCTCAGCTATTTAGGCCCCAGTGCTTTGATTTTAGAAAATTACGTAAGATACTTTATAAAAATACATTATCATTATTATTAAGAAGACGACTGAGTGCCTAATTTTTTTTTTTTTTTTCAAAAAAGGGAAAATTTAGTTTAGCTGTTCAAAAAGGTACTTGGTGGTGCCAATATCCCACCTTGCAGAGGGTGAAACCAGACAATCTCCAGCCAGAATTAAAATAAGCACAGGATACTTACTAAGGATACTTAGGGCAGACATGGTCATCCTCATGGAAGTGTATGTGACATTTTGTCCCCATTTGGGTAGTGGGGTATTTTTTGCACTGACAAAGAAATGACAATGCAATATGGAATATCTAATAGT
This sequence comes from Onychostruthus taczanowskii, assembly GCF_017590055.1. Classification (NCBI taxonomy): domain Eukaryota; kingdom Metazoa; phylum Chordata; class Aves; order Passeriformes; family Passeridae; genus Onychostruthus; species Onychostruthus taczanowskii. The sequence goes on from NW_024501348.1 coordinate 3,594,919, forward strand.
CTACATGTTTATCTAGGATCTCAGTGTACAGGATTCCAGACCTGTGGATGGTTTGATTATCCTGGCATCCCTCTGAATCTAGCAAATCTCAGTCTGCTATTTTGCTCATCCCTAAAGAATTAGTATTGTAAGATGCCCTGAAACCTCTCATTTTATCTTCATGCCCCCATCATACTCAATGAATTAAAATTGCTAACTTGCATGACCTTAGAATACAGGCTACTATGTGATTAATTTTTAATTTGCCTTAATCAAAACACTGAGAAAGGAAGACAAAAGTTAAAAAGCAATTTTCAAACTCACATTTATTACTGCTCTCACGGGTGCAATTCATCTACCCTGAGGAAGCCAAAGAAGGGTGGAAGGTCTCATTTGGATGCTTTCTGGCACAGCGAGGACCACTGTGACAAAAACAGAGCACAGCATTCACAAGGAGCTGTGCTGCTCTGGGTAGAGGAGTTACAGAGCAAATGCAACCTCCAAAAGGCATCCTCCCAACCCACCATCTAAGTTATAGAGCGCTACCACCACTTCTGAATAGAAGTGAAGGGACAAGGCTGGAAGTATCTCACAGCTGTAGGTGCTCAGCACCAAAAGCTGCTGTTACCCCCACAGGGTAAAAGGAGTTCTAAAACTGGAGTACAGCTCTCACTGCATCCACAAAAGCAGCTGCACTATTTGGGAACACAAAGCATCCCAGGCGTCCTTTAACGCACTGGGCAGTTCCCAAACTGCCTAGGGCAGATGCTCAGAAGGTGAGAAAGGCACTAAGGATCAGTAAATGACATCAGTCAGAGTTTCAGAGTTGACTTACATGTTTCTGTCAGGCAGAGGGATTGCACTTCCACACTGCCCTGTTCTGTACTGTGTTACAGGGCAAAAGAGTATTTTCCTTTACTGATGAGATGAGCTTTTGTATTTCATAACACAGCTGTTTTTACTGACAAGTGAGATTTTAAAGACAAGTTAAGCTTCTTGCATACAAAACCACCGGTAAGAGGAAAGAGGTCAGGTCCCCACCTGTGTCAGGAAGGAAAACATTAACACAGCTTTGGAGCAGTCGATTCAGTGTTAGCTTGTCTGCTTTATTTTTAATGAACCGTGAACAAGCCAGCAACTTCGACTAACAGTTAGTACCTTGACCCAGCACATATATAAAACCAGACATAGCCCCAGAGAACAGGTTTACCCCCAGGGTCAATCTAACCAGGAGAAAAAAGTGTTATATATTGGTTTGGCTTGATCTAATTCAGCCACAGCACAAACTGGGGCCAAATTCACTGCAGGAATGATCCTTGTGCAAACATGGCACAAGGGGCAGCTGACAGGTATTACACAGGCCAGAAAAAAGGAACCTATTAATGCAGGGCTGCAGGAGAGGTTTCATAGCATGCAGTGACCCTCCTTCCTTCTGTGCCTTCCGCTGCTCAGCAAAATGACTGTGCAGGATACTGGAACAAAAGCTGTACAAGAGGGTAATGGCTTTCTGATCCACCAACTAAAAAGAGAAATTCAGCAATTTGCTTTCAAGAGGTATCATTTTAAAATAGTTCATGATATCTATTCTGCAGATAATAGATGTCCCTTAGCATGAGGAAATTTACCCAGGTTCTTTTTTCTCCTCTTACACTAGGGTAATGCAATGGTTCCCAAATCCTAATGTACATATTGCTTCTGATTTGTGTCTTATAGCAAATAATCACAAACATTTGCCTTCAGGGGCTGTAAAAGAAACTAGACCATTGCAATTATTTAGTTCTCACATGCCCACATGGGTCCAAACAGCCCTCCTAACCTGGCAGTTAGTCCATCTTAACAGATGGATTCAAAGTATTTCTCTCTTTCTTCTCTGCTTACGGTAGCTGGTGAACACAGGTGGCAAAATGGCCTTTTATTCCAGCAGCAGCTAGATCCAAATGATGTCAGCATACAGTGGGTAAAGAAACACACAGGACAGACCTGGCTGACCTGGCTGATCTTTTTTAAAAGAAAAATCAAGAGATTACTTTTTACTAGCTGGAAATTTTGACCAGCATGACCACTCTTCATAACACGAGATGAAAACTTGCAATACCCTGTCCAATTACTCTCAAAATGAATGACCTCCTGACAAGGTTTTACTGCTTCACCTATGAAGCTGAGTACCCAACACAAACCTCTTGGTGCAAACGTCCTTGGAAGCTTTTTTTTCTGAATGGTTACGTTTTAATCATTGTCATCACCTTCACCAGATGCTCATTGCTCAAAAGCTCAGTCAAGGGCGAAGGACAAAAACATGGAAATGATGTAAGGGCAGCTGTGAAATGATTACTCAAGATGAAATCTATAGCAGTGTACTACTGTTGGGAGATCAGCAGTACAATTGAAAGCTACTGAGCCAAAAGTGGTTTCATCTTCAATCAGGAAAGCAGGCTGTATGAGGACCTGATTTAGTTTCCTTCAGGTTTTTAAAGCACTGTTCCAGCATATGAAGTGTGCAGCTTCCACAGGCCTCCAGGCATCCCATTCCAAACCCAACTATTATGTGGTATGAATGAGATTAGAAAATATTAATCAGCATATATACTGGGAGAATATGGAAAGACTTTGCCACATTTCTAAAAAAAAATTAATTTGTACAATGACTGTAGTATGAATCCAGTTTCAGGGCTTATGTTGCATGTATTCTACCTGCCAGAAAAAATAAAAGATACTAGTGGGTCAAAGGATGTTTTCATATGGGAATATAATTGGATCCAGTGGCAGGTTGAACACTCCTTCTGCAAGGGAATATTTACAAGAAGCCTTTTTAAAATTCTGATATACAATTTAGCTAGAAGAAAAAGTTACACATCCTTCTCTGAGAGAACAGGAGGCTGCTACTGCTATTAACTCATTTTGAGACTGCCTTAATGGCTTAATTGTGCAAGACAACTTATAAATAAGTGTCTTATTTTAAACCTGCTGTTGGGAGAGAAGCTCCAAAGCTAAAGTAATCTTTAAAGACAGGAGAATTAAGCTACTTTTCCATACAGGTCATGCAAGTTCTCTTTGTAAGAGATTTTCACTATGCATTAATAAGCACAGTCAACAGTACTTCCAAAGAACAATGTGTTTGTGGGATAACACATAGGATAACCTATTTCCTGAGACATATGTTCAAAAATGAAAAAAACATGTTCTAGTTATTGAATTTGTCCACAAAATGATGTATGTGTTTTTCAAGAAGCAGTTCTGAAACAACAATTTATCAGTCCTCCCTTATTCGTATGCCCATCAGGAAAAAAATGATATTGTAGTATGCGCTGGCTCTCTTGAAGCACAACAGAAGGTAAAACACAAACAGCAGGAATATCTACAGCAGATGATCAGAACTAGCTAACTAAAAGCACATTCTATAAGGAAACCTCAGCTGCTTCTCCTTTGGCCAGGGACAAAACAATCCCGATGCCTTTATACAAGAACAGAATGCCCAAACTTCCCTCAGGAAAAAATGTGATCTAAAATTGGACCTTTTGGAGATTCTGTATGGGTTTTCACATCTATTTGGTTTGCTAACTCAGAGGTTTTCACACGTGGTGAGAAATACCATCCACACCAACTTGCAACCCCCAGAAAGCTTGTGGCTGCACAGATGGTGCCATACCACAAAGTATTCCCAACCTGCCTTCTCTTCCTGCATAAGGACTGAGTAAGACAGAAGTCATTCTTACAGCTGCAGATCTCCCTGAAACAGAAAGCACCGAACACCTGGTACCATTCCACCAGCTCTCCTGCAACACTATCACATTACATTTTGGCTATCGTACAATAAAGAACCCTCTGTCTTCATTAAATGAAGGAGGAAGTGGCAAGCTGGGGTTAGAGCAAACATCCTGCAAAACATGTTCAGTCCTGGACACTACGTCTTAAGAGATCTGCAGCAACAACACTAGGCAACAACCTAGTTTTTGGCTTACAAAACAGAACACCCAAATCTTCAGAATGGACAGAGAATTCCTCCTCTCCACACCATTCTGGAGAAAGCACAATATACAGCCACAAATACTCTTGGGCAGGTACGCACTGCAATTTTCACAATATTCAGTATTTTATGACTTAAATCAGTAGCTTGTCTTAAGAAATCTGCAGCAACAACACTAGGCTACAACCTAGTTTTTTGGCTTACAAAACAGAACACCCAAATCTTCAGAATGGACAGAGAATTCCTCCTCTCCACACCATTCTGGAGAAAGCACAATATACAGCCACAAATACTCTTGGGCAAGTACGCACTGCAATTTTCACAATATTCAGTATTTTATGACTTAAATCAGTAGCTTCTATGAGTCCATAAAAAAAAAACAAACTAGGAAATGTCTAAGGAAAACTGAGGATACCAGCTTTGCCATCTTGCCTTAAGACTAGAGCCTCACTTTTACAGTAATGTTAAAGAATGATGAAGTCCCTTTGCTGGGAGGGGAGACTGTTACCTGATGGTCCAAGAGAAAAGAGTATTTCAGCATGCTTGCAGGGAACCATATGTCTACAGCTCGCTTTTCTGTAGGGGTCTGTCTATCTGCTTTCCATGAGGCCAGTGCTGAGCTCCCCAGCTAGAAGAACAGACTCCACAGTGAATCTCCTTAGGTGGGAAAAAGCAGCAATGTTGGTCTATGACAGGACTCATTCCCTTAAAAATTAATTATGCTCTTAATACCATATTTGCGGGGTGGAGGACAAAACTGGTCACAGAAAGCATTTTTCAAAGAGGCATGTGCTTGTCTTTTCCCCCTACATCAGTGAGCAAGGTTTCACATTAGAAATCAAGAAATCAAGAGCAAGTGTGGTGTGTGAGTCTGGCTGGCCTGCTCTATCCCTGTAAATGTGGGAAGCTTTTCAGAAGGACTGTGCTCTTGGGGTGCCCTGCCACAACAAAACCCTCAGGGAGAGAGCAGAGAGCCCATGTGACATCTTCAGACTTCAGGGAGAAGGGAAGAGCCATCAGTGCAGCTCTGCATCAGGTGCTGCTGGTGGCATGGGCTGTTAGGGTGCCTCCCTCACAGGCACAGGGAGAAGAGGCTGCCTTGCTCTTGAAACTTGTGCCCACTTCTGGTTTCTCTCCTTTCTTGCCTGGTGACGGAGGGAAGTAGTCCCATCTGGCCATCTTGCAGTGCTCCTCAACAAGCACCCTGCTAGGGCATTCCCCCAGCACTGAAAAGATCTGGATGCTTGCCACTGCATTCCGAGGTCTCCCCTGAGATCTGAAGGGATGGCGGCTGCTGCAACTGTTCAGAAGAACAAGCAGCACAGAGAGGGAGCACAGTCTTGCCAGCCAAACCCTTGTACACAATAAAGAAGTGAAACACAGAACTTGGTGCAGTGTGGAAAGCAACTGCCTACTTACTGAGTTAGACATTTTGTCCAGAAGATTTCTGCACAAAAATAAGCACTGAAGTCTCTAAAAAGCTCACCCAGACAAGAGCTGCTGCCAAGCCAATGCACCAGCAGCCAACACAAAAAGCTGGAAGGATCTGTGGAGACAGGGCAGCTACCTTGAAGCTGGAAACTGATGGCTCTGGCAGCAATGCTGAAAGGATGCTACAGTGTTTGCTGCAGCAGAGCTGCCCTCTTCAACTTGAGAGAGAAGGAAACATTGCAAATGGAGACAACAGGAGCTCCTACAAAAATTAAAGGGGAAAATATGGAACTGTTTTAGAGACACTTCTCTCTCTCTCAAGGTGTTTAAGTTAAAAAGCATCACAGGAATTTCAAAGAATGGATTAATTTCAAAGACGTGTATGATACCCTGTCAGACCTAATGAAGAACTAAGGGTTTGGAGACAGATCTGTGAGACTCAATTCTGCTAACTGCAAGCTTTCACAAGCAAGGACTCCTGTCGAACTAGAAGGCAGCTCCTCCATTGCATCAAGTGCTTCTTCTTGCAGTGACAGCTCACACATCTAGGTTTACATATTACTACTGCCTATTAGCAATTAGATACTACCATTTGAGGCATGAAGGCTGGGACACATCTGCTGCAGCCCTGACCACACTCTGCACGCCACCTTGTTAAGATGGAAACTGCCATAGCTCTCCAGCTCTTACTACAGGAAAACCCTACACAGGAAAAAAATGTATGTATGGGATTCAGACATAGCCTGGTTAAAATACACATGCAATCCAAATTCTCCTTGTAGGAAGTTCCAAGCTGAAGAATCAACAAATAAACCAAATCTTAGAATAATAATATTGTTGCAAAACAGTTTAGAATAGAAAAAAAAAAATTCATCTTACAGATTTATTCCAAGGAACTGGGTGTCAGTAAAACCTGAATATCTGTTTAAAAAGTGGTGATTTTAAAGCTGTAAGTTTTCATTATCATCTCTCAGATTGGATCAGCAAGTTCAAAATCAAACTTCCAACGTAAATTTAAATATCCCAAAACCGTGTAGTTTCAGAAGTGAGGTAATACGATTGCTGCATCTTCAGATTTAACAAACTAAGTCAACTTCCTCCGCATTTTCCCCCACCCACCCCCCTCCCTGTCAAAGCAATTCACCCCTCTGGTAATTCAGGTACGCCAGAGGGAAGTGTTGCAGGACAACACTTAACATCTCCTCCTCTCCCTGGCAATTCAAAAGAAGACAACAAAAGACTCAGTAACTGAGAACTATTCTCTGAATGAAAAGGTCCAATTTTACAAGATTCATCACAAAGTCTCTTATTCATCAGCAACCTTGGCACTTTTACTCTTCTACCTCACACAGACATTTCTGGAATGTGTTTCAGGCTACTGGGGGGAAAAAAAAGGTAGTTCAGCAGGAAGAAGCAGAGGGTAAAGAAATGGAGAAGCTGAAATGGATCCTGTTCCTGTCCTACATAGCACAACTTCTGTCAGAAGCATCAAGCAGAACAGGACTATCCCCTTGGTGAGTACAGTTTTCTTTTTACTTTTTCTGTTTTGGTACCTCCAGTAATATTGACAAACTGTTTACACACAAGAACAATACTTGCAATTTTGCATCAACAGTCTCGTAGCTGTTCTCTTACAAGGCATCTGAGTTCTTATATAAACCAGGTTTGGAGATTGAGAACAACAGATTTGTATTTTCATCTGGTTAAGAAAAGTTCTGTTTGAGAAGTTTCCTTCTTCCTAGACTCCATGTTAGTTTGCTGACAGACCTGCTGGGATGAGGATACACAGAGATTCACTTCAGAAGTGGCAGGAGGTTTTACTACCATTTTTATGAGAACATTACTCTTTCTTACTCTGATTCAAAGCTTATAAAAACCAATTAAGAGATTGAAACAAAGTCAGCAGAACCAATATGGGCAAGAAATGTCTTATTCGAGTACTGGACCTGGCATCTGGGCAACCTTTGCAACAGAGTGCCAGTCTCCTCTCAAAGAATGCTTTCTCTGCATTTTCAGATCTGCTCTGGACCACACAAGGGACAAAGTAATAATAATAGTAATAGTAGTAATAACAATGCTAATAATAATAACGATAATAACATTGTTTATATTATTATTTCATTCCTTGGATTTAATAAACAAAATTCCCTGGAGATCTAACCCCTCAGTATAATACTTAGAGAGATAGGTATTAAAACAAGGAAACAAAAATCATGAAACACATATTTTTCAGACTTGTATGCAGAGTCAATGTGTGCAAAAGAACACAGTAAAAGCAAGGTATGTGCAGAAAGTTATCCCAGTTTTGATGAATGTGTTTGTTTGGGAGTGCAACAAGAAACCTAAGGAACTTGTTTGCCCTGGATTAATGTAACACCAAGGAGGAGTTAATGTAACACTAAAGCTGCAAAGCAAATCATGGAGACAGCAGGAACTGCCAGAATTAGTGAAGCGTTTCTCCCGATGGTGTGAGCCTGCTCTTGGGTTCCAGGTCATGGCTTCCACACAAAAGTGCACTCTTACCTCTCCAGAGCCTTGCCCAGTCACTGCTTGTTCCGTGCACCACACAGTCCATGTCTCCCACACAGCAGCAAATACTCAACGACGTCTTTAAGGTTTACACCACCTCTTCTCTTCTTACGGTTTTTCATGTTTAATTTCCTTTTTAAATAAAAGCCATGGAAAACCAAAACCAAATATCCAGCGGTACCCCTTGCCTCTGTGTTCTCTCATACCACTTGCCTATGCTAATGATCCACAGGACTCGAACTGGAAGGTGTTTAAAACCACAGTACACACCTCCTCCAGCACCTGAACTACAGGAATGAGTGCTAGAAGACAAAAGCATATAAGGCAGCAGAAGAGGATTGGCTAGTGGTAAGGAACAGAGTCAGCTTCTTGCCACAGACTTTCACACATATATGTAAGACATGAGAGGAATGTTGGGAGTCAAGCTTTTTTTTTTTTTTTTTTTTGAGGGGGGGAAAGGAGAGGGAGGTGTTACTGAATAGTGAGAAATTACGTCTAGTGGTGGAGTGCAGCATAAATGAGAACAGGTTTGGCACTTTTTGAAAGGTAGTGAAGATGCTGATAAGACTTAGGGCACCTGTTGTTACTGGTGACCTCAGCATGGGCTGGAGTGGATTTCTATACTGTGAACATGCTTGCGAATTATGATTATGAATGCATAAATATAAACAGTGCAGAATGACTGTACTTGCTTTATTTCTGTGGCTGTCATGTAGTCTTGTTCAAAAGAAAGAAAGAAGTGCATACATTAACACTGGTGGGCTGATGAAAGGAAACTAAAAATGAAGACCTGCTGCCATGTTTGTCTCACTTTGTACAAGTTACAAAAACCTCCTCAGAACAGTACAGCAAACTGCTAAAAACATTTTCAGCTTTATTTCTCCAAGACAAGTTACAGGAAAAGTTTTCAGCAAACAGCCAATGCTGAGGCCCTGAATGTTTATCTGTTCCACAATTTAGAACCTCTAGTCCTCCAGAAAGACCTCTAGACCTTTACCATTCCACTTCCCTTTCTCTCAAACTGTCATGCATCTAAGCAAAAACAGCCTATATTTCTAAGTGAAAAACAGGTAAGTATTTGGTTATTCCATTTGCAAAAAGTTAAGCTTTTATCACCATAAAGTTGCAGAAAAAAATTTCAACAGGTAAGAGGACAATGTTTCTGTGATTATTTTTTTTTCTTTACCTCATAAATCAAGCCAGGAATTCTAAAGCAATTCTCATTAAAAATGCCCCTTGGCATTCTTTGAAGACATGTGGTAGCAGGCCAGTAAGACTCACAATTGTAGATTTTGGGGGAAGAAAGAGAGTTACACCTGAGAAAAGCCACGTGCTGGGACAGACTGCACAATAATAACAGCAGAAGTTTTGATACAAGACCTTTGTTTCATTAAAACATACTGGGCTGAATACAGCAGTAGGACACATTTGCTGACTCAGACACTACAACATGAGAATCCAGGAGTAAGTTTAGTTTATGCAAACACAGTCTGAAGACAGTCCTGGCATTGGGTGAATAACATCGGTTTGAAGAAGTATCTGCAAAAAGCCTTCAGCTGCTCCAGTCCATTTCACACCCTGCCCACTCTAGTTACACCTTCTCCTTGTCCTGCTCTTAGCTGGGATAGAGCAAATTTTCTTAGCAGCTGGTTCTGTGCTGTGTTTTGGATTTAGTATAAGAATGATGTTGGTAACACACTGATATTTCAGTTGTGGCTCAGCAGTGCTTACCCTGAGTCAAGGACTTTTCAGTGTCTCCTGCTCTGCCAGTGAGGAGGGGCACAAGAAGCCAGGAGGGAGCACGGCCAGGACAGCTGACCCGAACTGGCCAAAGGGATATGCCATGCCAATAAAGCAGGTTCTGGACTTGGGGGACCAGACTAGGGACTTGATTCTCCACAGAAAGAAGACTTTGATGTTTAATGCACTCACCATTATCAATAGTCAGGGACAGAGTTTGATACCACACAGACACAGACTTTCCCTAAGTTATTCTGGAAGGAAGGCTACTATAAGAAGTAGTAACTGCAAGTAACAGTAACTGCAAAAAGTAATCTAAATTCTCCTATAGAGTTGTCATACAACAAGGTCAAGTTGCCTTTCAAAGCTGTATCTGTATAGGTGATGTTTGTGAGTAATCTCTAAACAGGTCATGCAAAGAAAACGATGGAAATTGTGATCCTCTTGCCCAGACCATTGGCAGTCATGGAGCCGATGGATCTCTCAGCGGGTTGTGGGCACCCTCTGTGCTATCTTTATTACTTGCTAAATTCTTTGGAAGTTCTACAGAAGACTCTTCCCCACTCCATGCAGAAGTTCACTGGTGGGAATCTCAGTCAGATAACAAAAGTGATTCCCCTACCTCAGGGCTCTTTTGCTCCAACCCAACTGAACAGCCTAGTTCCCAAAATGTCCTTCTTCATTCATTCTGTGCAAGCCATGCAGAGCAGTAGTCTCAACTCAGCATTTGACTCATGAGGAATGCCTCCTCACCAAGCCCAAAATAAACAAAACCATGTTTCCGTCCTATCCTACTTATATTGCAAACTAGGATGTCAGTTAATTTTAAAAAGCTATGCATCAACACAAAATACTTCCAGGACAAGCAACTGAAGTTAATCTCTCTCAGCTCAGGCTATGGCTCAATAAACACATCATCTCACCTTGAATATCACATTGCTCTTCCCTGTATCTTGAGAATCTTGCCAGCTGTACTAACACAGGAACAACAGAAGAAAGCAGCTATCACAAAACCTTGGCTCTTGCATCAGGTGACTGAAATGAGCATTGCACAAGGGTGCTTTGATGTTACAAAAGGCCTAAGAAAACACCAGGGGTTTGGGGTGTATTTCTTGCTGTTTGCTCTCTTACCAAAGGGCACTTGTCATACATGCCATCTGCTGCACTGAAATGCAATACCCAATCAGGTAAAATAAAAATCTCCCACACCAGCAGGCTCTTTGTACAGAATTAAAGGATCACCACTAATATAATTTTAGGTGTTTCAAGAAACTATACTACAGAGACTGCATTTCTTGAAAGCTTGTCCTCCTGTAGGACAGAACCTCAACTCCCAGGGAAGACTCTGCCCTCATGGCTGCACACAAGAAGTCACAGGTTCATAATCCAGAAATATTTGTACTTGTGTCAGGTACAGAGAGCTGAGAGTGCAAAGTGAACACAAATGACCCCCACTCCCCCCTGACCCGCCTCTTTTCCCCTCTGTGCTCACAGGCACTGCAGGAACCCAAAGGAGCAGTCCTGCAGTGGAAACCATCTCCCTGGGAACTGAAACTGGCTTTAAAGACACTCAGCCTCTTAACGCTTGTGAATATTTCCCACAGCCTGAAAGAAAGGAAAACCAGGAAATGTGTTACTACGTGGGCTTACCTACAGCACCTTGGTAAAGTCAGGATCCCTTAGTACAAGCACCTCCTTGGTCAGCCACTAACAGAAACCATGGAGGATGATGCTATTTGTTACATCCATCTCAGTCTCCTTAGGTTTTTTATTTGTCTTCAGTCAAAATAGATGCTTTGGTCTATTTTGAGTACTGAAAAGGATCACGCAGGTCAGTGTATCTGCTTTATAGTTAATGAATATTCTGAAATCTCAGCATATCTGAGTCTCCTTCGTAATTTAAAAGAGGCCAGGTCATACAAGATTGCATTAAGACATGGAGAACATTTTATATTATCTGCACACAAAGGCTGCCCAGGTCCTAAAGAGAAATAAGAAGCAAAACCTGATGACAGAGAAACAGAGAAGAGCAGGATCATGCTAGAGGGACATCATGTTCCTGGACCATTTTTCCAGAAACATGCAGGATTTTCCTCATGGCCATCTCCTTCCCTACCCTTATGAAGCTCAGCACCCCTGTACCCTTATATTTGAGGATACCCTTTTGAAAGGGATTCCATTTTCACTTTTAAAACATACAGGAAAAACACAATAAAAATCTCAAGGAGATGGCAGTTCCCATCCAGTAAGATAGAAACAGATATTCCTTAACCATCACTCCTACCAAGGAACGCAGTTAGCCGTTGTTAACAAAAAAACAGCACACTGATAAGGACAGGAAGCCTAGCAAAGCTAGAAGCACAACCAGAAAAGCCCATAAGCTACTGATGTTGGAACAAAGCGAGTTGAAAGCAGTCAGAGATGGAAAAACATGCCCCAAGATCCAAAACAATACTAGAGTTGAAGTGAAAGCAGAAAAAATAAGATTGCAAATTGAGACAGGTAAAGGCTGGAGGATAGGATGAGGAAGAAAATACTGAACATAAAGCTTTTAAAAAGCCTGAGAAGATGTGCCACAGCCATCAATCTGATCTATAAAGATGGCATGGAAAGGTATGGAAGAGGAACGCATATCCTTCTTCATTCTCTCACAAATTCTTTCTTAAAGGATTGTAAAAAAATCCTTTTGCTCTATTCACATCTTTTCTGGGTTCAAAGTGTTGTCTGAGCACTTATTAGCCACTGCTAAGAGCACACCTAGCAAAACAACAGGAGATTTGTAGGGGATGAGGAACAGATCAAGGAAAATCAGATGATTCTCTAATCAATGATACAAAAGTACTAGGACAAAAGAGGGGGAAGATGAAATTGGGGAACAATGCAGAGCTTTTAGAAGTGGCACAAAATGAAGAGAAAATGGGAAAACTAAATGGCAAAAAAGGCAAGGACATCTTCATTACCTTACAATCACAGGGGTGGCCTAATATGGCAGAAACACACATAGGTGTTTCAGAGCAGACAGGATCAAACTTCACCCCTGAGCTGTGCTGCTCCATCTCTGGATTTGCAGGTACTGCAGTGAGAGCAAGGAGGAGTTAACAGAGGAGTTCTGCTCTCAGCACTACAGGACTGAATCACACCTAATCAGGGGAGCTGCAGTTGCCACACAACCTCCAGCTCCCAGTGGGGTACAGAGGAGAGAGAGAAAACTGAGGAAGAGGACTGACTCTAGTGCTGTTTTCTTACAGTTAGTCTTCCCATTTATTTTTGGCTCAACACAGGGAGGCAAAAAGGAGGGGTAAAAAGAGAATACAAGCAGATTATATATTTGTATTCTTGTTTTCCAGTCCTTCCAGAAAGGCCAGTTTTGTAAACAGAGAGAAAGCTGAGATTATCTTGTTAACTACTCCCATGACTGTAACACACCATGCAGAGTTCACAATTCTCTCTGCTCAACATTATCGAAAATGCACTGCAACTTCTTTGGCAACATGTTATTTTAGTCAGGCTATCTGCACCTAAAAACACTCAGCCTTTTGTTTCAACAGCACAGACCTGCATGCTGAATTATAAAAATTGTCCAATATCATATTATCTTGGCTACAGATTTAATTTCAAGGAATATGAAACTTCACTGAAAATCATTGTACAACAAGACAAGGAAACATAAACATTCATTCCTGTCTTTTTTCCCTTTATATTAAGTGTGAGCCTACTACAACTCCCTCTGGGAGGATATTTTTCATACAAAGCCACATTCTGTGAGTCTTATTCACATAAACAGTCATCAAACTGAATGAGATCAGCTACAGAAGCAGGGAAATCAGGTTCTGATCCAGCATTACTGATACAAAATACGACATAAAATTCAACTTTAAAAAACCAGGATAATAAGCATCCCTCTCTAAACTATTTAATAATGCAAAAAACAAGTTGAAGGTTTTGTTTTTCAGTTCTACCCTTCGAGATATAATACAGTAAATTAATTACAACTTTGCTACACACAATTTGTTGATAATTACCTCTCTGTGGGCCATACTGTTATTTGAATAAAAATCATAGGAATTTTTAAAACAGTCATTATTTCAGTATCACTTTATTCTTGATCCTTAAGCAAGGCCTGAAAATCCCACTTGCAGAGTGTAACTGAAGTGATTTTCAAATGGTACTTGGTGAAATCTGCTAACTTTTGCATTGCACTTCTGCCGGACTCTGTTTTCCCTGAAACACCATATCTATTTTGAGCTAAGCTGAACATATACAAACCACAAAAAACTTTTGTTTGCAGAAGAGTGGATACTCATTCTCAAAATTTTAATAATGACAACTGATCAACTGAAGGTCAATTTGCTTTTTACAGGCAAAAAGGACAGACATACAACAGATACTTGCTGCTATATTGAAATTTACAATGTGACACTATTAATAACCATCAAACTAAGACACTGCCTATATAGTTAATGCCTTCCAAAATCTCAGTACTTTGGGGAAGATGACAAGTATACAGCTCCCCAGAATGACAGAAAAATCCTTCATCTTAGTGTGAAACACTGTAGCACATATTTACTAATGTCCTGAGAATTCCATCACAGTGTCATTCTCCTCTGATAACCTTCCCTGGCTTAGCTTACTTGAAAAGCACATTTAGTGCTTTTTCTACCAAGGCAGAGTATCCGTGTGTTTCATGAGAGTTACACAAGACTAAAACACAGAGCAAGTTCTCAATTTCACTGACACTCTTTATTCCACGTCTGGGAAAGACTGAGAATGGGTCCCACACAAAACTAGCTTTACACCACAGCCTCCTGAGTAGCTCAACACTTATTTCAGCCTAGTCAAGGAGAGTCTTAAATTCAAATTGTGAGGAGAACAAATAAACATTTAAAATGTTGGTTTGTTGTTTTTTTTGTTTTTTTTTTTTTATTTCAAGTGCTGTGCTCGGTTCTTCTGAATGCACCCTTCCCTGTTTTCTTGGTGTGCCTGCTCACCAAAACTAGTTCACCACATGTAAGTATATGCAGACATTTGCTGCATGTACAAATATGTAAGCAAATTCATATTATTACAACTTTTCAAAAAAGTCATTCTCAAAAATGGTAAATGCATGTATCTGAGTTCTGTATGCTTGATTTTGATTATGTTTCTGTCTTCCATACCATGTATCCTGCATTCAGGATTACAAACAAAAAGAAGAAAAACTGGCACAGTCCTAGTAAATGAAGCAGCAACATCCTCCTCATTTGTATGTCTGCAGTTACAGACATGAAAGGCTAAATTCTCTGAAAGAATATGGAACCCAGAAGTTTGCTTTTAAACTTCTCAACCATGTGTTGGTGGGCAGAGATAAGGGGACAAAAAGGAGGCAGAAAAAAAATTTGCGTTTGGTTTTTTTGACCTAAAATACTCTTGTATGGAGACTATGAATCTGGAAATAATTTCTTAAAATATTAGGTTTTTTTCAGTTAAGAGACTCTGCCAAGGACCAGAGCTTATACCTGCAAATTCTGCTTTGATTTATTGATATGGCATGCTACTTAGTGCAAGTATTCATATCACTCTTTTAATTCTACCATTCACTTTCCCATTGGGACCCATCTTGCTTCCAGGTAAACAAAGTGCAAAATTCTTATTGAGAAAGGATGAATAAACAAAGCAGAGCTAAATATAGAAATAGTCAACCTGTTCTGACAAGTAGGCAGAGTGAGAAGCAAAGTGAGTTACCGCAATACACGCAGGGCTGTCTTTAACCAAAACTAAATCCCAAACAGAATATTGAAACTTAAAATTTCATGAAGCAAGCTGGGATGTGATTGCAATGTAGATTAGATGGAGCTGAATGTTGATTGTTTGGACACAAGACAGATGTTTAAATTAAGCTACTTCACATTTGTGGTGATAGTACACATAACCTGTTACCACACTTGCACTAATGTGAAGTTATTCCCCAATAACTCATGTCCAATCCCCAAAGATTCCCTCCAAAGGAAAGAAGGCAGACAGGAAATAAACAGTACAAGGTCAGTCTTCCCAAGAGAAGGACACTAAGCCTGCAGCCCCACAGCCATCTGCATTAAGCATACATTGTGTTCATTATACCCACTAATGAATCACAAGAGGACAGGGAAAGATTACAACTGTTAAAAATGGCTGGTAGATTTCAATACCATTAAACACAGTCTGGTATTTGTGCTGGGGAAAAACACCTCAACTTCATATGCATTATGATGGGCTTGGGATGATCCAGGAATGAAATCCTGGATTGACAGCAGACTGTTCTTATGAAAGCATCAGCACAGTTAAAAAGCATGAAGGATGCTAAGAAATTATTACTGCAGAGAGTACAACCAAACTCATCTTTATTCAACCATCTAAGAAACTCAATTGCATCTTAGAAGTTTTAAGTCTGGCCTTCTCCTCTTTAGAAAAGTTTAGCCAAACCAGAAAAGTTTCAAGAAAGGAGAACGTAAGACAACCAAAGGTAGGATAATTAAGTAGAAGAAAATCAGGTTGGAGAAATACTAGAAGAGATCAGATTAAACCAGCATATTTCAAGCTCAAAACAAGTGAGAAGAAATAGCTCTTCTTATCAAATATGTTTGCAACTTTCAAGCTATGTTTGTAATTTGTTGCCTTTCTTCTCTGATTTTCTCAGGCTGTTTCCCGTTCACTCATGTTCCCTCCTCAGCTTGACAGAGTCACTGATATGGATGCCCTACAAGAGTGAAAGGCATTAAAGAGAATATATGTCATCTCTCCCTGCAAATGAAACACAGCCAGCTTCGAGATGAGAACTGGCCAGGCTGGCCATGACGCCATTCACCCACACCTCCAAACCAGGCTCATCATTCCTGCAGCCATGGGACTTGCTCAGCTCATGGCCACAGGGATGGAAGATCTGAAAGAAATCTCCCCAGACAGACAGTCCTGTCCTAGTCAGCAAGAGATATCCACCTCTCACTGCCTTCAACCAAAGCATGATTTGTAAAAATGGTCACACAGAGAAGCTGCTAATGTTAGGCACTCTGTTTTTCCAACTATGTCAAAAGCATCTATGTCACTTGGTGAGTTTTTGAAAATTCTTTACATTATTAGAATTTAAACAAATTAAATTTGATCCTGCTTATTTTGAGGCTAGCAGCAACTAAGACAGTCAACATCAACACCCTCTCTTTACTGAGCTGTCCTCATTCATCCCCAAATCCAGTTCTGCTTTATGAGGCATGCTGGTAATGAAGCTGCTCAACTGCAGCAGCACTTGTCTGTCAAGACACCAGGAAAAGTGAAATGGATGACAGCCTCACCCTGTGCATGCCAGGTCAGGGTTTCTTAAACCCTGGCTTCTCCAAACTGATTAAGTGTAGTACTACAGGGAAAGAAGAGAATCCAACTTGGTAGCTGACTGTTCATTAATAAAATACTATACTTCAAATTCATGTTTAAGCTTACTCCACACCTGAGTCTGCCATTCATAACAATACTTACCCCATAAGCTTAAAAATAAACATTAAACCCCACCATTAAACTTTAAAATAATAATAAAAAAGAGCACATAGAAAGAGTATGGCTGGATTTTACACAGAAGCTGTGAAAAAAGAACAACACATACTTGCAAGAATGCAGGAGCAGCTGCAAAGTCTGGGAAAAGCAAACTGATAAGAAAGTGCTGCACTTTTAAAATCTGGATTCAAACTAGAACAATAACATCAATGAAAAATCGTAGATGTCAGGCAGATAATTCTGCAGCCAGAAGAAAGACACCGCCCTTCCCTCCGTCCCACAATCCTCTTGAAAGACTTCAGCCAGACATAGCCAAATCCCAAAAGTGCTCAGACAGAAAATGAAGGAAAATTACTCATATGTAAGCTTTACAAAATACTAAAAAACTGAGGTAAACAACAGATCTGCCTGGCAGTTATCAGTGCAATTATTTGCAACAGTAATGATATAGTGAAAAGACCACATCCTGCCCAAGACTCTGAACCAGCTGCAGTTTCTGCATCTGTTGCACAGACAGATATCAAACTCTGAACAGAAGTAAATCATACCTAAAATGATTCACTGTGACCACTGTTAAAAAGTTACTAAACTATTAAGCTCACATGTAATTACCATACATTCACAGTGCTTTCTTATTATATAAGGCTGGCTCTTTTCCTCAGTGACTGACCCAACCAGGACAATTTAGGGCACTTTAACTCAGAAGTGTATTGGCACAATATAAACAGACCTAGCAAAAGATCTTCCTAAGATGTCACACTGCAGATGCTGCTAAAACCAACAGAAAATATTCCTGACTGGCTTAAAGCAATTGGCATCTCAAACTGGAAAAGGAAATTATCCCACTGCAATGCAGACACAATGAAGATGCACACCCTTAAGGAACTCATTTCCATCAATTCCAAATGCATTTTCCATAATGCAAATGAAAATGCTTTTGTCCAACAGCATGCCAAGACACGCACACAAAACCTGTATCTTCAGTGTTCACTTCACAAAGTGGATGGTGCTCAGGTGGGGAAGGTGGCAAATCATGAGAGAAAGTGTAAGGGACAGGCTGTTGGAAGAAGTTTGTTTAAATCCAGTATTTGAAGGAGGTGTGATTTAATGATTTGAAGAGTACTCCAAAAATGCTATTGATCATGACATAAGATTAAAAAGCCTAGGCTTTTTTGGCATAGGAGTATATAAATTTTTCTTCAGGATTATGGCAGTCCCACTAGGGTACCTATGCTCAGCACACCACACCCCAGCTACCCTGTAGCCCCAGTATGCTCCATCTGGCTGGCTTGCACACCAGATACTTCCATCCACCACTTGCCACAGATGTGCCCAAATCCCATCCCTAATCACAGCCAGATTCCCCTCATGGCTGTGGCTTGGCTGAGATGCACCTAAGGTTTGGAGGACCAGCACTGGATATGGAGACTGGGAAGGAGAGATCCACAGAGGAGACAACAGGAAAACACAAGTGCTGGCTGCAAGAAAGCATCTTCCTGTTCATTCCAATGACCTTTCATTTCATCTCACACATGGCAGGATCACTGCCAAGGATCAAAAGTAAAACAGTTCAAGAGCAAGCCAGCAATCTACAGTCCTGCATTATATATCATGTGCTACCTATGCATTCGATATTGCATCAGAAGTGCATCACTGAGGCTACCAAGACAACCTCTCCACATCTGGATAATGCTGTTGTACTGTATCCATTAGGCCATCCAATGGGGATTGATTTATGGCAACAGGATATACCCAACTAACTATTAGTGGTAATGAACTAGATTGTTTCTAGCCTCAAAGTCCTGTGCAGCCTTAATGCTTCATTTATCACACACCTCTAAAAACATGAACTAAATTGACATTCATTTCATCGTTGTTTTTTTTTTTATAGCATTCTTGACCTTGGTATCAAACTACTGCATACCAACAGTACCCTTCCTGCTTCACTCTCAACACCTTCACATCTCCAACTCAACCACAGTATTTTCCAGAAAACAAGAAAAATACCTGTCTGGCCAAACCAGCAGCACTTTGAATACAAAGCATCACTGTGTCATGCACAACCTGCGAATGGAAGCATAATACACAAAGAACATCCCAGGCATGGGGAACATCCCAGAATTCATGTGTTTGAAAGCTGTACAACAAATAAACAAGGACTCCACACATTTATTCTGACTCTTCCTAAATTTGGAACACCTGCCTTCACAAATCAAATAAACCAAACACAAACAAAAGGAGTGGAAAAAGTTTAGAAAGAGACCAGTACTCATAATTCACTGACAGGTCACAGCAAGACATGGGGTATTTCAGGATTTCACTATTCTCA
This sequence comes from Onychostruthus taczanowskii, assembly GCF_017590055.1. Lineage (NCBI taxonomy): Eukaryota > Metazoa > Chordata > Aves > Passeriformes > Passeridae > Onychostruthus > Onychostruthus taczanowskii. The sequence continues at coordinate 3,614,388 of NW_024501348.1, forward strand.
CAACTGCTGTCAGTGAACTGTAACAAACTGTTTTTCAGCAGCACCTGCTAACAGGGAGTGGAGTAGCCAAGTGAGAAGTAACTAAGCTATTCCTAAAGGGTTCACAAGTTAGCAATGGTATGCAACAATATTTCTAGTATTGTACTATTCTGGAGACTTTTGGGATCAAAATAGCTGGATAGGAGGCAGGAAAAAAAATTAGCCCCTTGCTGTTATGAATTAAGGTCTTTCTGAAGTTCAGCTCTGCACCTTCTATTTTTGGCTGGATCATTTTTAAGGAAGTCACATAATTAATTCCTGAGTAAATAAAAGTAACTAAAAATACTTATTTCAAATTTTTATTTGCCCAAAGCAATTACAATCAATTTATGTCTTTGACAAATATCTCCCTAGATCAATCTTGCCAATAAAATATGGCACCTCATTTGTGATTTTAAATAAAATACTTCCACAGGGATGTGTTGTACTGATATATCTCTAAAAAAAGATACAACTGTAAGTTCTCTACAAGTTCATCCAAAGTCCTAACTGTTGAGGGAAAAAGAGAAAGCACACATCTGAAACTAATGAGAATAAATATAGTTGTCAGTATAATTAATTTAAGAACCTGAAAGTGCTTTAAAAATGTTCTTTGGTACACCACCTATCCAAACCAATAAGCATTGTTCATCCTGTTACAGAGATTTAGTGAGTAAGGGACAGTAAGGTCTTTTTCTTTTCCATTACAAAATGACTCACTGGCAAAGTCAAACAGAGGTGAAGCTAAAGACATATGGAGAAATGCAGCTTGAGGCTCAGTTGCTCATCACCACACCCTACAAGCACCTGATTTACTCAGGTATCATTCATCTCACCTAGTCCAAGAACACGGTAAGTTTGATAATCCGAACTCCAGAACGTGCCACCTGTGACAGGGCAAGATGCTAAGCCTAGTGCTGCAACTACATCATATCAGCCAACATGGGAGCCCATTAGTGCAGACAACTTCTCACAATTTCTGTTCCTCAAAAAAGAAAAGACCTCTGTCTTTATTGAAGGAAAGCACCTGCATGATCGGAGGTTTTCACTTTATTTTTACCAATCATTTACTGGCTACTTCATTTCTTGTGTTCAAAGCCAGTCTCCTCTATGAGGTTGGTAGCACTCTCTGGGTAAATATTAAGGAGCAGGGAAAAGTGAAAACTTCCTAACTGAATACTACCTCAAAACCTCTTTTTTAATTTTATTAGTTTATTTTAACAAAAAACCAAACACACACACAAAAACAAAAAAAAAAAAAAACCACAAAAAACAGGGGAAAAAGCAGTGACATTACTACTGCTACACAATTCCCATTTATCTTTGCAGATAGGTCCTCATGGATAAACAGGCATACATCATCTACATTCATCTACATACCAGGTATGTAAATACTTTATGTAGCCATCCAACTGCAGGTTTTGCTACATGCAGTGTGTTTAACTATTTTTGAGCATTTTCTGCTCAGAAATTGCCATGAAGTTCCAGAGAGTCATTACACCATGTCTTGTGGTCTGCAATGCAACTGCAGATCTTACATGCAATCACACATCTCCAGAAACACTGTTTTCCAACTATCTGGAGAATGAAGATTACACAATACTTGAAACTTGAGCCTGCCAAAATAAGTCGTTATAAAACTAGCAGTGGAGCCTGACACATCACCTTGAAAGAAAGTAAATAACATTCTTCTCAGAATAAACCATAGACTCAAACAGTCCTACCAGGGCATCTGATCCATGGCTAACTAATGCTGCATAAGAGTTAAAAGATGCTTACATTTTTCTGTATTTGGACAGAGGTGGACTTACTGATCTTCCCAATTACTCCTTTAACATTGGTAGGACATTCTAAGTTCATTTAAACAACTCATGGGCCAAAGATTCACTGATCCACCTACCCATAACTCTCCCCATGTTTTTGCTGTGAACAAAATGTATTCAGTAGCAGACAACATGTCCTTTTGGTCATGTGCATTGCAGAAATACCAAGCACAAACCCAAGTAATCGCTTCACATATAATTATAAAAATATGAAGATATTGGTTATGTCTTTTTAAAAAAAACAGAGCACTGTCTACAGCCTATGCTGTAATACACACAACACCCCAGGGCACGATAAGCTCTTTATTAATGCTTGCAATAAAAAGAACACTGCAGAACAATTACATGCCGTAGCCATGGATTTCCACAATCAGAGCTCTACCAGCAGCCAGTGTGTACTCACAGGGTGTTGAGATCTCGGGGGAGGGGGGGCGATGTTTGCAGCAAACTAGTGGAAATATTTCCAGCGGAGTTTTCAGGTGATGTCAACAACAGGAAGGATGACTTTGAGCCAGATTTCCATTTCTCATCAGACGCGGCCTTAAAAGTTGGAACAAGAGCATTAAGAGTCCTCATTTTCACCCCCAAACCTGCAATCGAACCCGTACGTCGACACGGGCTCCTGTACCTGCGCGGCATCCCGGAGGGTCCGTGTCTGCCCGGCGGGGGGTCCCTCCCCTGGCTGGAACACGGGAACACTTTCACGACTCCGGTCCGGGGCACTGGCTTCGCCGCGGTCGTCCCCAGCTGCAGCCCCGCCACAGCCCGGCCACCTCCGCCAAGGAGGAAGGGTTGTGGCCGCCTCCGCCCCGCGGCCGGCGGGACGGAGTCCCGGGCCCCGGCCAGGAACACGGAGCTCTGGCCGGAGCAAGGCTCCACGCGGGCTGGACGCTCTCCTGGACCGAAGCTCCTTTGTAGCTTCATTATGGAAGCTGATCATAATTTGCGTGGGAGCAGAAGCGCTACAAAACCACAGAATCAGAGTGGGTCAGGTTGGAAGGGACCACAGTGGTCGCCTGGTCCAGCCTCCCTGCTTAACCAGGGTCGTCCTGAAGCACGTGGAACAAGACTGCGTCCACACAGCTCTTGTCCCTCGAGTGAGAGAACTTCCACAATCTCTCTGGGAAATCTGTTCCTGTGCATGGTCATCCACACAGTAAATAAGTTCTTCCTTATGTTCAGGTGGAACTTCCCATGCATCAGTTTCTGCCTGTTGCCATGTTGAGACCACCAAGAAGAGCCTGTCTTCATATTCTTGGTAACCTCCCTTTGGATATTTACACACATTAATGAGGTCTCCCCTCAGCCACATCTTCAGCAACCAGGCTCAGCTCTCTCAGCCTTTCCTCATAAGAGAGATGCTTCAGTCTCCCAATCACTCTTGCTGCCCTCCACTGGACCCACAGCAGCTACGTGTCCCTCTTGTATCAAGGAGCCCAGAATTGGACACAATAAAATTTCCCCAACTTCAGGGAGTCCAGATGCCCTTTTCCTTTCAGGGAGCCAGTCAGCAGGCTTTGAAGTCTGAACTAAAGGACAGAGAGGAACACGTTGAAAGGTGACTGTGCCTGCTTAATGCCGCACCCACCCCTCCAGCTATCACAATATCACTGGGACCTTCTGCTCACCCAAGTCATGTGTTTATGTGGGCAATTATGGGTGAATGTCAGTAATTCACAAACTGGTAGGGAGGCAAGTTGGACAGGACCATCTGTAGACACCGGCAGAGCAAAAAGGAGTTTGTATGAGTAGGCTGAGTACAATGATAAAAGTGAGATTGGGAGAAGAAGGAGAAAACAGAAAACGAGCAGCTGTTCCCCATACAATGCTTGATCTCACAGGCACATCACTTTCAAAGGCTGTTTCTCTAGCTTGAAGGCATTCTCAAAATGCCCTAAATGAACTGATGCCCTAAACAAACTAAACACTGAAGTACCACAGGCACTTCCTAGTTATGTCATGAATATATTCTTTTGAATGTTTTTCAGATTATTCTACTTATGCCTTTTCCACTAAACAATTACTATGGTAGTCATCATTCTGTGGCAATAGTCATACTAGAGGTTCACATCAAAACCCTTGGTGCTCCCCAGGAAAGATTGACTCACTGACTGACTGGATTTATTCTGATGCCTCCCTGATCTCAGCAAGGCTTTGTCAAAACTACAGCATTAATCTGAAGCCTGGTGGCATTATTTAAGTTAAAGTGTGGTTGCTAAAACACATAAAAGCACACTGTGATTCTTCACACTACGATTTTGTTTGCTCATTTCCATATTTAGGATAGGCTTACTTCATGTGAATTTTATTTAATGTGATACTGTGCAAAATTCTAACGTAGGAATAGAAGTATTTCTGTGAGTAACAGTTAACCTGTATGTTAAATAAGTTCCATATATGTAAAAGCTGGCAGAACTATTTTATGTTTGATCATTATGACTGAGAAACAAGATGCTAGCACATTGTTGAAAAAAGCTTTCTTGGCACAGGTCTGTCACCAATGTGATGTCGTGACATTTCATGGAAATTTTCACTCTTTAGCAGGAACAGGATGAGACCCTATTGTGATCCTACAAACCTAGGTGCAGATAGGCTCCCTGATTATGTGGATGTCAGTGGGACAATTCCCTGTGCTTAAGTAAAATTAACCTTTTTCTAATGCAGACAGTTGGTTTTGTATTCTTCTGGATTTTTTTTTTCCCTAGCGAGGAGAGAAATGAATCACACAGAAAGGATATAATGTCTGTGAACTGCAGCTCTCCATGGACAAAGTCCAGTCACATCTATCACTGTACATGTCATATATGCAAAGACACAACGTCATATTTACCTCTGCCGTTACTGCAAGTCCTGTGACTGAAGGCTGGGCACTGTTTCATTATGTGCACCCAGCTTCAAAGTCAAGTGACCTGACAAAGGAAAAGAAGAAAAAGGCAGAGGGAACAGAAAACAATCTGGTAGCAAAGGGACAGAGGAGGAGCAAGTCCTGAGGCTTGTGTAGAATCCACAACAGATTATATTGCCAAGGAAATGGCAGAAATGCTTCAGCCCTACTCTAAAAACCTGTCTGGCAATGGACCTGGAGTCTATGTGGCTTTGAACCTGAAGCTGTGATCATGTCACTGATGTCAGTTGTGGGAAGGCTGTGGGAAGAGCTGCATTGGAACCAGTCCTCTTTTTTGAGTTTCTACACCCTGATTTTGTATTTTAATATATCCAGATTATTCACTCTCTCACTGGTCATGTTTCATAACTCTGTATAGAAGAAATATAATACAGACTTTTCTGGGCAAGACCCCCTATCCAAAGTTGGCCTTGAAACCTAACAGCCCTTTGTGCATAGAAGTGATCAGCTGGTGTGTGAGACAGATGGTCCTTCATTACACACCTGGAAACTTTCTTCCTCTTTCCATCAGTTTTCAGCAGGCTAATGCCTGTCAGGGCTGTCCCAAGACACAATGCTGAAAACACGAGTGGTAAAAAAATCCTGTTCCAAACCCAAGTACTAATTCCTTTTACAGGATTTAACCTTGAAAGGTTTCCCATAATCTTCTAGTACATTGTTAATCTGTTCAAGCAAAACTTCCAAGCAGGTTGATAAGTTGAGAATAAAGGCAGGCCTTTCAATAAATTTGTATATTAATAGGCAAGAGGGATTTCTCCCACCTCTGAACAGATGTGTACCTCCTTTATCTCCAGTGGGTTAGTGCAGCTTGGAAGGCCTGGCGATAAGAAGATTGTTATGCAGCACAGAGGTCAGAAAAATAATCAGCTGCAGGAAAAAAGTGGAGACTCCAAACAGAAGTCTAATCAATATACTGAATGCAAGGAGGGGGAACAGGATAGGAAGAAGCAGAAAAGAAGAAACAGAAACAGAGGAAAATTTGGTGCTGGAGAATCAGAAATTGAGCTGCCAGTCACCACAGTGGGCAGGATGGGATGACAGCCAGGGACTAACACACACACTCTGGAGCTTAGACTGGTACAAGATAAGAGCAGCACTGGAAACTCCTGAGAAGGAGCCTGGGTGAGAGGCAGGAGGTCTGTCCTTGCAGAGCAGACCTGGAGGAAGCAATGGCAGGGAGATGAGGGCACCTTGGTCTGTCAGGGGCATCAAAATCTCAGCTTCTTCAGAGATTTCACTACTATGTCTCTTAGTGTTCCTTATTAATCAAGTGAATTATTTCTAAAATAATCTAACCCATACTGCAAATACGTTACCTCCCACCATCAATGCCTAGCTTGACATTCAGGGCTTGCCCATATGATGACAGTCGGCATGGAAGGAGCATGGGGCAGGGCAGCAGGCAGCGCTTGGCAGATGGGTGAGCTGAGCAGCACCAAGCACACACTGGTCCTGCCCATGTCCTAGAGTCTCCCACAGGCTGGAAGGGTATACAGATGATGCAGGACAGTCCCACATCTGTCTTTGAGGTTTGTGCAGGATGAGGTTGCAGGACATGATCAAGAAGAGGAGGCTCGGGGGAAACCTTACCACTCTCCTCAAACTGACTGAAAGGAGCTGTAGCCAGATAGGGGTCAGACTCTTCTCCCTGGCAACCAGCAACAGGAGGAGAGCACATAGACTTCATCTGCCTCAGGGGAAATTTAGGTTCTACATTAGGCAGAAATTCTTCACAGAGAGGACGATTAGATTCAGAATGGGCCGTCCAGGGAGGTGGTGGAGTCACCGCAGGTGTTTAAGGAAAGACTGGACGTGGCACTTAGTGCCACGGTGTAGTTGACGTGATGTTCAGTCATACTACTGGACTCGATGATACCAAAGGTCTTTTCCAACCTATTTGATTCTGTGACTGTAAGGATTCTGAGCAGGGATGCGTGTAATAGAAACGCCAGGTGCCATCTCGGTGCTGCTGCTGCCGGGCACACCTGGCCATTCCGCTCCCCCACCGCGGCGCCCCGCACGCCAGAGGCAGCGCCTCGCGTGTGCACCGCTCCCACGGGCGTCTCTCGGGACAGCAGGGCCGGGGCGAGCGGCGGCGGCGCTCGGACCCGCCGGGGAGCCCACAGCGCCCGGCTATGCCCGCCGGGGGAAGGAGGGGAGCGGCGGCGGGCGCGGCGCCAGCGCGGGACCTGCGCCCCCCGCGCCCCGAGCCTGCCGCAGGCAGAGGGGCCGCGGAGCCCCGTAAAGAGCGCGGCCGGCATGAGCCAGGTGCCGAGGAAGCTGCCGGAGGAGGAAGAGGGGGACGAGGAGGAGGAAGAGGAGGAGGAGATCGTGGGCGGAGAGCCGAGGGACAGCACCGGGCTCGGAGAGGGCTGCGGAGTAGCGGCCGGCAGCGAGTGCGGGTGTGGAGTGAGGCGGGGCGGGGGCCGGGGTGAGGCCGGGACGGTGGCGGGGGACGCAGGGCCGCCGCCAGGAGGTGAGGTTTGGCGGCCCGCGGATGTGGGTCAGGGAGGAGGCGAGGCTCCCCGCGGGGTTTGGGGCACGAGGGGAGCCAGGGACAGGGTGCGGGGAAAGACGAGGCGTCCAGAGGGAGGGCAGGCCCAGTTGGAGACGGGGTTGGGCGCTGGGAGGCCGGGCGGAGCGAGGATGCTGCGGAGGTGGCCATGGGAAGAGCCGGGACGAGGACAGCGTGCTCGGTGGGTCAGAGGGTGCAGGGAGCTCCGAGGAAGGAGCAGGGCAAGGCTGACAGGTATCAGGAAGCGTTGGGAAAGAGGGAGGAGGCAAAGGGAGTGCAGGCAAAGTGTGTGTGTGTGTGTAGAGGAAGAGGAGGAGGAGATCGTGGGCTTGGCGGGCTACGCCGACGGGGCCGAGTCCTTCTCGGACGGCGACGCGGAGAGCGGCGGCGATGAGGCGTGTGAGTGCCGCTCGCGGCGGCCGCAGCGGCACCGGGGGCGGCGGGGAGCGGCGGGGCGGCGGCGTGTGTGTGTGTGTAATTTCTCATCAGTATTCTCCAAGTCTGGGGTGAGAGTTATTAGTTATTAGAGGCCACAGCTTGATGATGTGACCCCAGTGTGCCAGGGGTGGGGGGTTGGGTGTCACGCTATAAAAGGCAGCGGCCACACGCTACTCTGTGTCTGGGGCTGCTCCGCAGCTGCGAGTGTCAGTCCCACAGTGGCAGGCTCTGCTAAATGTCCGTCTGTCTGTGCTTGTGAGGAGCCGCCTTACTCACTGCATGTCCGTGTCAGTATGGATGGTGATGCTGAGAAGGACGGGCTTACCAGGAAAAGCAGTCTCATTCAGTAGAAAAAGGAAATGCCAGCTCAGAGCCTGTTGCGTTCATTCAGAGCCTGAATTCATTCTTCTGAGACATATTTCACAAAGGATCTTGGAGAACTGTCAGTATCACAGGATAAAAAAAGAAGTGCTTTTTTATAAGAACATAATAAAAGACCACATGTTTTAAGTCTAATTTGATATTAGCGTGTGGAACCCTTCTCCTTAAAGGCCCAGTCCTCCAGGCTGCCATGAGAGGTGCTGCATTGACTATGTAATGTAATTTTGGGGAGTGGAGGAAGGTCAGTGCTTTGAGTGTAAGTCTTCATGGTTAAAAGCTATAGGAATGTTAGCCTGTAAGAGCTACAACTGAGATTAATAAAGTTTTACTTGAACCTGCTAAAGAATTGCCTTCATTTTTATGCAAAGAGAATAAATTTTAATGTGATTCTTTAGTGCTACACTAACTTAGTATTTTCTGTAGAGAAGTAACCCATATACTGTCTTCAGACAAATTCATTTGGATATTTTTGAATAGGAACTTGTTAGACTGCTAAAAATTGCAGTTGTTTCTTTACAGTATATTGTACTTCACAGAAAGGAGCCTTTACATCCTGAATAGCAAAAGAAGACAGTCCATGCAGGGACTATTTTGCACAGGATTAAAACAAAAATATGTTTTAACTGTACAGATTCCCTGCTTTTCTGTTTCATTTTGAATTATCCAGAGGAAGAGACAGACAACATCTGAAATGGAGGGGGCTGGGGTTTGGGTCTGTGTTTTGTATTACACTGGGCTGCAGGGCAGGGGGCTTTCCCCTTTTTTTTGTCCCATCTTCCTGGCTCTGTACAGCAAGTAATCCAAAATTCAGTGTCACTGCCTCGACTTTTCTACAAAGAAAGAATGAAAAGGGCAGTATAAGAAGAACAGCTTCAATGCATGGCTGTTGAGGAGAGAAACCAGGCTTAAAAGTAAAAGCATAATTTTTTCTTGTAAGTATGCAGAAGATTTCAAAACTTCACATTGTTCATTCACCCTATACTGCGTTTGTGTCTCCAGCTTTGGTGCTGAAACCATGGCTCTTGTCCTTTGTTTACACTTAGGGTCATATTCAGAGACCTTAAAACACTTAAATTTACATAAAGCCTAGTCATATTTTTTATAAATGCAATTCAAAAGTGTTTAGAAGCAGGAAAGCCCTCTGCAGAGTGTCCAAGGAAGTGGCTTTAAGACATACCCCTGCACAGTGCCGCACTTGTGGCAGCGTGGAGCCTGGTCTTCTGGAAAAGACACTTCTGAGTCTTTTCTGTAGCCACAAGAATTTCTTTCCACCAGGCGTTTCTGCAATGTCTATGAACCCACATTAGCTGAACACCCTTCTTCATTGCATACAAGCTTTTTCTGTTAACTCTTTAGTCTCAGGCCATCTGTTAGCATTGAAGATGTTTAGTGTTTTGTAAGGGCATTGTCTTGACAGCAATCCAAAGTGTTGCAAATACCACAGTCACAGCAGTACTGGAAATGCTACAGGAATAATGGGTTTGAAGGTAAGAGTAGAAAGTTTGGGACTGCTACCTCTCCTTTACACAGAAATAGTTAAAACTTAATATAACTGAATTAGTGGGGGAAAAAAAATCCTCATTAGCTGGTTCAAAACTAGACTCAGAGGCTTGTTACCTTGCAGATGGTAACATGAGCAAAAGAATTCCTTTTGGCTTTATGTTACTTGAACAGATGAGCTGTGATGTTTTATTTGGATGTTTGAAAGCTGGTGGGATGTACAAGAACGTGGCATCCCCATCCCATATGCCCACAAAGCATGGGTAGTCACCTTCTTTGGCAATTAATTGCAACTGATGTGGAATTCAGGATGGGCTTCAAAAACTGTTTTAGTTATCTCTATATATCTAATAGCATAAAGGAGATACTAAAGTATTCGTTGTGTACTGGTGAGACAGGTCGGGACTGCTACGTGCGGTTCTCAACTCCTCGGAGCTGTGCTCTTCTGCATGTTGCAATGCATGCAAAACGCACTTCAGAGGCAAGGACACAGCTGTGGTTAACAGAAGTTTTGTAAGGAATAGAGTGCTTTTCTGGGGGAAAGTGCTTTTAGGTTTGTTGAGTTAAATTTGTGAATGCTTCAAAGGAATGGCCTCTAACCAGCATAGCTTCTGTTCTTTATGGCTGCTTAGCAAAGTTGAAACATGAAGGGAGCTGTTGATATACATTAGAGACTGGCATTTTACAACATTTACTCTTTGCAAAAGTGAATGAAGCAGGAAATGAGTGGCATCTCACAATAGGGAAAATTATCTTTCCCGTTATAGAACAGAGAAGAGTTTAGTGTTTCTCTTGGGCATATTATGATCTCACTCAGTAACCTAGTCTGGGAAGTTGCAGTGATACATCTACTGGCATTTCTGTGGCAAATTAAAAAAGGAGTTGTCATGTACTCCTGCAGAGGAATGTGGGCAGGCAATGCATCGTCCAATTCCTTTACATATAAGGTAATCTCTTAACTCTCTCTGAGAGGGAAGTGCTTAGAAGCCTTGCTATCTCGTCAGGTTTGGATGATACTCTTACATTTCCCTGTCTTTGAACTGGCAGGATTTCAAAAGCTAAGTAACAGTCTTACTAGCAGAAGAGCTTGTCTTCATTCTTCTCATTGCTAATTCTGTTTGCAGTTGCAACTGTATTTTTTTTTAGTATGGCTCTAATAGAAAGCAATTTCCTGCTATTAAGCATTACAATCAGTAAAAATCTAACAGCCTGGAATAATTTAATACCACAATGTAAAAACTCCCAAATTATTTAAAATATTTCTTCAGATATATGTGGTTTTTTAGGTTGTTTCTCAAATAAAAGGGACTTAGGTATGTAGCTTGTGCTCTGGTTGTCTCATCAGTGGTCAGAATCTTGGAAACTGCTGTCCACCTTCAACAAAATCTGAACAAAAGATGTCTCAATGATTATTAAGTTCCCACAAGTTTGTGGAAAATTGGCATTCAGAAGAGAGGAGAAAGCTAAATGAAGTGACCTCAGAGGGCCAAGTGAGCAGTTTTGTGTGTTCACTGTGACAGCAGCTGGCAGACGGGTGTAGACAGTGTAGCCAGCTGAAATGTGCTGAGCTCCAGATCAGCCACAGCATGTCACATCTATTATTTGGAGGAGATGTCATAAGACATACAGGAGGAAGTTGGTGTTATTGTGGTGGGAAGAGGAAGGGGACACAAAGTACAAATCCATGGCAGATGAGACTTTGTAAGTTCAGTTGCATACAGAGCAAATGGGAGGCTTTTTTTGAAACATGCAATAAAGCCTCAACTTGAAGACTGTTCTTTACAGGCTTTTATAAAGTCTTTATAAAGCTTTGAATAAATTATTTTCTCTTCTGATGGCAAAAGCCAGAGTGAGATGAAGGATACACCATTAAATGTTGCATATTTGGTTTCGTTTATTGATAAGACTGTATCCCCAAAACATTAAATATTTTTACATCATCTTAGAGCAGATGTTTATTATTTTTTTGGAGGTGTGAAGTATTGCAGTCATGTTTCTCCCAGGAGGTAGTACCTCTGTTCAAGTTGATGGGAAGAGTAGAGGAGCACGTTGATGTCAGTTTCTTACTTCATAAATTTCTTGTGTGTAGATCAGCAGAAGTGGCCATTGCTGTGTTTATTGGATGAGACTCTTACAGAGTTAGCTACCCCTGTTCTGCTTGAAAGCGTTTCCCGTGTTCACCTGTTCCTGCCTGGCAGTGTTCATGTGTGATAATTAACAAGAACACAGTAAGTGGTAATACCTGCCATGGTCTTTCAATTGTATTTGAAATGGACAGGATCCCTCCGATAATGAGTTGAAAACTTCTGTCAGTCACTGGTGACACGGACCTGCACTCAGTGGCACAACCTCTCACAAGCCAGTAGATGGTGCCAGGAGATGTTTTATGCTAACACTGCAATCTCTTCAGTTTGAGAAGCCCTACTTCTCTGTCACTCAAATTTGGGAGGCACAAACAGTCGTGGACAAAGTTCTGTACCCTCCTGGCAGACATACTGTGCTCCTTTGTTTCTGAAAGCTGTAAATGAGGCTTCAGGCACACAAGAAAATGCAAGATGTGGTCACCACCCCTGGGTGCAAAACATGCTTCTAGGCAAAGGATTCCTTTAAGCTTTCCATCTTTTTTTTTTGGCTGATAAGACTATGTAATAAATTGGCAGGTTCAAATTGTTACTGAGGTTTCTTGTTTTGGATTTTCATATTTTGGGAGTAAAGCTGACCACATATGCAGGGCATATTCAAGAATGATGCATGTAAATAAATGTGTGCCTGGAAAGTTTTGCAATTCAAAACTTATCCCAGCAGAAAAAAAAAAGAAATGCAATTATGTTGTGCTGTGAAGTATGATCTGAACAGTCTGTGGTGCAGTGGATAGGAGAAGGTCTACCAAACATCACTGCATAGTATGTTTAGCCTGTTGTGTGATCAGTATTTTAAACCTGACCTCTGTGTACTCTGAGTTGTACTCTGTGGATTTAGCACTGACAACTCATTTTTTGGTGCTGCTTGTGTTTGACACTGCAGAGTCACGGAGGTGTTTCAAAGCTTTTTACATATAAGGGCAGTGCCATTTCACCTCAGCACCAAAGGACATTTCAAAGTTATAGGCCAACTAGATGCAGCAATTTAGACTTTTTGGGTGAAGCTAAAGTTGCTGTGCCTATCAGAATGGGTAGCTATACATTCATGTCCTTACAGATGTAACAGCATAGTTTACTGTTGTAGCTACTTGATGCTGATATAATTGCATCAGCACCAGAAAAAGTAGTGCCAGTTTCAAACTGGGGTAGGTAACACAATGAAACCCCTGTGTTCCCAGGCCTTTGTTTTGCAAATAGGCAGATGATATGCTGTAATCTTATTTATTGAATAACAAACCTTTACAGCTTGTAATACAAATTGCTGAGCAGCAGGTGAAATCCTAAGCACCTTAGAAAAGGACTCCTCATGAGCTCAGTACTGTAAGCAATGTAGAAGCACTGTGTGCCTGCTGAGTTGAGCTCTTCCTGTAGCTCCTTGCATGTGTGATTTCATTTATTAGTTTATTTATTGGTTGATTTTAGAGAAAGGAAGCCCTCAGGTAGAAAGATCATGCAGAGGTACTTAACAGAGTCTTACTCTGTTCTTCCAGCATTGTGATGTAGCTATCTGCTGGAAACAGTATCTGTTATCAGATGATACTCTTTTAAAGGAGAATATATGTGGCATAGTGTCAATTAGAGTAAAATTAGGTATTTAAAGATGTCTGTGTGTGATAACAGATTTTTCACATACAAACAGAGCAGTCAAACCTTCTGTAGTTTCTGTCTTGGAGGTGAGAAGTAGATTTTCTGATAGTATACTCTAAGGGGCAAATAATTCAAGTCAAAATGCCTGTGGCACTGCTCTCTAAGCTTAAACATTGTTAACATTTGCATAAATTAATATAAAAATTCCATGAAAATAAATACCAAATGCATGTTATCTGGCAGTTACTAATTATATTGCCATAGTATATTCCTTTTCTTCTTGTGTGATTTTATTCAGTTTTGGATTTCAATGATCCCTTCAGTACTGAAGTTAAGCCAAGAATCCTGCTCATGGGATTGAGAAGAAGTGGAAAGAGTTCCATTCAGAAAGTTGTCTTTCACAAAATGTCGCCGAATGAGACTCTCTTCTTGGAGAGCACAAACAAGATCTGCAGAGAGGATGTTTCCAACAGCTCCTTTGTCAACTTTCAGATATGGGATTTTCCTGGGCAAATTGACTTCTTTGACCCTACGTTTGATTATGAGATGATTTTCAGAGGCACTGGAGCACTGATATTTGTTATTGATTCTCAGGTAAAAAAAGGGGCTTTAAGCTATTTTTTTCCCTTCCTTCAGGAATAGACAAATGGGTTGGAAAGCACAGGGCTTTTCAAAGCAAATAAATAATCTACATCACAAACACACATTAAAAGAAGTCATTAGAACTTGAAGAGCAGCTTGGCTATCTTTAATCTCTCTCTGCAGTGTGTTTGGAAGTTAACTAATTTGTTTTAACATCTCAAGGTTCTTGCTTAGATTCCTAAGTGCTGACAGCATGAGATTGGTGCACATGCTGGATGTAGGGTCAGGCTTCTACTTATAAAACATTAAAAAAATCAAGCTGCTGTTGAGCTGTAGTACTATTTAAAACCAAGTATCATAAAATATAATATATATATATATTTTTTTTTTTAATACTTTCCTAAGTTGTAGCTCTTCTTTTTCCTTTATTAGGATGATTATATGGAAGCATTAGCTCGGCTGCATCTTACTGTGACCAGAGCCTATAAAGTGAATCCAGATATCAACTTTGAAATCTTTATCCATAAAGTGGATGGTTTATCTGATGACCATAAGATTGAAACACAGAGGGATATTCACCAGAGGGCAAATGATGACCTTGCAGATGCTGGATTGGAGAAGATTCACCTCAGGTGAGAAAAGTTGCTGTGCAGATAATGCTAAAGAGGAGAGTTAGCATGTTCTGTCCTCTTGAAGCAGCAGGCAACATGCTTTTGATATATGAAGGAAAGGGATAATCAGAGATATCCTATTTATGATTGCTGTCTTGAAGGGAAAGATGGGGAGCTGCTTAATAACAGATGACAAACTTGCCAGATCAGGTTTTGCTGCAGTTGCTGTCTTGAAATAAGTTGGCTTGGACAGTGACAACAACCAGTAGAGTTCCAGGCCACGGAGTGTGTATGCCACCACATCACTTTTGCCTTCTTTGAAAGCTCTGCCACATGGTCCCCTCCCAGTCACTCATCCCCACTGCTGCAGCCTGCATGGAGCTGCTTGGGAGGACCTGTGCTGTATCTTTGCCTTGTGTCTTCTGGTAAAAGTCCACAAGTAGTGGACTTCGCAGGCTGGCAACCAGAGGACATCAAGTTGTCATGGCTTTCTTAGCACTTTAAAACCAAGTACAAATATATTAAAAAGAGAGGCCTGCTCCATGAACATGTCAGCTCTTTAGAGCTCTCAACTACTCAACTGCATCACTGCACTGATAAATGGGTCCAAAAAGTAGATCACAGTAGGTATACCCAGTAATACTCCTCTCCTGAAATTTGATAAATATTTTTGTAAGAATACCAGTGTGGGAGTTACATTAAAAAGTTGTACATTGAGTTCTAGGTTTCACTGTCTAGGCTGTTTTTTTGGTTTTTTTTTAATATAGAGATTAAGTCCTGTGTTTCAATTATATCATGACTTTTGATCACAGGAGGTAATTGCATTAGTGTAGGCACTTACTGTCTGACAATATTTTATTTCACTCATGTCATGAAAGGTACATCATGTTCACAGTATGTGGCTAAAAGGAAAATGTGGTGACATTTTTTTCCAGCTTTTATCTGACAAGCATATATGATCATTCTATATTTGAAGCATTTAGCAAAGTGGTACAGAAACTGATTCCACAGCTCCCAACACTGGAAAACCTGCTTAACATCTTTATTTCAGTAAGTACTTACTATGTCCTTTGTTTGTAGATCTGGCTGTGTCCAACATGCATGTTCAGATACTCTGTTCACTGCCTTCTTAGAGATCATGAGCAATGTGAAATCTTAGAGAAATTATCAGAACTTAGTTGAAATGCACCTCCATGCAGCTTGGCATCACCTCCATGTCTATTAAACAGCACCAATGAGCTGCTGAGATACTCAGAGTATTTCCTAGTCGCATAAAGTGAGTTAGCTGCCATCACTTTTCTGCTCATAACATCAGTCTGAATGTTGCAAAAGTCTGTGCTGCATGTATGTGTTGAAGTTGCACTTAAACCTTGTATGAATAAATATTTAAAGGAACATAATCTAGTCTGACCTCATATGGGGAACTGTCTGTAGTGCTTCCCAGAATTAATTTTACTTTGTATCAGAAAGTTTACTGAGCTTAAGAAAATCTTCTTATGTCATGAAATTTTTAGACATAGAGTCCACCACAACTTTCACTGCTTCCACAGTTACTCTGAAGGCCAGTTAGGGAGTTTTGTATATCTAGTGGTTTATTACCACTGTGGAAGAGGTTGCTTGCTCCACTCTTCCTGTATGTCTGATCCCTTCCTTTCCTTTGTACTGGCTCTGACATTCACTTGTTCCCTCATGGGGTTACTATACCATGCACTTATGCACTGTTTAATTTAGTTAAAAGCAGGTGACAGAGGAGTCCAAGATGCTCTTGTTCTGACACAAGGTAAGAGATGGAAACATGGGGCAGTGAGTGAAGGGAAGCACAGTGAGTAGTTTGTGAAAAGGGGAAACTCCCTATTTTAGTGATCGTTATATCAGGTCATAGTGCCTCCGAAAACTGCACCCTTTCTCACAATATTCCAATTCTGTGCTTAACATCTAGCACTAGTTTCTGAAGCTTCAATTTCCAAGCAAGATACTTTGTTGTGTCTTCTTGGGATTTTGATGTAAGAAATTATTTAATATCATTCAACAACTTGTAAGATAAAATTAGACTTCATGGTTTCTCAGCGTCAAAATGGAGAGAGATAAAAGTTGGATGTGACAGGGAAAGCTAGGAATAGGGGAAGGTCATTCCAAAACTTTTTCTCTTACTATTAAACAGAACATTTATACTGTTTCATAAGAAATAGTTTGCTACAAAGATCTGTTTCTTCCAAAACAGCTGGACTGTATACCAGTTATTATCATGTAGTCTCAAAACTCCATGAGAGAAAGGTAATGGAGAAATGATGACAACAATTCTAGAGCAGTTTGGTAGTGGTTTTGGCACACAGTCTTACAGAGAAAGCTGGCTAAATAATAGTCTTCCCTGTGCCAGAGCAACTGCAGTCACTCTTTGTGAGTCAGATCTGTATGGAGTCTCCTCACTGTTTGGAGTTGGTGAAGGGTTTGTACAGAGACTCCACATGAACTGAGCACAGGCAGCTTCCTGAATGACTGATGACAATTGCTCGTGTGTCTGGAACATCCAGCTCCAATCACACCTATAATATCAGGTATAGTTTGTAAGGAAGAAAAAGTATTTCAAATAAATGGGATGTCCAGAAAAGTGAGGGAGGTATGCTATTTCCCCTGTTCAGTATGGGAAAAGTCTCAGACGGTTTCTTTGCTCCAACTTCTAAATGACCTAAGGCCATGTGTAGCTGCATCACCATGTCCTCAGCATGCTTGCTGTTTTAACAAGTATCTTCTGTCTGTAGACAGAGAGACTCAGAATGATTATTTGCAACCACAGGAAGATTAAACATCATTCTCCCTCATACAATTAGTTAGGGGGTGCCTCTTTACCTTGGCAGCTTAGTAACAACAAATTTTGGCATGGATTTTGGTCACGCCTTACCTCAGGAAGCCAATGCGCTGCAGATCAGGGCGTGGGTGTATTCGTGTTCTACTTTTGAGTTTGCAGCAGCATTCACGAGGAAGTGCTTTCATTTATGCCACAGAGACTTCCAACACAAAAAGCTGACGATTACAGAAATAGATCTGCGATCACTCTTAAGTTCACAGCAGGTTTTTCCCAAGTTTATAACGCCACAGTGTGTGAGCATGTTTGAGCAACCATCAGTGCGATAATACTGCTTCAGCATTCTTTAATGTAACAGCTTGTAAGTCATTAAATAACTGGCACTAAAAATCCGCATTAATCTTATCTGACTAACACACCAGCTTCATGTAGAAGGATGCCTGTTTCTTAATTACCGTGGCCTTAACCAATCAAGTTGTGTGACATGGGAAAGTGTATTTTCATTTGAGGGTTGTTTGGTTTCTTTTGAGGGATATTAAAAAGTATGTATTAAGACAAACAATTATTATAGTAAAAACAAAACTATATACAGTTTTGATTATTTAATGATTTAAATTTTGTAATCTGTAAATTCAAATGTAGTGATAAAAATTAATTCATGACATCTGCTGTGTGATTAAGGCTTGTTTAAATAATTCCCCAAAATTCATTACTAACTGGATGTGACTGGCAATATCCTCTTAAATTCTTTTGAGAGTCACTTTTTAGGGCCAAATTCTGGCTTACTTTCATACATTAAAGACAGAAAAAGATAGGACTGCTTACCTATCCTGGGAATTGGAGGAATACTACCACTTTTACTGAACCCATTCTATTTAAGGAATAGAAACTATCTTCTATATCATCACATCCCATATAGTTGAGAGACATGGTTTGAATTTCAAGTACCTCACGGTTTTTACCTATCCAAAATAAAATCTCATATATTCATTGCAGATTTTTCACAATGAATCTCTTGGTTCAGATCAATGGAATATTCTTACATGAATTCAGAGTGCCTTTAGCACATGTTGCGTCTTCTCTGCAGACTGTAGGGTTGTGTCAGAGAGAGCTGGTGTTTATTCATACCCTGCTCTCATTTAATCAATGGCAGCCTTTCCTTTAGTAAGGAGCCCACCAGCTCCAGTAACAGAAACAATTGATTTCTTATTGTAGTTTTCCCTAAGCATTAATGATGTAATGTCTCTTTGAATAGTACTTTAAATCCACCTTTTCCTGGTTTTTTATGGCTTTTTATTATTGTTTCTAGCATTTCTGTGTGGGTTCTTTTGTGGGCTAGGGGTAGGAGGTGGAGGGTGGAGTGTTGAGTAGTTTCCACACAAAAATTCTGGGAAATCCTTTGACTTTTCGGTTACAGTTGTACTAAAAACCCCGGCAAATGAAATATTTGAAGGCATGCGGGTAAATTTAGTGGTTACTACTCCTGGCAGTCCATCCTACTGTTTCACAGAGGTTTCTGTCACCATACAAAGTTCTAAAGAAGCAAATACGTGCAGTTTCTCAGCAGGTCCTACCACAATGGATCAGTTGCAATTGAAAACAAGCATAGTTTAAGTTAAGAGACCAATTTCTGCCCTTACACCAGCAGATGTAACTGCTGGCATGGCAAAATGTCTCAAGACGTTCATGGCAAACATTCAGAAAACTTTCTGAACTGTCACTGCAAGTACAGGCAGGCTGCAGCACCTGGAGCTCTGAGATGAAAAAATCACTTCTCATTGTTAAATGTTATTATATTGTCACTGGCATCTTAATAATTTAAAGTGCATCTTACCTGTACAGCTGAAATTGTTGCTATGTCTCTCTTTTTGTAATACAAAACTTTGTAATTGACTTCTCATGAATGGCACTGCAGGGCTCAAGTTTCAGCTTCTTCTTTCTGAAATGACTTGTATTTTCAAATACAATTTTGGCAATGAGTTACAGCTATGTACTTACATAATATTTCAAAAGAGCCTTGTAATTAATCTTATTTGACAGCATCTGTTGAACTGTGTGAGGTGCTGTCAGAATTACTATTTTAAAAATAAAATTACAGAACTCCCGTATGTGGCCAGAACAACCAGCTTGAATATGCTTACATTTTTGTTCTTTGTGCTCAAAGAACACAGACTCATAGAACCCTGTAGGCTGAAAGGGACCTTTAGAGATCAGCTGCTGCTCAGAGGCAGGCCAGTTACAGCAAGTTGGTTATGGCTGGGTCCAGTTCAGCTTTGTGCATTTGGAAGGATAGAAATGCTACAAACGCTCAGGTCAGCATATTCCCAATCCTTCACCACTCTTCTGTTATTTTTTTTTCTTGTATCGAGTCAGAATTCCAGCCTATGCCTTTTGGCTTTTGTCCTTCAAGACTGTAGTTCTGAGAAGAGCTTGGCTCTGGCTCTGGCTTCTCTGAACCCTTACATTAGGTATTTGTAGATAGCAATAAGTCTTCTCGTCTTCAGGTTGAACAAAGCCATTTTTCTGAGACTCTCCTTGTACATTCTGTGCTTCAGCCCATTTACCTAAGGTATCCACAGTGTATATATACTTTGTTTTTAATATTTGTTTTATTACTGACTTACTGAAATAGGCCACTCAGAGAGTCTTTTCCATTATGAAACACAAGAAATTCACCTCTATACTCTGTTATTACTAATGGATGTTTGCAGCCTTAGCTCTGTGTGCAGTGATGGAAGAATGATACCTCTTTAAGAAGAAAATGCCCAAAATACTCCTGTCCACTGTTCAATAGCATATCAGGAAATATGGAAAGCAGGAGAGTCACTTTAGTTGCTTAACTATGTGTTAAATAGTTGACTTAGAAAGGAAGGAAGAAAAAATGGAAAAGTTCTGTAACTGTACAAAAGAAGCTGAAACTATTAAAACTTGTTAGGGATTTTCAGTGTGGGTTTTGGTGGTTACAGAACTACTGTGACAGCAGTCCCAAACCATGTTAAAATGGGAATCTCATATATGGAGACAGTTCAGTTGGATGGAGAAATTTGCTTGTCTTCCCATATAGATTGATACTGAAGAGTATTTTATAGCTTGTGCTTTAGCAATACTGGGGAATTGCCCTTTTTTTCATGCTGGGACAGCTGAGCAGGTGTAATCCTTTGACATCAGCCAGCAAGGCTACTGTTTTCAGTTAAGAAGTACACTTTTTTTTTCCAGGAAGCAGAGGCTTATGGCAGTTTACTTTATCTACACAAAGAGTAAGAGCATTCCTGGCTAGCTTCTCAGAGCTGTGAATACGATACATCTCCAGTGTGGAGAGCGTCTTAATCAGCTTGGCAGGATCACAGGAGCATAGCTGGCATCATTTTAGCATGCCTTAGCACTTTAAACATGGCTTTAACTACCAGTGCTGCATGAAACCTGAAGGCACCATCACTGTGCTGGTCTCTCTCCTGTGATCCTAGAAGATGTTCTACAGACATCTTCTGTAGAACAGCTACAGAGTGCAATGAAAGAATTTCTAAATTTCCTTGGAAATCAGTTCCTGAGCAATACTGTCTTCTTTGTCTGTCAGCGTATTCTTTCCCTTGTTTCTATCTTCTCATATGCCCACTTAGAATAACTTTAGATTACAGCTTTCTTTTATGTCTGTTGATACAATTAAAACACCAAAATCTTGAACTAGGAAGATTTTTCTGCTCCCCCCTTGCCCCCCCTCATTTTCCACTGAAAAGAAATCTCTCCAGGTGGAGCAGTTTGGGAGTGTCACTTGGCATTATGTCTGCTCAGAGGCAGAAAATGTTGGAAGGTTTGTGAGCATTGTGGTTTGCTACAAACACAACAGTGCTGTATGTACAATTCTTTCAAAATGAGCTTGATTGCAATTTAATTTCTTTAGCCTAGACTTTTTGTATAACAGGCAAGTAAGGGAACAGAAAAGCTTGGGATTAATTTGAAAACATGGATTCCACTTTATTTTTCTTTTTTTCTTCTCTTGAATAGAATTCTGGGATTGAAAAAGCATTTTTATTTGATGTAGTCAGTAAGATCTATATTGCAACAGACAGCACTCCAGTGGATATGCAAACTTACGAGCTCTGCTGTGATATGATAGATGTTGTGATTGACATTTCTTGTATATATGGGTAAGTAAATTGTGAATGTTTTCCATAAAGCTGTGTACTGAGAATCTAAATAGCCTTAAAATTCCAGTGATGTGTGTATAAACAATAATGAGAATGGGTAATTTGCCAGGACAGGGAAGGAGAAAATGGCTGGCTTCTGAGGGACTGATCCTTCCCAGCAACAAGCATTCGGTCTCTTTTGTGAGCATCTTCCCCTTTCTATGCTAATAATTTTATTTGGAGGAAGAAGTCAGAAGAAACCAACCTAAAATAAAAGGAAACATCATCTTTTTATTCCCTAGGGATGAAATCAACAGAAGGATGCCTCCTGTTTTACAAAGAAGTGGGGCCATATTTAGTTTAATTTAATAGCCAGTGTCCTCTAATAGCCTCAGAGAGTTGTTTCATTCTCAGTTCAGTTCTCTGTCCTGTGTTCCCTACATGACCTTTCAAACCCTTCTGGGTTTTTTTTTCAATTTCCCCTTCTTGCACATTAGCAAGTGTAAATCTCCTGGGCTGGCATGTACATCTCCTTGCAAGTTATGTGTTCAGTGGCTTGGCCCTTGGCCAAATGTAATGCTAGCCATTCCTGGGAAAGGCAGGGACCCATTAACAATTATTGCACTAAGATGCTTGCACTTGGAGGCCAATGCACAACATGCTTAGAGAGTGGAAGGCTGGGCTAGCTTTGCATTTGTACCCACTGACAGACTTCTTGCACTCTTGCAGGAGGTACAAGGGAGAGTCCTAGTGCACATGTGCAATAAGCACTGGAACAATAAACTGTTGAATACTTAACCTAAAATCTCTGAAGTTTGTATATTCTACCATGTGTTTCAGATTTTGGAGTCATCACTTTAGTAACCGTGTAAGAACTTGTTTTACAGAGGTATAAAATAAAGGATGCTGATTTTTGAAAAGAGAAAGATTCTGCTGTGTAGTTCAAAGGAGTGTGCATTTAATAATTATCTGTACAACACCACTTGTGGGGCTCTTTATTTACAAGATACCATTCTGCCACTGTGCTTGTGTAGCCATTTAGCATTTATCACCAGAGATCTGCTTGCCATTTTTTAGCTACAGCCTAAAGACGGTACTACAATTAATTTTTTGTCCTCTGTTCCTGGAGCATCTGTGGAACTTGCCACTTTAATATATTATTGAGACAATTGTTCTGGGAGGTTGGTGATAACTATCCATTTAACAATATCTGTGCGTGCATTCCGGAATGAGGATAAAATTACAATGTTACAATGTACAAAAACATAATACAGAGATCATAATGACACAGCATCTGTGAATGAGAAATCTCTTTTCATAACATGATGTTGCAAAAGCCAACATCTCATGAGGAAAGTCTCGTGATGTCTTATACTATCAGTCAGCTGCTACCAGTCAAGCAAGGTTACTGGGTTTGGAGTTATCAGTACAGACCTACTGTTTCACATGTTTTTGATAAGTCATAATATAAAGCACTGATTAAAAGAAAAGCAGCCTTGTAGTAAATGCGTGGTGACTTACTGAGATAAAAATAAGTTTCCAGTTCAGGCACTTGGCAATCAAACTATCTGATTTCTAGCCCCAGATTTGAGGTTTGGTGTGTGATGTGATAAACAATCTCTTTGTCTTCTTAGTTTACTAGTGTGTAGTTTGAAGAAGAGTCTCCCTGAAAATGAAGATTTCATAAAGTTTGAGATTCTTTGGTGAACCAATGTAGCAGTACTTTTATTAGCTAATCTGGTGTCTTATATTTTCTTGTTTGTTTGTTTGTTTGAATACTGCTTTTTAGGCTTAAAGATGATGGCACTGGAACTCCTTATGACAAAGAATCAATGGCAATCATAAAACTCAATAATACAACTGTCCTTTATTTAAAAGAGGTGACAAAATTCCTCGCTCTTGTTTGTTTTGTCAGAGAAGAAAGCTTTGAGAGAAAAGGTATTTTCCCCTTTTCTAGTATTGCATTAATTTTCCCTTATATTAGTGAGTTAATGAATAACTGAGGTTGTCATTAGCTGATAACAGTTTCTAACTGTATCATAAATATTGAGGTAAGTACAGCTTGATAAAGCTTACATAACATTTTTGAAGGGATGAAAGTACTTGTGCAGGCATTAAGATGGGATGAAATCATAAATGTATTTGACAAATTTCTGATATGAAAGCATTTGAAAGTTTACATCCAATGCAGTAGAACTGCCACCTGCAACTGTACACTGTGTTAGTTTATCTTGACTGACACTGATTTGTACCTGTTGATACCAGCATACACATTTGGAACAGCTTGCCTGCCATAACCAAGGGAAAAATTTTGAAAGTGACTGAAAGAATGTTCTTGCTTTTCTTATATCTGAAAGGAGGCTTTTGAAAAATTGGATATTTAGGACCTAGTCCTATTTAGTGCTTTAATATTTTGCAGTTAAAATGCATAAAATTTCTGTCATCTTTCTGACCATGGTCAAAGTCAATACTGACCCCTTAGTTCATGACCTCTCTGCCCACTAGTATGATGTTCACTGAGTTGCTGGTCTTTGTAACATGCCTTGGGACCAAACCTCAGCAGTGGAAGAGCAAGCTGTCATCTGGGCTCGTGTGCCACATCCTGTGATAGTAATTTCACCAGTCAGTGTTGTGAACACAGCACTTGTGCCATGTCTGTTTGACAGCCTGGTGAGCTTTTAATAGAACTTAAACTGGTCAAATATCTCTTCCATACCCCTACCACCTTTATTGCCTATTAATGTTGGATGCAGTTGCTTTCTGTGAAAAGCATAAAAAGTGTTAATTCTGCATACTTACTAACAGCACTGTTTCAGAAAGACACCATGTTAAATAAACATCCATTAGGGTTTGTCTGTAACTGTGTGAGGTTGTTGTTTCTGCATAGCTGGGACACTTGGTAGCCTTCACTCTTCTGCAGTATGGTTCTGGTATTAGAATGGAGATGAGCTTTTTGTGCCTCATGAATTCCAAATAATATTTCATCTGAACTATAGTGAGACAAAAAACAATTTCTGGGAAAAAAAAAAACCAAAGTGTAACATGGTGGATTGAAACCACTTAAAAATATGCATCTCCTGTTAGGGAAACTGAAGTGGAAAATGCTGCAGTATGTGAGTTAAGAAAGCTTATGGTATTAATATTAAATGAGGTCATGAGCTCAGTACCAAAATTCTAAAATTATATTGTAGTATTACAGAATTGTAGTACTCAGTAAATCTTCCAATTGACTACCAATATGGCTTTACAGCTTTTCTGTGGGATTACATTCAGCCCACTAACATGGTAATGTTATCTGCCTATTATGTAAGTATCTAATCTAACAGCATGTCTATTGTGTTACTTTTTAATTACAGTGTAAGATGAAATAGAGCTGGCTGAGATTTGGTAATAGTTCTATCAAGTATCCATTTCAAAGTTTATGTATTGTCAAAAAATGAACATTTCTTGATTAATAGATGGCACTTATTTTTATTGCAGTTATTCTGTAAAGCAGATTTCCAAAGTGGCACCATATTTTATGAAAGATTTCAGTTTTTCTTCTGGTATACTGAGCACTTCTTCACAGCCCTTTATTAAATTAAGGATCTGTTATCTGCCAATGAACTTCTATTTGATTTCTCTTAAAATGTACAAGTATATATAGTAGCAGACGTTGTATCAAGCTGTAATGCTTACTGAATTATTGTATTTCTCAAATGTGCTTTTGCTTAGCACAGAAAAAACTCCTGGACAGTTCACTGAGTATGACCTCCAGACAGAGAGTATGGTATTTCACTAAACTAGAATATAAGCAATATTTTCATTACCTTATTTATATGAATGTCTTTATTAATATGTAAAACATTTCTGTCTCTGTAGGATTAATAGACTACAATTTCCATTGTTTTCGAAAAGCCATACAAGAAGTTTTTGAAGTAAGAATGAAAGTAGTAAGATCTCGAAAACATCAAAGCCACCTGCAAAAAAATAAAAGACCCACTCCCAATGGGACACCAAGAATGCCACTGTAACTGAGGTTTTCTGGCAATGTGGCAAGCAAAGTTTTCATGAAGTTGATGTGACTTCTGCATCTCATTGCACTGAGTGAAGAGGAAAACAAGTGGGACTGATGTATTATATGAATTTTCCCTGAACGTTCAGAAAGCACTGTTTAAATATTTTTATCCAATCAGTTTTTTTCATATAGTGAGCACTTTGAGCAAAATGTTGTATATATAAACATTGAGGTGAGCACTTGTAAGAATTTTCTTAATATATGCTGTAAAACTTTTTCATGCCATATTAAGAAAAAACAGCTGTGACAGAAATACTGGGTACATAATTTGCACTTTTTCATGTTTTCCTTGTGGACTTGGACTTTGATAAACTTAGTTTTTACGGTGATTTTGATGCATGGTGTCAGGTAAAATGTATGCTGTAGTTTATTTACCTGCTACAATCAAATTGGTTAGTAAACAATTAAGAAAACTTGGTACAATGCCTTTTTAAATTTGTGACAGCTAATACCTAACATTCATACAGATCTAATTTCATATATTTTTCAATTTGTAAACTGAAGAATAATATTGAAGTATTACAGCAATAAGCACCTTACCAGGGATCGTAACTGGTAGGTAAATATTAGCTTTTATAAAACAGGCTTTTGGCCAAATTTCATCCAGAGTTCTCCTTAACACTGGTCATGCCCTCTCTTGGGTCTGGTTTTATTATTTACCTCAGCATATACCACTAAAATATCTTTCTATAAAGATGATTGTTTTGTAAAATGGCTCTATGTTGCACTGGTATTTTTATAAGGCTTCAGAGGAGTATGTTGTATCTGTACAGCTGGATTTACATTGCTAAGTTTGTGTCGAGAGCCTGCACGTGTACAATTGGTGCAATGAAGAATCTGTATGTATTTCCACCCTGGCATTCTGATGTACTGATAAGTCATAAAGGTGTGAGCACTGGGTTCTGATTCCCTCTATCAGGGGTACATCTGTGATTGAAATCAAGATGAGACCATTAAAACGAGGACTGGACAGTCTACCTGCTGTAATAATCAGCGTACATCACCTTTTTATTTTAATATTGAACATGGGCAGATTTACCACAGGATCAGCCAGGACAGCAGAGGACTCTCAAACCTAAAAAGAAGTAACACTTACTTTTCATGTTCTGTATTCAGTGTTTTTGTTTAATTAGTGATACAAAATTATAATTTCTAGATGGAAGGGAAACTCTAATTTTTACCAATTGCATGCACTGTCTAATGGTTTTGTTGGCAGCTTTTGGGAGTGAGAAGAACTTGACCAGAATGGGAGGCAGCTTGCTGTACACCAGAAACAGGTAAGGGGAAATGTACCTTATTCACAGCTGATCTGCCCCTTGCCAGAATATCTCTGGGGGTGCACAGGAAGATAGAACCAATGGCTTTGTCAAGAGTTGTGTGATAAGTAATGCAGTTCTAGGGGCTCAGGAAGGTAAGAAATACTGATAATAGTGAAAATCACTGATCCTGGTGCTGGTGTGAAGAACAGTGACAGTACTGTAGTAAAATCAGAGTGTTTCAAAAACACAGAGTTCAAATTCCTTTAGGTACTGTCACCACCTATCATCTTAGTTGAGGGCAATTCTTCTGACTAGCCCCTCAGTTAAATTAATGCAGAGCTGTTTTCAGAGTTCACCAAAGCAGTGATAGCTAAGAGACACCTTTTGTGGACAGCTTTCCGGTCCACAGGACTTTCATTGAAGGGCTGCCATAATTTCTGGCCATGTGTTTGTCTTTCACTTTGTTGAGATCCCCCATTGGGTCACAACCTCTGTCCTCCCTTCGCCCCACCAGGTGTAGGTGGGTATGTGGGACTAAGAACACCTACCAGGCTGGGCCAGATTTTTTGTTGTTGTTTTTATGTGTAAATTATCTCATCATAGTGGCTATGGTATGAGTCATAACTAAATGTAGCTTCCATATATTTGGCCTGAGTTCTATGTAGCCATGCATGCCCTTGTATTAGAGACCATCAACTTATTTGACAGTGAAGTTGCCTCTTGTAGTCCCATCTAGAATGTGGAATGACTGTCTAGCATAATTTAGTGAAGGTGATTTTAGCCAACATAAAACTTCCGATTCGATATTATCAAAATAAATGTAATTTTCATCAGATTACTTATGTTTCAAATATAACATTTAAAGAATGTTAAAATTCATGAGTTTTAGTGTTTAACTTTGGTATTTTCAGGTTAGGTGATAACTTATTTCACATTTACTTTTGAGTAATCATTTTCTAATGTTCTAGCTGAAGTGATTGAACACTGAGAGAGACATGCAGGGTGCTTTTTACAAATATATTTTAAAACTTGCTTTTACTTAAAAAAGTTATTTTAAATTTTTATTGAGATTCTAGTTTTTATTTTAAAGAAATTAAATACCCCATGTGCTACAAGAGCCACTTAAGGCAGTGCTGATATACCTTTTGTAAAATTAGAAATTGTGGAAGAAGTAATTACTTTTCCAAATAGTCCAGTATTTCTAAAGTACCTCTGATCCATGAGTCTCCATTTCTTATTTATCATTGAAGTTGACTAGAAATGCTAGGGACCATTAATGAACAAGCTATGTCTTTTAAAAACACTGGTTTACAATAAACCCAAACCAATTTAGTATCCCATAGACATTTTAAAGTCAGGAGCTAGATAACTATAAAATATTGGTTCCAAGAACTTGTTATAGTTGAGGGAATCCCTGTAAGTAATTCAACAGGCAGCAGCTCAGAGTGTGTGAAGGGTTCTCTGAAGAGTACAAATGCACCTTTGAGCATGCATTGGTGCATGTATACGTGCTATGTATATGGCTATTTAAAATGTTACAATGCTGGAATATGTTTCTGAAATCTGGTGATTACCCACATGCTGTGCATTAGCATGGAAGTGTAATTGACAGGAGCAAACTACTCTGATAAAGCATAATTCAAATGCATCATTTGACCTCTCATGTTTCATGATAGAACTGGTTTTTTTCCCACTAAAACAAAAATTTGGTGGTTTCTTGAATGTGAAATTGCACTCCTGATGATTTGATACTAAGGGATCTCATTCTGTGAAAGTACTGCAGCAATTTTAAAAAGAAATGTTGACCTAAGAACTCCTTCCATCTTTATATGCATCATCAGAGTAAGTGGAGAAATTGAGGAAAATAATCCATAATTGTATACAGTAGCAACTGTTTGCTTTAATGACATATTTGTTGTGCTGTCATTTGCAGTAGTCATTGTAGATTTTTTTTTCTTTAATTGAACACTGAAGTTTTCCTATTTTTGAACTGATAGTGTACATGACATCATGTAATGATTTTTGTGCTACAGCTTTGTCCTGTTAGATGGACAGATACATTAACAACAAAATTTCTTACTCAGATTCTAAATGTTTATCAATAGCTGCATGTGAATTGACTCAATTACAGATAAACACATCAAATTCTCCCATTTCAGCTGTGTGGAAAAGCAGAAATAAGCTTGGTTGGGAAGTTCTTTTGGGCTCCTCTTATATGGTGGCATATGGTTGACATCCCACTTGATTTCTCACTGTATTAATATTTGCATATTAGCTCATGCACATATCTTCAAATAGCTACATTTAGAAATGACACTAGCAGATTGCTGCTTTTAATTTGTTTTCTCCCTGGTATCTGTGTTACCTTTCTCAGTTTGCTATCTCTGAATTTCACATTTTGCTGTAACCAGGTCTGATACCCAGTCTTCTTGATTCCTGCCAGCCTATTCCCTTTGGCTTGTAGGCATTATGAGCCACAGGCTAGGTCTTGAGCTAAAACCTTCTGAAAAAATACTGAGTAGAAAAAAATCTAAATTGTAAAAATCCATTACAGGCTATTAACATCCCTAAAAAGACTCGACATATTTACGTAATCCCAGTTTGTATGCATGCCATAAAATATGTATTCCTATTGAAGTAACAGTTTATGTTCGCAGTCAGATTTTAAACATTTCTTAATCATGTCCAGAACTTATTTTAACATTAAAAAAACCATATAAATATATCCAGGACAAAAACCCATAGTGCAGCAGTTTATCACAATGTCTCTTGGACTAAACTAACGCATTTTTGACAAGATAAAAGATTTTCATGAGACTAGTCAGAGAAGATACTCTACTGAATATTCCCATGAATACCTGGACCTGCTACAAGTAGGAGGGATTATTTATTTCACGATTGCTGAATAGCAGAAGAAAAAGAGAAAAAAGCCCATTGATGTCCTTTCTTACAAAAAAAAACCAAAACAACAAAAACCCAAAAATAAAAAGAAGCAAACAACTAACATGCACTAGCCTAAATTGAGAAGCATTGGGATTAGACACATGGATGAGTGCAAACATGACAGGCAAGAACAAAAGTACAGAACATTTCAGTGTATTCAAGCTGCCTTAGACAAAATGTTCAGGTTGGGTATTCGGAGGAATTGCTTTACAGAAAGGGTGATTAAATATTGAAATTGGCTGTTCAGGGAGGTAATGGAGTGATTAAACATTGGAATAGGCATCCCTGGAGGTATTTAAGGAAAGACTGAACATAGCACTTAGTGCCATGGTCTAATTGACCTGGTGGTGTTTAGTCAAAAGTTGGAGTTGATGATCCCAGAGGTCTTTTCCAACTGAATTGATTCTGTGGTTCCATGAAAATGTAGACCAAGGAAAGATAATGGGCTTATCACAATGGGGTCAGCCACGGGGAGGTAGTGTGGGTGAGGTCAGTTACATCACATGGTCCTCAAAGGTCCAAGTAGTTGACAGGGAGCAACAGGACGGTATCAAAGCTGCCTTTCCTATTATAGCAGCATTTACCCTTTGTGTTTTTATCTCCATTCAGTGCAATCTAAAAGGCATTCTGAACTGTGCTAAACTGAAGCGTAGTGTCAGTACAAATGTAAGTATAAACCATATGAACGCACTGACGTTGGAAATCAAAAAGAATTCTAAAGCAGGAGAGCAGCACAGGGAGACCAAAGAGCCTGACTACATCCAAGAGGAACCTCTGCTTGTCAGGGAAAATGTTTGTAAGTCATGATGTGTCAATTCCTTGAGCGTGCTAGCATCAGGGAATGCTATTGTCTTAACTCACTTTCTCATCAGCACTGCAAGTTTCTGTCTCAGATGAACTCGTGTTTGCATTTAGGTGTTTCTGTGTCAGGTAGGTGCCCATTCAGCCAGTTCAATCCATGCATCACTGCAAATTCTTGGTCCTCAAAAAACTGGCCTGCCTCCTCACTCCTTCCCACACAAAACCCATGTCACATACCTAGTACATGCTTCCTAGATAAATACTGCCCTAGTCCTTCCTCAGCTTTTTGTTATCCAGATAAAACCATCATCCAACAGTTTGGGAGCCAGAAATGCTTTCAGACTCCTTCACAACTAGTGCTGCAAGCTCTCTTCTGTAGCTGGAGCTCCTCTTGATGCTGCTGATAAAACTGCATAATTGGATGGAGTGATGGATGTCCCAGAAATAAACTTAAAATCTTTCAGCAGCACTTGTGGGGTTCCTAGAAGCCCCACCATCCAGCGCTATCATTTAACTCTGACTTGTTCTGAGGTTCAGTCAGCTGTGGATTTAATTCTCCCTTTGCTTATGCCCATCCACATCTGGGTTTGGGGCTACTTTGATAATGAGAGCCATCTGGGCTGTGGGAAATGTAACCTGTTTCAACTCCTTTTGTAAGGCCATATGCAGAGAGAACAGATGTGCCTTCTGGGAATCCAGTAGTGCCAGATCTAAAGGTCCTGGGACTATCTCTGTCTCCAAAACCTGTGCTGAGAAGTGGAACCATACTCTGTTTCTCTGCAATGCCCTTTTCACTGACTGAATTGTCCTCTGGTGAGCAAAACGGTCTGATCCACAAATTGCTTCTCTTTCAATACTCCCTCTGCAGCTGCTTCAACTTCTTTAGATTGTATGCCATCATGCTGTCTTGGTCTCATATCCTAAGTGCTGAATGCGAGTTTTGCAGCAGAAGCATACACATTAACTCACTACCACCATTCCTGTTCCCCTTGCTCAGCAGTGTGTCCAGCTCTGTTCCTTCAGTAATTTCATATTTCAATTCCACATTTTCTGTCTATAAAGCAGCAGTTGTCATTCAAATTTTGTATTCTTCATAAAGTCTGTTATGCAGAAACTTGATTATTTGCTTTAAATTTAGTATTCTCTTGACAGATTATAAATGCCTTTCTGCTTTATTCCATGAAAGCTTCCAGCTCCCATGAACTAAATGCATTCATAAAAGTTCCTTAGCATGGAAGAAGTTCTTTCCTTCTTCTCTCCCTATAGTAATTCCAAGTGACCCCAACATCTGGGAATGATTGGCATCTGACTCCAAGGCTTCAGAATGCTGAACACTCGCTTTATTAAAACTATATTATATTACATTAAACTATACTATAACTATACTACAAAGAATACTAAAGAATACTTACTACTAACTCATAACTGTCTGCTGACTGACAGTCCACACACCTTGGACCTGATAGGCTAATTAACATAAACAATCTCCACCAAAATCCAATTACCAAATTCCTTCAGGTAAACAACCTTCCCAACATATTCCACACGTGCACAAACACAGGAACAACAAATGAGATAAGAATTGTTTTGATCATTCTTTTCTCAACTTCTCTCACAGCTTCTCTCTGTTCAGAGGGCATGTGAATACCACACCTCCCCTTTTTATATTGCTTCCATTAATAGTCCCCGTAAAAACCCAAGCTATAAATCTGTAATTTGAATAGTTATGACAACACCAGACTGCACAATTGTTTTAGCTTTTGTTATTTCTCTTTCAGAGTAACAGTAGCCTCTGCAGCCTGCATCTCCTGTGAGTCTGTATCCTCATGAGTCACCTTGCTAGACACCTTTCAGCAAGGAACAAAAAAAGCCTGCAAGCAGATACAGACATTTACCAGAGTAAAGTAATAATTTATTGGTTAACATAGGTAGCTATGACTAGCAAGCTACTAGACTAAGCATTAACGTGCTCATGTCCCCATGCAAGACAACAGATAGTATTCTCTGGCTCAAGTGTCACCACACTGCCATCTTTTGACTCTCTGCCTTTTCCTTCCAGCATTTTACACCCTTTTAACACTGCTGCCTTTTTTCTGGACCATGTGTCAATAGCCCTACCTCCATCTCTGGGTCTCTCTTACCTTGTGTGGCTCTGCTGTGCTGTTTTCTCTAAGAGTGCCAAACCAAGGTGTCCTGGTTTAGAACAAATTAGGGGAAATCTCCAAAAGGGAGCTCCCTAATAAAAAAAACCTCCAACCACCCCTCCCCCAATTACCGGGTTCGGGAAGGAATTCCTCGGAGGAGCACAGTGGAAAGCAAAACCTATTTATTAACAAATAACAAAAGGACACTCCCCAACACAAGAAAAGAAAAGAAAACCAGGCAGTGCTGTGGAGGGCGCTGAGCTTCTCTCGCAGACTCCGGGGTCCTGGACGTCCCAGGTCAGGTCCGGAGCCGGTCCAATATCTTCGGGGGAGGGTAAGAAAGAGGGAACGAAAGAAAAAGGAAAAAAAACAGCGTAGAAAGCAGAAAGCGGCAAAAAAGCAGCTAGCAGCCGAGGCAGGAGCAAGCAAGCAAGCAAGCCAGCCAAGCCAAGCAGCCAAAAGCAAAAGCCAAGGTGCCTGGTCACACTCACACCCCTCCCTCCCTGCCCCGCCACGGCAAGACGGCCAGGGGAGGAAAAGGCGCAGCTGCCAGACACAACACACGATATTGGGATAAAGGCTGTCACCCCACGACGCAAGGTTCTGAGACTGAGCCCTACCAGGGCTGGGCTGCGGAGCCCAAGCAGCTGAAAATGCAGAGGAGAGTGACCTGGTATCAGGCAGTGGAGATCAGGTCAATACAGTCAGCTGGAGCCCAGAGAGCAATGCAATTTGCCAAAGGGTAGGCATGTTTGGTCAGCAGAGACACTCTCTGGGCTCTCTCAATTGTTGTGATTAGGGCTCTAGTCTAAGTGTCCATATGGATGCCTTATGTCATTGAAGGCACTCTAGGAACTTCACCTGGCCTCGTGCTGCTGCTTTGTTCAGAATGGCACCAGTATCCCATACCTTTCTGCTCTGTATGGATATCTGGCATACCTTAGGATACCTCACACAGCATCAGATGCTTGTGAGTGTGCAACTCTAATCAAGCCCCAGATTTCCACTAACCATCTGAGAAACTCCTGTGTGTCCCAGATATCTACAAGGGGCAGGTGAAAACAGCTGGTAACTCAATATATCTTGGCTAATGACACAGTAAGCTTACACCAATTGGTAAATGCTTTTTGAGCAACTTTAAATAAAATGCCTGCTCATCGATCTTTTATTGCTGAGTCAGTCAGAGCTGTATGCAAGCAGGAACGTGCAAGTGCACAGTGAAGTGGTGAGTAACAGTTTTGGAATGGACGGGGTGGAAGGACTACTTCATGGCAGTCCGACAGACATAACCCTGACTGCTTTGCCTCTGCCTGATGTGTAATTGTGAGGACAGGTGCTCCCTTCCCAGAAGGAAGCTTATGGGAGTAAGTTAAAATGAAGGGGCATGCAGAGGAACTCACATACAGAAAAAGTGACAAGAAAATCTGGGGCCTGAAGCCCTAAAGAGATCATGAAAAACTGGCTGCATGGGTCAAAGGCCATGCCCAGCATTTTCTCCTGTAATAGTGGCACTGGAGCAAAATATTTTTAAATTTTGGTAGTTTGCAACTGCCTCCAGCTATCTAGTGTGCTCTGTAATTTGCCTGGTGAAGAATATGCACCAGAGAAAATTTCTGCCATTATCTGTAGCTGCTAAGGACAGAGTAACTAAATCAGGGAGGTTCAGAGTCGTGAACAGTTGTCACTTCGACACAGATTCAGCTTTGACTTGGGTCTTTGCACATGTCTTCTGAACCAGGAAATCATCTGAACTATTACAGCAATGATGCTAGAAGTCTGTGAGTCAACTGGTTGGCATGATTCTCCTCATTCTTCAGGGAGTAAAGAAAAGGTGAAACATATGTACCTTTATTTTGACTTCACATTGTGAAACATCTTGTTAGTTCACACTAACTCTTCACCAGTGGTCCAGATTGAGCACTCGCTTGCTTCAACAATTAAAGCAATCTGGTAACTTCTTTCCCTACTATCTTTCTTCATTTCTGAAATAATGCTAATTAAAAGTCAGCTGGCAAAGCCCCCATTTTGTGAGATGGTTGCCTTAGAACTAAGCTTGAAGAACAGACAGTAATTGCTTTCTTGAGATGCACCATCCATCTGTGCAATTGCTACAGGGCATTGGTTACACAACACCATGCTTGTTTTTATTGATGAGGAGGAGGTGCACTTGTTGAATCCAGATTTACAAGGTCTGAATTCACAAGAGGATTTTAAAAGCTGACTGTATTAGTCACAATGAATACCATTATGATTTCTCTTGCGAGTAAGTAATATCTGTTCCCACTGACAATATAGGCATATGAATATTAGATTCCTTAATTCCATTAAGAGTTTAATTCTGCAGCCAACTGTCTGTATTGAAAGGCTAGCATTATAAATGAGGCAAACCCTTCTACATTTTGTGAATTCATAAAAGCAGGGTGTGATTGCTCTGTAGAAAGAACTATTGTATTATCATAAGCTTCTGTGATCTCAAACTTTCTGTAGAATAAATAACTCGTAGCAGAATTTATGAGACAGCCTACAAAGCACACAAACCCCACTTTGAACTGACTTTAGATAATCACCTAACATATTTATACACTCATCTCATACAATTCCTGCACAGAGAAATAAATAGTAGTTCAGCGTCACGTTACCTAGCATAATTCCCTGAGATTTGTAAGAACATACACTGATGCATCAGACCTTTGTGCAACAACTGAACCCCTGTGTCACAGATGTTCTGCCTCCCAAAGAAAGAGGAGGTTTTGGGAGTAACTCCCTCTTTGTGGGCTCCTGCTGGATGCTTCTTAGTGTGCATCCTCTCAACTCTGCATGCTGACCTTTGGGATTCTCATTCCTACTGGATGAGCTTCCCTCCTGGACTTACGAGTTCTTCAAGGATCTTACTGTTAAAAATAAGAGGCTATATTGACTGAAATGCTTGTAATTCTTCTAAACTGGGGGGAAATGCAGGATACATATCTCTCAGGTATAGAGAGCTATGTATATCAGATGCAGCTATACATGCATACATATAAAAATACCTATGTATACATACATATAAAAATACCTAACCAGGGTAGTCTAGAACACAGAGCTTAATCTTCCTTTGCAGATAACTGAAAAATGCAGCAACTTTTAAAGAATGATTTGTTGGGTGTACAGCTAACATCTATTCCAGGCAAGAGGAGCTCTCAGTTCTCTCAATCAGCTATAAAGTGAGCCTCAGGAATCAGCTCAGAAATCCGTATCTATAGTTTGCAAGTGTTCAGCAGAATTTTGCCCATATGTTTACTCTGACTTGGCCCTTCTTTCACAGTAGAAACACCTTCATTTTATCAAACCTTATGATTGTCATTAATTTTGTAATTTTTTTTTTTTTTTTTTGCACCAAAAGAGCCTATATGCTACTTTGCTCTGAAGCTAGGTGGATCTATTAGAGCTTTCATCCAAAGATAACTAGAGAAAAAAGTACACACAAACATAAGTAAAAACCTTCAGCACAGATTCAGTGTGGCACTAAATAACAAAATCTTTGTTGCAGCAATGTTCAGGGAAACTTTCAGTTTCTATGTGCTTCAGCTGAGCATGTTTATTTTTTCACCAAGTTAGATCATATGACAGGATACACAAGCTACATGAAGTGCTGCCAGCATGTAGGATTTGACTGCAATTTTGCTACTATATTTGGTGTTTGGTTTTAAAACCCCACAAGTTCTAGTACAAAATGGCTTCTTCCTGCAAAAGTCTAAACAAAAGGCAGATGAAAAATCCAAAGAGTATTTTTAACCAGAGGCAGGAAGAGGAGGGAGGCTGCTGCTTCTGGACTGGCAACACTGACTGTGCAAGGGCTCTGCAGTGCCAGATGCTCATGTGCCCCAAGCAGCTGCTGAGATGTGGGGTTGGGAATTAATCCCCCAGATCTCTAACTGTATGCTGACTACCTTGCAGGAATCAGCAGCATTCATTTCATCTGGCAGCATTCACCTCCTGCAGCTCTGACTTTTAACTAACAGTACATGTGAAAATTAAAGCAGTTTTGTACTGCTAGCTCTGCACAATACCTCATGGCAATTCCCCTAGCTCCCAGCCAGGCCACTTTGTA
The DNA here is from genome assembly GCF_017590055.1 of Onychostruthus taczanowskii. NCBI lineage: Eukaryota > Metazoa > Chordata > Aves > Passeriformes > Passeridae > Onychostruthus > Onychostruthus taczanowskii. The sequence goes on from NW_024501348.1 coordinate 3,651,110, forward strand.
GCTTACTTAAATGGGGAAAATGTGCACCTTCTTTCAGGGTATTTCTCTTGCTTTGAGTTTATTCAGCTCATTTTCAACAGTGCTTAGCTGTCATGCAGTTAGAATGACTATGTATCTTTTTTTAGCTGAAAGCCCAAGTTTCACATTAATTGCAGGTGTTTCCTCCTTGAACGATATAAAATGACACCGTAAGCACATCCAAGGGTCAAAGGCCAGAGCCCAGAAGGCAGAGCTGAACTCCACATTGTGCTTAAGTAGTTCATAATAACTACCACTTTGTACCATTCATGGTATAATACAACTTCAAAAATTATCTTCAACCAAAATATATTCCAGAATTTTTACATGGAAGTCCAGATTTCTGAATGGAGAATACCTGTCTCCTGCTTTGGGAAGGGCACAATTTTGTGACAGATTGTCCCAATGCTCTTCTCCATCTGCACAGCAAGGTGGCTCTGGAAGACAAGGAAAGATACTTATGACCAAAATAGTTTGTGAACCTGACAGCCAGTGCCTGCAGCTCACCATTTCAAATGGTCAGATCAACCATTCTTAGCTAGAAATGCTGAAATGTCACCAGGAGTTGTTGGCCATTTAATGTATCTAGGGTGCTTTTGTTGTAAGAGGGAACCCCAAGGTCTGATGCCATCTTTTCCCATCTCTGTACATTAATGACCCTTTATATTATCCATAGTGCTTTGTCCTGTAAAAAGGACAATCACTTTGCCCCTTTGAAAATTTTGCTAGTTGTTCAGGAGGAGTAAAGTTGCTTTCTTTACTTATTGCCGTTAACACATCACTATGCAACAGAACAGGAAAGGAAACACTAACACGATGTTTTGTAATACCGAGAGAGAACATGATGGGTGAAAAATAAGTACCTACTCAAATGTTTTTATTTATAGCTGTTTGCCATTGCTGTTCAGTCAAAGTGGGGAAAAGAGAACTAAGACCAACAACAAAAAATCCATTTGTAAAAAAGGATTATGAAGAATATAAAATTAAGATGAAATAAAGAACAACTAATTTCACAGATTAAGGACAATATGAGCTAGATACGAGCTTCAAACTTATGCTTTAGACAAGTACTTAAGAGGTTGATTCTTATTTACAGTTTGTATTGAAACAAAAGGAAACAGACTGCTGAGATTCTGATCCCTTTAATTTAGATATTCTTTTAGCTATGTGCTCTTAAAAGTTCTATCCCAAGTGTATTACACCTATAACCAGGTGGAAGAGAAAGAGTCGAGATGTAAGTAGCTCCTTGTCACTGTGGTATGGAAAAAGCGGCAATCAAGTTAAGCTCTTGCTGGTAATACTTGCCTAAAATAATAATCACTGACATATGACGCCATTTCAGTCTTTCATGATCCTGAAAACCAACAAACAAGATGCTACTAAGTCTTACAATGAAGTCTGTTGGGCAGGAGTGTGTTGGGTCTGTGGGTTCCTGGAAGGCCCTTTTCCAAGCCCCCAGTTTTCGAACCCACGGAGGCCCGGAGGCGCCTCGCCCCATCACGGCTGCGCTCGGGGCGGACAAGGGCCATTCCCGCCCGCGCAGCCACCGCGGCCCGGCCGCCGCAGCACCGCGTCCCCTCGCGGCCGCTGTTCCGGGGCCGGGCCGGGGCGGTGCCGGCGCGGCAGGTGCCTGCCCCCGCGGTCACGGCGGGGCTGTCGCCGCCGCTGCCACGTCAGGGGAGTGTCCCGAGGCGAGGCGGGCTGGGCCGGGGCCGGCCTTCCTCCTCCGCCCCCTACCCCCGCCGCCGGAGCTGCCGCGGAGGGAGCGAGCGGTGCCCGCTGCCATGGAGGCCCGGTACAACCTCAAGAGCCCGGGTAGGCGGCGGCCGCGCCTTTACGCGCCTCGGGGCTGCCGCGGAGGGCTCGGGGACCGGGGCCGGGGCCGGGGCCGCGGCGGGGAGGAGGGCCGGGGGCCGCGGCGGAGGCGGTGAGATCCCTGCGCCGGGGCGGTGGCGGCGTTCAGGCGGAAGCCGGCCGGGTTCGGTTCGCCTTCGCAGTGCGATGGCGTTGATACCTTCCTCCGAGCTGTAATTCGGTTGAAAACACCCTGACCGCCAGGCCTGTGTACATGTCTGTGTGCCCACCACCCATTTTGGTGGAAACGTACCTTTGAACGTTTAGTCAGGTGGCCGAGCCCCGTTCCCCCGGGCATCGCCTGCTCTCTGAATAGGTGCGTGTGAGGGGACGGCTTGCCAGGGGTAACGGCCTGTGTGGCGTCAGTTTGTTTTGCAGAAGTATTGCTGTACAGGCTCTGTTTACTTGCGTGTCTGTGTTTGTTCGCATGTTTGCTTTGGCATGTTTGCATGTTAAAATCTATGCCTATAATTCCTGGGCTTTCTTTTGAATCCTTGAAGTGAGAGAGATGTCTCAAGAGACGTGGAGAAAACAGCGCTAGAAGGGAAGGTTTTGGTTCCTGGGAGGCAGACAGTGGACAGGCCGGGTGTCCCCGCGTGGCTGTGGTGGAGCAGCGGCCTGTGAGCGGCTGTGCCGGGGCTTCACCTCCCGGGAGCTGCTGGCACAGCCGGCGGCCTGACTGACACTGCCGGAGCAAAGCCTCTTCCGCAGCTTCTGAGGGCTGGCAGGGTTTGTGTGTAGGCTGCTGTCCTGCCCCTGCTTTCCCCTAACCAGGTGTCGAGATATAGGCATTATCAGCTTAATGTTATTGTGATGAATAGCAGCTTTATTTTTTAATCATAGCGTCCTGTTACCAGCATGAGAGGTGGGGAGAAACTGAATGTTGTGATGATTTGTACCTTACAAATGTCAGTGACACGCTTGTTTACAAACATACCTCATGCGGATGATGTGGCTGTTGTTAAATTATGTCCCTTAGCCTCACACCCAAGTTGCATAACTGAAAGATAAGAAGGATCACTAAGCAAATTATGAACTTGTTGTAATTCAAAATATCAGGAGGCAATAATTTTTTTTTTTTTTTGGGAGATATGCAGGATGTGTGGCATATGTGAATTTACAAGGCCACACAAACATGCTCCCTGGTTGTGGTTCACCACGTCATGGGAAACAGTGGTGCTGTGCTGTATGACAAGCACCTGGGATCTGGGTGGAGAAGACAAATATTTGTGGCTTAATTTAGAAATGTTCTTCCACTTTGTTGTTGCTTGTCTCTCCTATAATAAAGAGAAAATTACTTTTACTGGAATTGATTTTCAGCACCTGTTGGTGCTGAAAACCAGCTGGAACCAGCTGTTCCATAGCAAAATGAACTTTATGGGGCAAAGATAAATAATTCATACGATGGCTTAATATTCTTTCTCCAAATTAAACATGTTTGGTTACATATTAATTTATTAAACTACTTCGTTCCAAATAGATAGTAAAAGTTTGTAAATTATATAAATAACTTTTTCTATAATGATTTAAAACATTGAGTTCAATAGTCAATATGTGTGAAATCATTCACTGAACAGATGGGCAAAAAGGTGTTGAATAAATATAAACAAATATTTTAAATAAATAGTTTCTTTAACAGTTGCACATTAAAATGAGTTGACAGTAATTATGCATAGCCACTGCTTTTAGTCTGGCACTTTATTTGCTAACCAGGTAGATGAGCATATGCAATTACTTAATATTTCTGTGTATGTTTTACAAATTCCTATCTTGTTCCAGTTTCCTGTGCACTTCAGTGGTGGTATCTCACTCTTGCCATTCGACTGAAGGTTAATGATGGAACTGTAGAATATTCTAATATTAAAGTAGTTTCAATTAATGTAAAGTCACTAAAATACATAAAAAGAAGTCTACTATGTTTTCTGTTTCAAGGGGTTGTGTCATCTGTGGACTGAAGGGATTACTTTGGTAACCGAGCCCTGTGGGGCTTTAGAACAAGTATCTGTTCTGGTGCCTGTTGTTGTTGCTTTGCCTTTAACAGAGGAAGAACCAAGCTGCTAACCTTCAGGTCAGCTTTAGGGATTTGGAACATGCTGTCTTGAGACTGAGTGGAAAAAGTAATCGTTTTGTACCTGTACAAGAGGCTTCTACTGTTGAAATCTGGTTTTAGACTTGAGCAAAATGCAAACAGTGACTTTTTCTGCTCAGTAGATTTTGAAAGGGCAAATCCTACTAACCCTTTTAGTTGCTTTAATGTAATGTTGTAGATGAAAATACATTTTAAATAGGAAAATATTGTTAAAAGAAACATGTACCTTTATTAATTTTTATTTTAAGCCAAATTCTGCTATAGAGTTGTGAAGGAGCTGAAGTTCATCTGTGGATAATACCTGGATCCTCTTCTGTGAATGGGCTAGGCCAGATTGATGAGTGGGGATCAGTTAGGTTCTCCAGTGCTGTACTTTGTGTGCTCTCAAGCAGACCACAGAAGAGCAATATTTCTACACGTCTTTGTCCTGCTGCTGATTGCTCCTAGGCAACGTGTTCATCTTCTTCCTTATCCCTGTTTCTACATCCAGTTAGTTCATCCCAGTGTATCTGAAATATGGTAGCTCTGCACAACACAAAGCAGCTTGTTCCCCTGCACACCAGGTCTCTGTCGATGAGAGGCAGCGCAGCTCTGGCCCGTCTCGGGTTGCCACAGGTACAGCCTGTGGCGGTGCATGTCTGGGATGGCCAGGCAGCTCCTGTCACTTACCCTCTGTGAGAGCAGGGAGCCATGGGGGCGTTTGTCTGATGCTGTCTTCTCACGCTGCCTATGAACTTGAGTTTCTTTTTTATTTCTTCCCAAAAAGACCATTAATTTTGGAAGGGATGAAACTTCACACTCCACACTTTAGGTTTCTTTTTATCACTTCAATGAGGCGAAGCTTTGTAAGCTGTTGCTTCATATTTTTCTGTGTATTTTTGGCAGTTATAAAAGGGCAAACTATTTTCTGTCTTAGGATTTCAAAATGGATTAGTCAATGTGTATCAGCCTGCTACCACATGGCTGATAAACCTCTCCCATCAATATTAAAGCTCAGCTGACTGAAGTAGAGGCTTCATCCTCTTCATGCCTCAGGAACATCCATCCCTATTTTCTGAAATTTTTAAGACAGCTACTTGGAATAATCTCTTTACCTTTTTTTTCCCCCCCAAGAGCTGTGTCCCTTAGCCTGCTGTAAGATCAGACCCCAAATCTTGTAGTCACTGCTCTTGTAGCGACAGCGTCTCGTTTTTGTGTAGGCTGTGACCAGGTGTCTGAGTGGGTATTAGCACAGACCCTTGAAGAATTATGAAGAACTACTTACAGTGCCTCACAAAGAGCCCACACAGTCATGCTTTTTAGTTTTTCGGGTGGCAGAGTTTGTTTTGCTTTCAGCAGACCACCTCATCGAGAATTTGGTTAGTGAGGGTACTGGAGGCCTAGGGACAGCGCATGGAGGGAGGCATGGTATGCTGTCCTGCATTTGTTGCCCAGGGGCGCTGCTTGGGGATCTTGAAAGCACACGGAACATAACAATGCTGAGATTGTGATCCTCTTAGCTGTCATCTTAAATATGGTTGCTGTTTTTCCTACAAACTGTACTTCTTTCTCCACTGCATTTTTTGTACAAGTAAGTGATCCATGCCAAGCATGCGTCAGTTCTTTGTTAACTAAACAGAGCTAATAGGAAATAGCCAGTAGCTGTTGTGCTGTTTAGTACCTTCCATGTATGAAATAAGGATAGATTGTTTAAAAATAAAGTGTTGAACAGATGTTTAAAATTTATTCATTGTTTGATCTTAGCGTGTTCAACAAGCACTTTGGACTTTGTAAGTTTTACCTCCGTTTGTGTTGACTGAGCAGTTGTTGTCAATTGCAACTACAAGAAGAGTACCGTGCTTCCTGCTGCCCTGAGGGAAATGGAGACTAAAGCTTGGCTGTTTCTGAGGGTGAGAGGAAAGCAAGACAAGACTAATTAAAAGTTTTTGTGTTTTTTAAATAGTTGTTAATACTTTATACAGGAGGCTTGTTGATCATGTGAAAGAATGTTCATGAGGCTGTGAAGATGTAAAGCAGCTATTCAGAAGGCTTATGGGTCTTGAGAAGGGATGTATCTGAGACCATGAGGATGGAAAACAGCTGGCCTGTGTCTTAGCAAATGGTGTTTACGTTTGTTTTGTAGCAGAAGTCAAAGGAACTGCCAGAGGAATGTCCTGGTCTTGGCTGGGATGGAGTTAATTTTTTTCCTAGTAGCTGGTTCAGTGCTGTGTTTTGGATTTATTTCTATTATTTTTAGTTCACAAATGATCACACATCATTCACAGGTTCTAAGCTGGCTAGGAGAATCACATCCACAAGGTGACACATAAGTCCTAGTGACACTGTGCAGGTTGCTGTGAACCTGTTAGAGTTACTGTATGTTTCGATTTAATTCTCTAGAGAGTACAGAAAAAAAAATATCATTGAAAAAATACCATTTTCCATAACAAAGAGCTACTGTGACTCTTTGTTTTAAATATGTTTTCTTACATGCGTCAGTGACCACATCACTTAAAATGGGATTTTTTTTTTTTACTTAAAATGTCAAAGTTCCTCAAGTGCTGTCATTTTATGAGAAATCCTAGGTACTTTACACAAACTTAATCCTGATGGGTTTTTTTAATGATGTGCAGTGGAACTACGTGAGAGTGTGATTCACTGTTATTTTTCCCCTTACAAGAAATTTAAACATTACCTTTAGTAAATGAGATTTTCTTTAAAATGCTGATGCAGTTTGGGTTCCCCGGTGCTTTGGGCTGCTGTGGGGACTGGTGATTCAGCAGGTGACCTCTGTGCACTGTGACCTCTGAAGTCACTTGATGGTTACCCCAGCTGTGGGTCAGGCACTCTTGGCTCAATGGTTGGGTAGAGAGTGAAGGGGGGAAGAAAACAAAGCCAGCTGGATTTTAGAAGACCCTCCCAAAATGTCATCCATGACACATCCATGTAATTGAAGGGACTTGATGCTTGTCTCAAACTGTTTATGTGATTTCATTTTTTTACAATTTTTTCTATTATTGTTGTGTAATATTTTTCCTAATTGTAGGTAGTAGCCTCATTAATAGAAAAACACATAACAAAGATGGCTTGTGTTTTACTAATCACTTAAGTGGATTGAGTAGTTATAAAAGTTTCTCTGAGATGAAGGGCTTTATGGGAGTTTTACTTTCATTGGAAAACCTGTATTTAATAAATAAATTGCATCCTTAATTGTGCTGTTTTGGTTAGCAGAGACATAGGAAAAAAGTTACTACTTCTTCTGTATTTCTTCTGAGTAGACCTCTAAATCTTGCTTAAAGTGAAAAAAATCATAATAGCAGCCATAAATAAAAAGATAGGAAACATTTGCCAAAGCAGTAAAAGCTGTCAGGTTGTTTTATTCTTCTTTTCCCAGCTTAGATAAGTCAACTTGAAAGATTGAGAGATCTCTAGCTTCATGCCAGCTATTCTGGATTCCATTGTTTATCTGTTCATTTTGTACTTTCTTTTTCAAACAGTGGAACTGAAATTTCAAACTGAAGTTTGAGAATTAATTTCGGAATAAAAAGGTTGCTGTACATTTGAGGAAGATACTGTCATTACTGTCATGCAGAACCACTTTTTTTTTTTTTTTTTTAAAGGAAAGACATAATGATTTACTAAGAAAACACAACCAGTGTTCAAATCCTGTCATCCCTTTAAGCAGTTACACTGACGTTTACAAAGACTGATCACTTGCATTTTCTGTGTCCAGAAGATTTCCCCAGCCACTTGGTACAGACTTGCCTGGTTGGGCACGTAGCAGGCGTACTTGAATGTGACCTGCAGATATATTCAAAAGAAGCAGTTCTATGAACTGAAGTTTGAGGGTAGCTTGAAGTAAAGGATCGTGAAAGTGGAATTTGACTGGACATGGTTTTTGGCAGAATTGAATCTATGAATCCCATATGCATTTATTGTACAGATTTTGCTCGTTAATTGTTATTCCACCACCACTCAATCCTAAAGCAAGCTGGTGGCTTTAAACTTGATTCTTAGACTTTTAATATCCATATTTTGCTTTTTAGAAAATTTTGTTCAGTGTAACACAAGAAGCAGATTGTCAGGCAGAACTTCTGACCTGTAATATTCTGTCTTTCCTCCACAGAGCAGTAGAGAGCTCCCACACCTCCTGCTTGGTGGGAACTCTCCTGTCTAGTCCAGAAACTTAATTTCCTCAGGATTTAATTTTGATGAACATTGATAAAGTGTTACTGGGTCTGTCTGTGAAAGTGTAGTTATTTTTCACACTGATGGTTATGTCACATTAAAAAATAACTTGATTATTTTGCCTCTAAAACCTGTCTTAGACAAATTCAGTGTCTGGACTTTTTTTTTTTTTTTTTTTTAGATACTCTTTGGCTTTACTGACAGTCTGTGATTCTCTATTTCAAAAGGATCCAAACCATTCTGATTTTTCAGAATTGCCATTGCCAAATGTTTACTTAGTGACTCAGTATGACTTAAGTGGGTTGAAATACCATGACTTATTGCAGACAGACTTTGTGAATTATGCTTGTTTCTTCCACTGCAGTTTTTGGTAGCCAGAGGAAAAACTGTTCCATGAATACTGCAGCAGTGCTTAAAGAAGAAACAAATTTTGTGCTTTCTTCACTGGATCACACATTCTCAGAATGAACCTTTACCTCTCCAGGCTTTTTTTTTGCAGCCTCTCAGTTGGTATTTTTCAGCAATGTGGGAGGAGAAACACAAAATGGTTTGGTTGGCAGGGATCTTTAAAGGTCATCTAGTTCAGCCTCCCTGCCTCAGGCAGGAACACCTTCTGCTAGACCGCAGCTCAAAGCTCTGTCCAACTTGGCCTTCAGTGTTTCCAGAGAAGAGGCATTCACAGCTTCTCTGGGCAACTTGTTCCAGTGTCTCATTGCCCTCACTGCAGAGAATTCCTTCCATATGTCCAATTTAAACCTACTCTCTTTGAGTTTAAAGCCATTCCCTCTTGTCTTGTCACTACAGGCTTTGGTAAAAAGTTACTTCTTTTTTATGAGCATCTTCTAGGTATTGAAAGGTCACAGTAAAGTCTCCTCAGAGCCTTTTCTTCAGTAGTGGTGTAATTGCCATGGGAGGTGTCAGGATAAAGCTTTTCAGCAGTTGTTAGAGATGCACATGATGTCCTGTATTGTAAGATACTCAGGTTGTTAGCCTTGTAAATCTTGTAGTCTGAAACCCTGTTAATGATAGGTATGTTTTTCCTCCTGTCTGGTACAATTACTAATATAAAACTACTTCACTCTCAGTGTTCAGTGCTGAGAAACTGTGTGACCATCCACGTATTTTTCATAACTTTACGCTTGTATAACCCATTTAAGGTTTATTCATCATAAGCAATTATATAGTGTCTTGAATTATGAAGCTGGAATCTGCTGGAGAAGATTAGTTAGCTGAAAAGAGTTCTTCAAGAAATGTTTTATGTATTTTTCTATGCAATGCATATTAAGTTATTTTCTTCATTTTCATGTCCTATGCTTTCTTTTTTTTCAGCTGTCAAGCGTTTGATGAAAGAGGCTGCAGAACTGAAGGATCCTACAGATCATTATCATGCACAGCCTTTGGAGGTTTGTTTCTCTGTATGTTTGCAAGAGCTTGTAATTAGGCAGTTTTATTCATACGTACTCTTAATTAATATATACTTCTCTAAAATGCATATATATTTTAAAGAAAAATATTTAAATGATAGCAAACCAATTTTTTTTCCCCTATGATGGAAATCAGCAGCAGAATTTAATTTCAATGGTCTTGTAGTTCAGGGTATTGGTGAAAGTACTTAATAACAGTTTTGCATGGCACCTGAGTAGTTTTATAGCATGGGTATGTTTCCCAAGACTATGGAAATACTTAATATTTAAATCAAGCTTTTTGTACCCAAACCTGACATCTGGCTCAGTTCTTGAGGTGAAACACTTAAACTAATGTGATCTCTAAGGATTACTGTTTTGCATTTAATAAAACCTGTGAAAAACACAAATGTGTGCAATTCTGGATGCATTGTAACAGAGAGGATTTCACTTAAGGAGTAGCTTCTTGTTTAAACACCTGGTTATGTTTTTGGGCTGAGAGGGCAATGAAGTTCTTAGTGGTTAGAAGCTTAAACAGAAATCCCTTCTGACTTCACTGGGTTAATTTAAAAAAGCAGTGTTCTGTGGTATTCACTTGGGAGGTTTGATTTTTAGCTGTTTGCAGAAATGCGTAACACACTTAACACGCTCACATAATAATGCATGTTCGTAGGTGCTATAAAATATTCCTTATTGTCTACTGGTTTTTATCTGTAGCTTGCTTCTCCTTCCTGTGGTAAATCGAGAGGTTTAATTCTTGCTGTTATTTGTAACCTACATGAAGATCTTATTTCTGGATTAGAACAGTGTCTCGCTGGGAAGAGAGTGGCAGATGAAAGGAAGTGCTGGAAATCTTGACAGTTGCCTCCTAGACCTGAAAAACTGCAACTAAGTGGGCTGTCCCAGTGCTGTAATACCAGTGTTTAGCATTAGCTGAGGGATCTCATTCACTGACAGCAAGCCTCATGTGGGCTTCTGTCCTAACAGTAGGAGTTGTTCTGCTTGTAAATATTTAGGAAGTTGTTGGCAGCACAAGTTCTGATACACAAATCCCAGCTCAAAACCCCAAAGAAATAATGTTCAAAGAGAAGTTATTTATATGTCCAGTGACGATAAAACTCTAGATTTCAAAGTTGTGCAGTAAGGCACAGTACCTGTTTCAAAATTGTTAGTGGAAGAGGGAGAATAGGGGCTCTCTGGGGTGTGAGTCAAATCCCTGTGTCAACTGGGGCACAGAAGGAGCTTTGGGAAGGCTGTCATTAGTGTTCTTTCTTGGTGTAGGTCTCTCCTTGGTTCTCCAGAAATTTTTGTTCAATGAGGCAAAGATCTAAAGATTTTGGATCTTACTCTTGACTCAGTTTTCTATCTGTTGGGTAGTAAAACTCCTGTAATAATTTATACAGCTAGCATAAAGAATTTGGAAAATGAATTAGAGGGTTTTGGTGAATTATTGCACAAGAAAATTACCAGAGGCCTACAATGCTTTATCCTTAGTGCTGCATTCTCTTAACTCTCTACTTGATTTTTGCTTCTTAATACTTCTGCCTGTGTGCTGTTTCTTCAGCCTGTCCTTGTTCAAGAAAATGACATCAAGTTGTCTATTTCTGTGATGAACACTTTTTTTTCCCCCCCTCCCCCCCTTCTTCCATCGATGGGGCATTTTAGGATAATCTTTTTGAATGGCACTTCACTGTTAGAGGCCCTCCAGATTCAGATTTTGATGGAGGGATTTATCATGGGCGAATAGTGCTACCACCTGAATATCCCATGAAACCACCCAGCATTATTTTGCTGACGGTAAGTAAGCGTGCTTACTAATTTTTCCTTTTTATTGTTACAAATTTTATCATCGGTAGAGAGAGAGAGAGAGAGATTCTTGTCGTTTAACATAATGTTATTTTTGTAAGAAAGGTGGCACATATAGTATAATTGAAGATCCAAAGTCTTCCAGGATTGTTTTGGTAATTTCTTAATTGTATGAAGCTTTATGCCTCATAAATGGGAAGTTCTTTCCTCCGGGAGCAGTCACATTGCTGATGTGATTGTCTAGCCTTTTGTTCTCCCCACTGGAGAGCACTGGGCCCTCTTGGTTTCTGTTGAATACATTGCTCAGATGTAGGAAGGCAGACCTGTAGTTAGAGTCAAAGGCCTTCCTTTGTGCATAGTTTTGTAGAACGTTTTCTTCATGCATTAATAGACTCAGATGACACAGTTCTGTTTTCAGCAAGCTGAATGCCACTTCTGTCATGTTGACAGTAGTATAATTGCCACATTTTTTGTATATGGAATTCTTTTGTTCATTATTTTTATGACTTTTACAAAAACTCAAGAGTTAACTTCTGGCATGCTTTATTGTATCCTCCTTCTTCCTTTGAAGGCAAATGGCAGGTTTGAAGTGGGGAAGAAAATTTGTTTAAGCATCTCAGGGCATCATCCTGAAACATGGCAGCCTTCATGGAGTAGTAAGTAACAATTCCTTGATAAATGTTACCCCCATCAAACAGCTTGTTCTTTAAACTAAAAAAAAAAAATCTCATGAAGAATGTTTATAGTGGAAGAGGAGACAAGATATTGAGGCTGTAAAATTATGGAAGAATTTGTCAAATGTAAGGTCATAAAAGAGTGAAAGTTAATGATTTAGAAATCATACTAAGTAAATGCCAGGGCTGAGAAGCTCAGGAGTGATGGTAAGCTCTTCTGTACTTGGATACATAAACATTAAGAATTCTCAGACTACTTAGAATATTCTTTGTGTATTTTGTTTAAAATTTTTCTTATGAAAATAAATCCTGTTACTTTACCCTGTTCTTTCATGATCACTAAGCCAGCTTGAATAATAATAGAAGTGAGTTTTCAATTCTAGTGATGTGGTTCTGAGCACTCAAGAGGAAGATAATGTGGCTTGAGTTCAGAATTACTGAATCTTCTCTTACCTTTATTTTTAAAAATACTGTTATTATAGCTGGCACAGTTCATCCAAGACAATATGCTTATGTTCAAGTAATGTTTTGCTGAGTACAGTATATAAAATATTTCTATATCAGTTTCACTTTTAAAATATGTTAGTACAATTTTAGGAGTTTTCTAGCAGACCATTCTTCAACTTTTGTTAAGTCTCTAATGATTTTTAAAGAGTAGAAAATACTGTGTTTCTAAGTAGTTGTATATATGCTGTCTCTTTTCTGTGGTACTTTTTTGATGCGATATTTATTTACCAAATCTATTAGCAAAGTGGCTTGAATTCTTAAATTTCATTACTTGTTTAAAACAAGGTCCAGATACAGATGTTGTCAAAAGAGATGCTTCAGATGACAATTCTGTTACAATAAATTATTAATATTTTAAGTGAGCTCCTTCCCCTATTATGATAACATAAAAGGAACAAATTCTTCAATACTTTGCAAAAAAGAAGAACTCTGAGCATGTGTGCACTAAATTGCAGAATTCATGTCTAATAGAAAACAGACGCAAAAAAATTAATTCCCTGTGAACCTTCTTATCTGTTTCCTCTCCCCCTGCTCCCCTTCTGCCCTCGACCACCATTTTATATGTTAGTTCTGCTTTACCTTTTTTCATCATTTTTAAAGTCTGGAACACTCACCTTAATGCAACATTTTTGTGACAATTGATTTTTTTCTTTGTTGGCTGTTGGCCTTTACTTTGTTTACAACCTAATGTTAAAACAGAGTTAAGAAAGCCTTGCAGTGTACCAAAAAAAACCCCAAACCAGTGTTGCTTGTAGGAAATTCAGACTTGGCGGAATGAAATTTTACAGTCAAAAATGCAACTTTTCCAAGTGTGGAATGAGATTACATAACTGTTGTTTCTGCCACTTTGTTTATATCTCTGTTTTCCCGTTTCAGTAAGAACAGCTTTACTAGCCATCATTGGATTTATGCCAACCAAAGGCGAAGGAGCAATAGGATCTCTAGATTACACACCAGAAGAAAGAAGAGCTCTTGCAAAGAAGTAAGTTAAGTTTGTTACTTACAAACTTACCTTTGTTAGGTACATTTACATTCACTCACTTTTAGGGTAATGCTTTGAGTAGGAAATAAGCTATTTCCGTCTGTTATCTTCAGTCTTTATCTTACCTATTCCATATAAAACAAATTTGATACCTTGTATGTGTAGGCACTTTTTCTCGGAATATTGTGCAAGCTTGCAACTTGAAGTCAAACAAAATATTTTGAGAGCACTCCATTCCTTCCTGCATTGTGTGATCATATTAGAGGTTTGTCTGAAATTCAGACTTGGAGATGTAATTAACATTGTGATACAGTACTAATTTCAGCATGGAGAGAAAGTGGATATGATTGAATTGATAGTAAGTGGGTGAGAAAACAACCTTAATAATGATGTATAATTGTCTTTAAGTAATAAGGAAATTAGTTCAAAATTCTGAAGCAACTTCTTCTAAATGATCTTTAGGAAGTTAACTTAAGATCAGGTTTGTGACTATGATGAATTGCTTAGCTTAGTGGACAAAGGGAAGGCAGTGGGTGTTGTTTATAGGGACTTCAGCAAGGCTTTTGGTGTCCTTTCCCTTATCCTCAGTCATGAAGTACAGCCTAGGTGGTTGGGGACAGTAAGGTAGATTAAGAACTGCCTGAGCTGCCTGGCTCAAAGGATTGTGATAAGCAACACAAAATCCAGCTGCAGGCTGGTCACTATTGGTGTATTCCTGGTGTCAGTACTGGGGCCAGTGCTATTCAGTGTCATTAGTGATCTGGATAATGGGACAGGGTGCACTCTCAGCAAGTTTGCTGGTGATACAAAGCAGGGAGGAGTGGCTGATACACCAGAAAGTTGTACTGCCATCCAGAGGAACCTCAGTTGGTTGGAGGAATGTCAGAGAAAAGTCCTGCCCCTGGAGAGGAATGACATCAGCTGACCAGAAGGGAGCTTGGAAGGGAAGATTCTGGTGGTCACCATGCTGATCATGAGGCAGCAGGGTGCCCTTGCAGCAAAGAAGGCTGATGGTATCCTGGGGTGCATGAGGAGGAGCATTGCCAGCAGGTCAAGGGAAGTGATCCTACTTCAGTACTCAGCACTGGTGGGACATGAGCAGTGCTGGGTTCAGGTGGGGCTGTGACCGGGTCAGAGTACAAGAAAGATAAGGACGTCCGGGAGCGAATTCAGTGCAGTGCCACAAAGGTGAGTGAGGGGCTGGAGCATGTTTCATCCATGGAGATAGTAAAAGAGCTGGGAGTGTTCAGCCTGGAGATGAGAAGGTTCAGGGGATCATGTCCATGTGTACAATTATCTGAAAGGAAGTTGTAAAAAAAGTACAGCCAGGCTCTTTTCAGTAGCATTCAGTAACAGGAGTGAGTCATTGGGGTAGGTTGGTCTTGATACTGTGCTGCCAAGTCTCTGTGGTTCCTCACTGGCCTGGAGAGCCACTTGCTGTGTGCCCTGTAGAGAGGTGATGTGGGAAGGTTATGTTCTCCAAGAAGCTGAAATTCCTGGATTGGAGGTGCAAGCTCCTGGGTCCAGTATAACATTTGTAATAATAGTTAAATCTTTATAATTTATAGTTTTTATTTGCTGCAGATATAAGTATTTTAATTGTAAGAAATTATTAATAAAGTATAAATAATAGTGATATTTAAGTCAGTTGTTAATACTTTCCTAAATGACATGAGAGAATTTGTGTTAGTAATATAGATAATTCTCAACATATTTTTTCAAGATAGTATGATTTGAAGCAGGGGGTAGTACTTCTGAGCTACTGGCCTTGCCACCACTTGTCTTTCTGTGGATTGTTCTGCAAATAGTTTATTAAACAAGCACACAGGAACACTGAGAACGTGCTATTCTGAGCTATGTCTTTTGTGGGCAGGTCACAAGACTTCTGTTGTGAAATGTGTGGCACATCTATGAAGACAGCCCTCTTACCACTGACTTCTGGAAGCGTGTCAAGCCAGGCAGACAAGGAGGCTAAAGAACTTGCCAGACAAATTAGCTTCAAGGTAAAGTCACTGTTTAAACTTTTATCTCTCTTGTATAGAATTATAAAAGAAAATAGTGAGGAAAAACTTGTAAATCACAGAAACATTCATCATTTCAGAAAACCTTCATCAATTGCTATGTGGAAACCTGTTTTCTCAGTATAGTCTGAAAGAGAAAATAAGAATGGATCTCTTGAAATTTGCCAGTTAATAAGTTGTGCATCTCAAGCATTGATTTACTAGTTTTAATTTTAGTGGTGGCCACTGTGGTAAAAACTGCCTATGTTGCTTTTATTTCCACATTTTCTGACACTAATAACTTGATTAAATTCTCCAGAATTAGTTTTATCATAAAAGTGTGATGAAAGTTTGGGCAAAGCTAACCTAAATTTTTTACCTTTGTGATTTTTTTTCCTTTTGGCTTATGGAAGGAATAAAACATATTACTACTGAAAAATGGTTGCAAATTCTTTTGAACTACTCTGCTACTATCTGAAGATACTGAAAGTTGAACTCTGGTGTGGAAGTTGCTGTGACCGAAAAATGTGTTCTCTAGCTTGTGTTTCAGTGAAAGCAAGGTTTGTTTAGACAAATACATTCCTTAGAGAATTGCATGTCTTGCATGCACAGTGTTGTTTTTCACTGGGTTTTCCACTAAACTCTTAAATCAGCCACTAAGGAAGACTACTGTGTATGAGAGCAGGGAACTACAGTTACATTATGACAATGTGGCGTTAGTACAGAACGCATCCTTACCAAGGTCAGGGCTGCCCCTTTTATAACCCATGTTCTTCTAATAGTGTCCTTAAGGCTACTTTTTACTTTTTTTGTGTGTGCCAGGAAAGTAAAGATTGTCTTCTCAGCATTCCTGCCAGTTTTGCAGGATGTGCATATTCCTGTGCCATAACACTTACCAAAAAAAACATCTCCAGATATTTTACAAAGATGAGAAAAACAGGGGCAGAGTTTTAAAGCTGAGCTACTTGGAGGAACAATGGATTGCCTTTTCCTGGCTTTTTACAGTATATAAGAATTTAAACTTGTAGGGTTGATTTTTACTTAAGAACTGCTAAACTTCAAAGAAATTATAGAAATATCAGAGTTTTTGTTTGGAGTTTTCTTTTGTGAGAAAGAACTCATAACTTACATTTCATACCTTTTTCAGTTTTAAAATTGAAGACTTAGAGATAAGTCTTTAAAGAATACAGGTGCTTTTCCTGTATCTATATGCTTACCACCACCTCCTAAGAAGAAGCACTTGTCAGGAAAAAAAATGAACAAAAGCTTTAGGTTTCTACAGCCTTTTACAATCCATTGTGGTGGGTTTTTTTGTTTGTTTGTTTGGTTTGGTTTGTGTTTTTTTGGTTTGTTTTTTTTTTTTTTTTTTTGTTTTTGGTTTGTGTTTTTTTGGTTTGTTTTTTTTTTTTTTTTTTTTGTTTTGGTTTTTTTTTTTTTTTTTTTTTTTTTTTTTTTTTAATAAGGTAAATCAGTTCTGTCCTCTGGTTGCACCTTTCTTCCCTTCTCAAATCGAATTTTAAGGGTTGGGGTTTTTTAAGTTTCCTGCTTCTCTGCTTTGCTTGACTTTCTTGTCTGTTTGTTGTTAGGCGGAGGTGTTCAATGGATGTGTTTGTAATAAACTAATAGTATGAATTACTAGCAGAAAATAAAGAAGTTTTTAATCATATGGATAAATTTCATGTCAATTTACAGGATACAATTTAACATCAGATTGCTGATTGAATGTGTAGTTTGAGAGAGTCTCTACTAGCAAACATATTAGCTTCATCCTTAAATAAGAGGTGTCCTAACTATGTGTAGATGATCCCATGGTTACTGTGTTTCTTACCAGCTTTAAACACGATGGTAACTTTTTAAAAAGTGGTATTGAGATAGGAATATGAAATTCAGAAGGGGGAAAAAACCCCAACTCTTCTTTTCATTACGGTTTTTCCTACTTCTGTGAGCATCCACCTTTGTTCCTGTCTGTTTAATAGTAAATTATATTTTGTATCAGTTTTATATTGACTTCCAAATAGTTTTCTGCATTTTAGGTGTTACATAACAGAAAATCTGTTTTACTTAAAAAAAGAAAAAGAAATTAGTAATAGCACATCTATCACTGTAAAACAGTATGGTTTACCTTCATGTTGCCATCACAAGGCATATTTTGCAGTAAAATTCGTTCTCTGCTCAGCCTCACACTATGTTTAAATATGTTGGTCATCTTCTAAAAGTTAGTCTGACTTCAGTCTAGATACTAGACTTAGTACTTTTATAAACTTAAGTAAATCAAATGCACATTTGTAGAGATTAACAGTAAAGATGAAATAAGCTCATCTTGAAAGAAGCAAGAGTATGAAAATCTGTACTCACAGGTTCTGGGGGACTTACGATTGGATATAGGAAAGAAAGATTCACCCCACGTATTGTCAAATGCTGGAGCAGACTACCCAGAGAGACTCTGGAACCTCCAGCTTTGGAGATGCTCAAAACTTGTCTGGACATGACTCTGGAGAGAGTTGGACCAGGGACATCTAGAGTTCCATTCCAGTCTAAATGTTTCATAATTTGTGTTGCTTTATTGATGATCCTTATTTGAATCAGAACATTTCCTGTCTAATATTACAGTTCATAATAGTCAAGTGCAAAGAGAAAGCAGTGTTCTTATAGATTCTAAGTGTTTAAATGTTAAATCCATCTCCAGATTGTTTTGGTGACATATTTTTTGGACTCTCTTGAGGTAATACATATAAAGAAACAGAGAACTTAATTTCCTCACACTAAATAGTATCATTAAAGACTATTATACTGTGATCTTATCAGTTTGTTATCACCGTAACTGGTTGTTTTCTAATACACTGTTTGTATTTCTTGCTACTACTACCACCACTACCTATGTCTGCATTTGAAGACAGTCACTAGATTTGAAGTTGTCGTCTTTGTAATAAATTGGGATCTAGACACATGACTTGGGAGGTGACTTGCTTACTGATAAAAATTGATCTGGTCACAACTTCTTTTTTTTTTGACGTGTAAATTTTAGAAGTATTTCAGTTCAGCGCTATGATGGTATGTCTTTCCATTCTCAAGAGATTACTGCTGGCATATATACTGGGGTTTGTGTTCTTCTACGTGTCTCTACTGATCTCTTGTCTCAGATTTCCTAAGTGTGAAACCTAAATTCTGGGAAATAACATGTAGTAGGCATTTTGTAAATGTGTATGAAAGCAGTATTACAAGACTTGAATTTTTTCTTTTAATCTGTGCTGAAATTTAAATACTGGACACTGGTATGCATATACTACCCAGTGTAGTGTTATACATATATGCCCACTCTGTCTCTGAGGCAACTTTGGTACTGAAACCAGTGTAGCCAGATTACACTGGCACTCACAAGAGGCTCCTTGGTCCTGTAGGGGAACAGGCTGTGCTGTTTCACTTGTATCAACAGTAAGCCAGCATTGTCTTAAGGACATGCAAAACAAAAGTTTTAAAAATTGTGTTATTCTGGCATAATGTCCTGCATCTTCTAAAGAATTTAATTTTTTGCTCTCTACATCTGTGCTTTTTTTGAACATTATATTTGTTGTGTGCAAACAAAATTGGTTTTTAAACCATTGTTTGCAGATTTGCGGTCTTATTTTTAAATAATTATTTTTAAATAATGAAAATTTCTTAAACTTGTTGCTGTGTCACTGAAATGCATTTCACTGGCACACCTGGTGATTACATTTTGGTAAGCCTCATATTCTCTACAATGAAATACACATTCCAAAATAAGCCAAATAGTTTTGGAGCAATTTTGATCTTGTCTGTGAAGTGTACATGTGTGCTTCTTGTAGGCAGAGGTCAATTCATCCAGGAGATCTGATGCTGGACCCTCAAACACATCAGGACTGAACCACTCTGTTGCTTCACGTGAGCCCCAGCAGGATGGTGCAGCTAGAGCCTTCCCAGATCCAACAAGTGCAACGGTATGGTCCATCTTTGAGCTTTATTGGGCATCATCTGAATATGAAATTGGTCCTCTTAAGCTGATGGGAGTACTGATTAAATATGTAGTTCACATATTAATGCTGGAGCTCCTGCACGCTTTTATATAAAATCTGTTAGTAAATAGTATGCTGAATCATTTTTAGAAATAGCAACCTCTGCTTTCGCTTTCTTCTCTTAAAACAAGAAATAATGTTCTTTTAGCAGTTGTTCTTCCCAGTGTTTCCTTTAATTACATTAAGTGTTCATTAAAACTTTATGGTGTCTGAAGCATTTTACCATCTGCATAATGTTTTTTTTCTACAGAATTCTTAGCCACATGCAAAAAATGTTTCAGTGCTAACCTTTAGCTTTTAAATATCAATCAATACTATCTTCTTGGGTTTTATAACCTCTTAAGTAAGTCTAAAATATTCTTACCATTTGAAATGTGACATTTGTATTTTAATACTGCTAGGTGTAGGGCTTACATAAAGGTTTCAGAAGTGACTGAGGTCTGGTGGAGGGCCAAGGCAGCTGCTGTTACAACTGTTGCAAATGCAATCTAAATTCACTGATAAATTGCAGACAAATCCCAGCTAAGCTGCCTTTTTTAGAGAGGATGGGGCTGCAGATTGGTTAAAAATCCTACGACATGTCCAATAACATCTGTTGTGTGTTTGCAACATGTTTTCAAGCTATGTAGAAATATAAACATGCTAATAGCAAACTTTTTCCCCCCACAATAAGGATTCTTCCAGATTGTTCAGGATTTAATAAACCATTTTATTATATTCTTCTTATTACAAATCCTGGCTAATATAGTAGAAAGATCTGACACACCAAGGCATTGCTGGCATTTTCTTAGGGAGAGAGACTTTTTAAAAATTAATCACATTTTTAAGAAAACTAGTTTTATCAATTATACTGATTTAATCATTAATGATTAATTTAATTTTCAGAAGTTCAGTTCTCTGGGAAATGAGACCTTTAAACATATAAGCATATAAATGTATGTAAAAATATTCATATATGTGATTAACTGTAAATGATAAGTGGTTCCTGTTTTAGGAAATGGAACTAATATTCAGGATTGTTAGTTTTCATTTGAACCAAGACCTGTGTTTCTGAGCTGTCACATTTTGAGTGTTAGGAATTATCTGGAGCCATTCAGTAGTGGAAAATAGCCACACAGTGGAAGAAGGAAATGTATAACAGGAAAGACTGTTTTAAGGAATTTGAGCTTGCTATTTTTGTGTTCTTATTCATGTGAAAGGTAATAGAAATCTTTTCGAAGTAGAGCACTCTGGGCCTTGATCTGCTTACAGGTGTGAAAGAGTACTCGTGCAAACCTCAGATCTTTTTTACTCAGCTGGGTTTCTTGCATGTGTAAAATCCGTTTATTGAATTATTGTTGTGTAAAGACCTAATTCTGCCTTATTAAGTTGTGTTAGATATGGGCAACACCAAAACATATTATTCTCTCTGTGGATAAAATGTTTGCCACTTACTCTACAAATGTGTACTTGATTAAAAACTATTCCAGAAAACTTGCTGGGTTTACTCTCTTTGTGGGCCAGTGCTGAATTCTTGTATTAACTTGTGTAATTCCTTCTGATATAATAGGTTAATATGTCTCACTCTGAAGCCATGGGACCTTTTGTCTTTCTAGACAATACAGAGGTGAATACTAAAAGTAGTCGTGCAGAAAAAATGGAGTGTTACCTTTCTTCTGCTCCTAGAACAGTTGTAACCAGTCTTCATGAAAGACACAATGGGTAAATAGGTGCTAAGGAAAGGGTCACCTCTAGGTGAAGGTGAAGGAATCTGTAGACTATTTTACTGTGGGTCTGCTTCGTGGTTGAGTTTGTTCTTTCCAGCAACAGTTGTCTGTTCCACGATTTTTTTACCTTTAAGTTTCTTGAAAGACCAGAGATTTTTGAAATGTGTTAATGGCAAGATATTTGTGAACACAGCAATGTCCTTACTGGGACAGGGCTAACTTAATTCTTGTGTGAAGAGCACTCTGAAATGGGTCTCTGGCATAGCATCACTTTGTGTCCATTTCTTTGTTTCACACAGGGCCTTATTCCTGAAGAGAGAATTTTTCATTCCATCAGAAAAAGAGATTTTTAATTAGCTCTCCCTTCTGTCGTCTTTCACCTAGGGAAAGGACTATAGCCTCACTGACTAAAGAAGAACCAAGTCTTACAGTATTTCCATTAAGCATACATTTTTCAGGTTTCAAAACTCAGTTTGAAACTGTTTGTTCATGTTTCGGCTGTCATTGTGTTACTCAGTACTTCAACCTTACAGATTCTTGCCCTTTGAAAATACTTACTGTGTAATTGCTGCATGTGTTTGTGCTGTAGGGAAGGTGCACTCAGAGCTCTTGACTTCTGGGCTTTCCCTGCATGAACACATCTTTCAGGTCACTTCCCTTCCTCTCCAGCTTCTCTTGTCTTTTTGCCAGACCAGCTAGTGGTTGTTCCTGTTCACTATCCTTTTAGTAATGACTGGAGTGTGCAACACTGGTGCAGATGTTGCACATTGGCTGTTAAGTTTTATGTGCCTGTATTAGAGAAAGTTCATGCAGCCTTTAAACAGCTGATTTTTGAAGGAAGAAGAAGGAGGGGAGGGGGTTGATTATCTTGCCAGTGAGACCTACTTCCCAAGAGAGCCTGTCACAACATTATTCAGGTTTGCCAGGTGCAAGGCAATGAGAACAACAGCAGGGGAACAAGGAAAGGAACAACGCTGCTTTGGAAAATGCTGCCACAGCAACTTGTCTACAGGATACAGAGCTGCAGAGAGCAGTCTTTAGCATTAATAAAACTAAAACAATAGGCTACCTAAGGCATTATGTAGCATAGTACTTCTGAGGAGTCTGAACCCCGTACAGAGAACATCTCTGACTGGACTACTTCTGACAGTACTTTATTTTATTTGTAATTTGTAAATTTTAATTTGCTGTTGATGTCTAATCAGGGCAAAGTAATAGTATGTTATTCTTGCTTGAGTATTGAAAGTGCAAGCAAGGTACTGCTGCTGAAAGCTGGCTTGATAAAATTAATTGCCCTTAGTATGAAGGTGAGATCCTTCCACATCTGAGCAAAACAATGTTTTTGAAGGAATATATTATGGATACTCAGGTGGGACTTGGGTCCAGTGGTCACCTACATTTTGGTACCAAAACTCTGATCACAGTGGGACTCATTAGTGGAGGCTGGAGAGCCGTGCAGTTTACTCAGCAGCAGAGGCTGGTAGGCTGCATTTCTGTCTTCCCCCTGATTGCACAGACTAAATCCGTGTGGATTATGGGTGTCGGAATTCCCACCAAATCTGTAGCAGTACAGTCGGTGTATTGATATGGACTGCTGCCCCACCTTGGGGCTTACAGCTAATGAATAAAGTTGATGCTTGGTGAGCTTTATAAAGTAACAAGGTAAAAACTGTGGTTAAGTTGTTTTCTGATAACCTGGGAATACATTAAGCCTGAGTACATCTGTTCTTAAGCAATATCCTATAGTAGTGACCTGCACTGGTAGTAGTGGCTAGATGAAGCATTATGAGGGGTGTTAGAATGAACAGTGTAACTGAAGCCAACTACTCTTGAGCTGGTGAAGGTTTCTGTCAGAAAATGAGGCTGTGTTCTGGTGCATGAGATTTATAAAAGCCCTTACCTTTAATCATATGTTCTGAATGATATATTGGTAAAAAGTATAAAGGGTAAAAAACCCTTTATCTCTGTTAAGTGATGTCTTAGTTCTGTAATACTACAGCAACCATTTTAAATGTCTTGACAATTGAGAGTACTTGGCCCAACTTTGTTTCAATAAAAAACAGGCATTTTTCATATTAGCCATTAAGCCAAACTGTGTTAAACTGTGTTTAACACTGTGTTAAACTGTGTTTAACACTGTTTCTTCAGTTGAAAGTTGTACAGACAAACAAGTATTTCACCTATCCTGATTTCTGCATCTCTCCCCAGACCATTAGTATAAGTGAGAGAGGCTTCAGTAACCCAGAGGATTTATATGGTTCTGAGTTCCTGAGTTTGTTGTATTTGTAAAACATCCCTTCTAGGATGATTAAATATCCTTCTAGTATTCTGATAACATTTTTTTTAAAAAATGCCCTGGAGATGCAATGAATTCTGCCATTTTTCAGTAGACTGAACATGATACAAATTTCCTTACTTGAATTTTTTTAGACGGTACAAGTTTTTGTTAGTTCTAATATAATTATATTTTACTGAACTAGCTTATTCATCAAATAATTGTTCAGATGTCCTTGGAGCAAAGTTTTCTGTCAGTCCTAACAGTTTCAGAAGCTTCAGAAATAATGTGACATGTAGTAATATAAGTAGTATGTAATAATCTGGCATGTGTGTATTAAATGTCTGTAAAGATCATATGCTCAAGGTGGCTATAATGTAACTATTACTGAATATTTCTATTTTTAGTCTGTTAGACCCTCATCCACATTTCCAGTATGGTTTGGCAGAAACAATAGAAATTGTGTCATGTGAGGTGTTACATTAGTCTAAAAATCTTGTAATATTTGCTTAGGAAGAGTTTAAAGACTTGCCATTAAGTTGAAGACAAGATGATTGTGATTTTTTTTTCTAAATAGTGCAGCCCATCTGCCATTTTTGGGATTCTTAACAGTTAAGTCCTCAAACAAATGAAAACAAATCTATCTATCTGTCTAACTATCTATATCTGCCTATCTATCTATCTGTCTATCTATCTATCTATCTATCTATCTATCTGTCATCTATATTATTTAAGATACTGTAATACCTGGACCCGAATTTATATTGGATCATGAATACTCTTTTCTTAGCTTTCTTCTGCATGTCTGGTATTAGCTAGCCATTGATTATGTTGATTCCGGAATCCCAAGGTGGTGCATTAGCTAAGCTTTGGGTGAAGCCTTTGGTGTGCTGCTGGCCCAATCCATCTATAGTTTCCTCAGAAAAATAACTTCAAGCCTTGAAATTTTCAGTGAGATTTCTCTTAAATCACAGCTCTGTTCATGTCAGTGTATGACAGCTTGTTCTAGTCAGAACAGGGTCTTTCTGTTTTATTTTTAAATTTAAGTTTTGCAGTATTGAGAAGATGTGTGTGACCTATAATTTCCTCAGAAAAATAACTTCAAGCCTTGAAATTTTCAGTGAGATTTCTCTTAAATCACAGCTCTGTTCATGTCAGTGTATGACAGCTTGTTCTAGTCAGAACAGGGTCTTTCTGTTTTATTTTTAAATTTAAGTTTTGCAGTATTGAGAAGATGCGTGTGACAGCCAGTGCTAGTTACTTTTGTTAGTAAGATGAAGGATTAGGAATATTTCTAGACTTCTTTATATCTTTAAAAACTGTTGGAAGAAGAAAACCATTGCTCATTGAATTGGTAGTTCTTCTGTCCTGCATTCGCTTCTCTCCCTCTCACCTTTTGGATGATGGGAATGTAGATGAATCTAGGAACTTCATTATTCAAAGATTTGGCTTCCCCAAATCTTTATTTTCCTTGGCATGAGGAGCTTTCAAGTGAGAAGCAGAATTACTTTCTTCTGCAGTGCACTGGAAATCACGACAGGTTGCTTGTGGTGTTCTTGGCTGTCTCTGCTGATAAAATGTATCTTTTAAACACATTTTTCTTTGAAGCTACCCAAGTTGCTTTGCTTATTTAGGCAAGACGCCTGTGTAAACAGGCAAGTTGTCAAATGTGGTGAGTAATTCCTTGCCAATGATAAATAGTGGGAAATACTCATGATGGGGAGGTAGGAATGGAAGGCCTCTTCCCATGGTGAGACAAATCACCAACTAGGTGGAAATTTTGAATTCTTTGTCCACACATAGGCAGTTGAGGGTATTCCATATTCGGTCACATGGAAAGGTTATCTTTTATTGGTATAGTTGATGGCTGAAGTGGTGCTTAAGGTTATGGATATTGTGTCCATTAAAAGGCTTTGGAAAAAAATCTAAAATGTCCAGAATTCTAGTTTTACCTGCTGTAATGATAATCTTTTAAAAGGAAAGGGGGAGGAAATAGAAATAGAAAATAGCTACAAATTTGTTTAAGTAGGAATACCAGAAAACCTTGTTTTCTGAGGACTGAAAATGAGACTTAAAAATTTTTAAAACCTGCAGTTTTTTCTCAGAGCTTCTTTTTTTTTTAAACACTTCTAAACTGAACCTTGTCAAAACACTTATTTCTAATGACTGTGCTGTATCACTATTTTTAGTATTAAATGTTGTAAGTTTGAGCTTTTTAGTATTGCAAAGGATTCGTTTGGTGGGAAATCAGATGTCATATTTTCTAGTTCATAAGATTGAAACTTGTTTTCTTCAGCATAAAATTCTCACGAGCAAAACATCATTTGCCAAAGTGTGTTTTTTAGTGCTTGTAATGTCAGACCGAGTTTGACCAGTAGAGGGCAGTAGGTAAGTGCCTGCACACGTGCTGTGCTCAGAACTCCTGCTGGGATCAGGTGGTTTGTGGCTAGGATTTTTGTTTTGTTTTTTCGGTGGTGGTCGTGATGAGAACAGACTTCTGGATCCAGCTGTCCACAGGAAGCACTGCAGCATTGCTTAATTACAGTTCTTGGACTTCTCTCCATCCTTCTTTTGGCTTCCCCAGCTTGTTTCCCCTTCAGTATAGGTGACATTGCAAATCCTCAGAGATATAACTATCCAGAGGATTTCTTGAGCAGCAAAGAGTTAAAACAAATCCTAGACAAAGATATTTGAAATCTCTAACACAAACACGGTTTGGCAGACTTCCTTCAGCCTTCTCTTGTCTATAAAACTGCTGATTTTCAACTTGCAGTATACTTCTGCTCAGGATAGTGTATGGATAAAAAAAACCAGCTATAACAATCCTGTAATTATCAGTGACATGCATTAACAGTTATCTGAAGAGCACATTTGAGTCCTTATGATTTTATCTCTTGCTAATCTTATGTGCTGCATTGTCTGACAGCTCTCAACCTTTCTCTTTTAGTCTGAAGCTCAGCACAGCAGTGCAGTGGCTGGCCAGGAGCATGCTCCAGCTGTGTCCAGCACCACCACCTCGCTGAGTCCTCGGCAGCGCCGTGCGCAGCAGCAGAGCCAGCGACGGGCCCCAGCTTCAGCCGACTTCAACCGGGCACAGCAGCCCAGGGCCAACACCAACCACACGGGCTCCACCGTGCTCATTGTCCTGCTGACCTTTGCGCTGGCAGCTCTCATATTCCGTAGAATATGTTTGGCTAACGAGTACGTCTTTGAGTTATAAGGTTGTTTGTCCTAACAGCAGTGACTTGAGTGCTTCGCTGAACGTTCTGTGTTGGCTATGACATGAGAACTGTTTACAAAGGTTACTTTTTGTATTTACGCTTAAATCCTTATGAACGTTAATGTACCTACAGATACATTACTTGTAGGAAAAGCAAAGCTGGACCTGTAAGCTAGGAGTTTTAATTGAGTGCCCACTAGATACTTGGAGAAACAGTGCAGTGGAATAGTAATATTAAGGCATGTGGGATGGGACTAAATTTGAATAATTTATGAACTAGTAAAAGACGATTTTTAAAAAATGGTTGATTCAGTTTTTTATGGGGCATAAATGCTCACATAAGTAGCCCATCTAAGTTAGTATAAGATTTGACATTGAAGAGGGGATTATAAAATGAAACACTGCTATGTGTTTGTGTCTGGTGAACTCCTAATTTAGAGGGAATACAGTTTTGTGACCACTTTTATTTGCCATGACACATTTCCAGAGGAGAAACACATACAAATTGGTTGTGATGCTGCTTTTTGTGTCTGGAAGGGGGAAAGGATTGTGGGAGAAAAGTAGGTGCCAGAAAACAACTTGCATTATTTTGATTTTTATTTTTTGGAAGAAGGCTTGGGTAGTCTTTTGAAAGATTTGAATGTCCTCTTCTTAAACTGTATATCTTGTTTTTAAAATTTGAAAATTATGCAAAACATGTCTATTCTTGCAATAGTTATAAATATGTAATATAATTATTTACCCAGAGCTGTTGTCTTTTAATTATACCAGAAATACACATAATGTGTTGAACTGAATGTTTCGTATGTGGTTTTATTTACTGAAGAAAATTTAAACCTTATTATACTTAAATTCTGATATATATATGAACATGCTTAACAGAAGTATTTATTACAATCCTGCTAGTAATAAAGTTTCAAGCCAGTCTTTGGACATGTGTCAAGTCTCACACAGCAGTTTGTTTCTTGCTTGTGTGAGGGTTTTTTTTGGTTGGTTGGGTTTTTGTAAGGGGTTTTTTTTTGGTTGGTTGGTTGCGTTTTTTCCTTTGTTTCTTTTTTTTTTTTTTTTGGGGGGGGGGGAGGGGGTTCAATGTGTTCTCGCTTTTTTTTTTTTAACCTAAAATCAATATTTTGTACCCAGAGATCTACTTATTATACGTCCCTGGTAATATTCATGAATACTGTGAAAAGGCATATACAAGCAGTAGACTGCAGTTGTTAGGGTTTTGAGAAGTTTTGTTTTTGAATATGTAAATACTGAAGTAGAAGAAGTGGGATAATTTCCCTCTTGTATTATTGTTCAAATTACTGTTCAGCATGTTTATTTCAAACACAAGGAAGTTTAGCTAGCTTTCATTTTGTTGCTGTCAAACATAATAGCACTGATTTAAGGAGATTCTCATCCTGTTTTTCAGCAAGTATTTATTAAGCTAATCCTAAATTTTATCAGCTATAGTATATATTACTGTATTACAACATTAAAGTAGCTATAACAACTTCTAAAATAAGGAGAACCCATTTTGTGTCTAAGGGAGATGTGTAAATTTAGAAAACCCTCAAAATCTGAGTATTTCTCTATATTGTTAATAATCTTGTTTGCAGGTATAATGGAAAAAGGTGAAAAAATAGCTTTTGTAAGAAGTTCAGACAAAAAAAAAAGTATGTATTTGTTCAGCAGTTAGACTTTCTGCTGCAGACCAATTTGATGTCAATACATTAATTAACATATTTTACCTAATTTGTCTTATTTCATTAGCAATTAAATAAAAACAAGTAAAAACAAGTAAAAACCAATACACAAATGCCCCCCCCCCAAAAACCCACAGAAACAAGCTAAAAACCTGCTCAGATCCTGTAGCCTCTAAGATGGAAGCCCTGTGTTTCCTTGTTGGTGTGGTGCTTGAATCCCTGTTGAAGTGCTGCAAACGTGGGCTCACAGAGGAGAGTTCTGGAAGAGGTCTGGCCCTCAGGACCGTTCTGCTGGATTTTGAGTCACTTGCTCCTCTGGAGTCTCTGCTCTGAGTGTGCTTTTCTCGTCCTGCAGAGTCCCTGCCGTGCCAAGCAGACTTCTGCCCCCGTACCACTCACTGGCTGTTGTTACACAGCCCGGTGCTGCGCAGAGAGGCCAAATCAGCATTGCCCTGTGGCTGGGCTGTGAGGAAATCAGCCTTGAATGGATTTTGGAAACAGCCTTGTCGTTGTGATTAAAGAAATAGCTGCTTTTAATTTTAATTTCGATCTCCTTTTATAAAAGTTAAAATGCCTGACTATGCAAATGCCTTTTGGAAAAAAAAAATTAATGGTGACTTGGTTTATGTAAAGGCAATTGCCTGCATGAATTTGGAGTTACTGGTTTAATTTTCCTTTCAAGTTAGCAGTAAATAAAGTCAGTTTTTTCAGAGGAAGTAGCTCATATTCTGTCTTCAACAACATGAAGATTCAGGTGAAGCCTCAACGGCCCTAAGTCCATTAAAAGACGTACATTTTACAATGGGATACACGTCTGAAATGTGTACCAGTTGAAAAAGATGCCGTACAGAGGATGAAAAAATGTAGAAAGCCTAATGAAAAGGGACAGCCTGATTTTACAGTCTGGCAGGAGGATAGCACCGAGATTAGGGGATTAAGCAAAAAGCCGGCGTGCAGAGTTGCGGGTTTTTATATAATGGCTTTAGCAAGTATCCTTTAGGACCCAGTGGCGATGTGCAGCGAGGCAAACTTGGTGAGTAATGGCCAATCATTAAGCGGTGATGAGGGAGAGCGCTGAGTGCGAAGCTGCCCAGAGCCTGTCGGATGCATCGCGCCGGGATCGCAGCGTTCCTGCCGCTGCCCGCTGACCAAGGCAGCGCGCCAGAATCAGAGCTGATTCAATGTTTAAGCCCACTGGAGTGCAGAGTGCCCGGCTCCCATTTCCAGCAAGATGCCTTATTTCACAAAACTCCTTTTATTAATCTTCTGCTTAGTTCTTCTCGTGGAAAGCAGAAAGCACAGGAGGAGGAGGTGGTCAACGCACGTGGATGTGCAGAGGGCAAGGTAAGGGTTGCTAAATCACGTCTGTGTCTTTTCCTGCAGTGTTACAAATACATTACTACAGGGATGTAAAAACATACTCTGTCAATGTCTTCATGTATATTGTGTGTGCAAACAGCTTTACATAATGTTTTTATAACAGTCTCTGCTAGTACAATTAGTTTTATGGGTAAGTGGACAATTCTATGGCTAACCTTGGTTAACTGTGAGTGAGGCAGGTTTTGCAGAGAAGTTGACCGCTTTGGCAAAATTATTCTTAACCATACATGCAAATTTCTGAGGGAATTCAGAGGAGTTGCAGTTAACAGAGATGGCCAAATGTGCATGCTGTTTAATGTTTCAGCACTGCTTCGGGGCAGGTTATCCACCTGCTTGCTGCAATGTCCGTGTTACTTATGTTCACTTGGAATTGCCCATTATCCTCTGACAATTCGAGATGGGGATGTTGGTTAGCACACACTGTGGTAATTGATAACAAACCCTAGAAGTTAGCCAGAGATTGTAAAATTTAAAGTAATTTTAAATAAATACATGGAAGCGTAACAAAATGTATTTTAAGTGAAAGCACCAGCATGAGTTAAAGGTCTTAGTAAAAGTTTATTAGATTTACCGCTGCTGAGATTTGTCTAGAGGTTTACATTAGAAAAGATAATCTTCCAAACCTGCCAGACAGTCCAAAGTATGTTATCCTTTTTTGTGGTTATGTCATCCAGTGGCAGTTATATCTTACAAGACTATTCATTGTTTGAAGGGCTCAAAAATAAAATTGGGTTAATCCATCTTATTAAATGGTTTCACTATGGCTGTAAACTTCCAAATTTTCATTTATTTTTGTGGACTTTTTGGTTTGTCACTCAACACTCTTATAGGGAGTGTTGTTACTTGAATGTTTTGAAAAGAAACATGATAAATTGGAAGCAAAGAAAACATAATATGCTATCAGATTTACACTACTTATTGAAAAAATACAGTGGCATATGCTTTTAGTGACGTAAATGTTAAAAAGCTGAAACAGCCAGGGCCTGATCCTGAAATCGTATAGTCAACTGAAGTTTTACCACTGAAGTTCACAGAATCTCAGTTATTGAATGAGATCTTTCATTGAACTCTGAAAATATTCCAATGTCTATATTCTGAGGAATGTGGGGGATTGAACAGTAGCACTTCCTTGCAAACCTTTCTGTGTAGTAAAGATCACATATTTTGAAGTAATAAAATAGTGTAAATCCTTCTTTAAATATCAATTTGCCCTGAAGTAAAAGTTTCCCTGCTTTAAAAGATTTGTGCTTTATTTGAACTTGGAGAAAAGTTCTACAGTGCCGATATTTTCGTGAGTTGTAACAGAGTCTAAGTCAAAGCACTGCTAAAATTATTTTTATAAATACACTACAAAGAATAACAATACTATTTAGTATTCTGTGGTGTAATGATTTAAATGAACAATTTTCCATCTAGATAGGATCTGAGGTTCTATAGGCCATATATATATACACATACATACATATGATTCCTATGCCATGTAGTTATTAAAAATTGTATGAAATCAGGTTTTAAGGATTGTCAAATGAGAATGACATTTTAAATACAAAGAATTATGCAAGTTGCAACAAAAAGAAGTGTATGGAGTGCCAATATTTTAATTTTCTATTCAATTATATTTCAATCTTTATATTTCAATATTCTTAATAAATTAAGCAGAAAAAAATTTAGTTGTCCCTAAAACAACAATGCATAGTGGACTATTCTAGTAAAAGGAAACTAAAACTAGTTCCTAGGCTGGTTTCCTAATAATGTAAGAGAAATTAAAAGAATTGTCTTTTAAATTATTTCATCACATTTTCTGCTTAGTATTTCTCTTGATGACTTACCATAAGAAACAGAGTAAATTTTACAATGAACTTTTCTTATTAAAGAAAATATTTCCCATACTGGGGAGTCTGCAGTTGCTAAGTTTGATATTTTGTGTCCACTAAGGTGATAAATCAGCCTGATCTGAAGATCTTTATTTGGACTTCAAGAATATCTCTAGGGTTGTGCAGGTGCAGAACTCCTTCAGCGCTGCAGTTTCTCACTCGGACATTGCACAGAGGTTCCGGGGTGCAGAGGTCCTTCCCCACGGAGCTCTGGGCACTTGGGGGGGCTGATCCTGCAGGCTCTGGGACAGCTCTCTGCCACCATTCTGTGGAGAAGCTATTGATCCTATGCCTAAGTGGGGAAGGAACATGGGGAAAGTCAGGTTAGGAAGCCAAATTAAGAGCTGCCAGGTTAAATTGCCTGTGCATCCTTAATTACTCCGGGGTGTTTGTTTTAATACATTGTAATGCATTATTTTTTTCCATGAGTGGTGCCTTGCTCAGCATGCTGAATGGATAATCCTTGCTTGATTAGAAACTGCCTTGCATTTAATTTTCTCTTACTCCTGCATCCCCCCTCACTGATAACCCATCTCTGCTCCTACAGATTGAGGTATAACAAAGAAACAACTGCCTGTGTGCATCACTGCCCTGACTGCTGCCCAAAACTGCCTCATGGTATGCTCTGGAGGGCCCAGGCTTTGCGTAGGAAATTGGTGTGTGACCATCAAGTAGCAGCTCCTCCTTTTATACTTCGATAGTAGTTTTTCACATTTTCCATGGTGTCCAGTCTCTTTATATTGAGAAACTGAAGGATATCAGTGGTACTGGTTTTTATGAAGTTGAGGGTGTTCTTGCTGATGTGCAAGATGTATGAATGGTGCATGAAACTGAGGGCTCCAGAACAGCATTGTTGGTTAAAAAATTTTGCACTTCATTTTGTTTGGAGAATTCAAGTGGTGAATGAATTGCAAAGCAAAATGTTTTGTTGGAGTCGCCTGGGTGACTGCTGGGCAGGGCATGTTTGCTCCAGCCTTATCTGCACACCAGAGAATAAATTTACAGAGAGGAAGAACAGCCTGGTGCTGAAGGAAGCAGTGTAAATGTGGAAAGGTGCAGGTGTGTGCGTCACAGGGTCTGTGTTGCTGTGTTGATAGCTGGAATTTTCCAGAGAGCAGTGTACACAGTTTGGGCTCGTGCTGCCAGGGCATGTCAGACTTGCTGAGGGTAGTACTGGCTGTACTGTGTATTTAGCTGTGCTTGCATCTTCCTCAGAGCATCAGCCTCACCCCGAGTGCCAAGCAAGTGCTGCTGGCATGTCCAGCGCTGAGTTTTTGAAATGGTTTTGGGTACACTTCAGTAGCTCAGCAGTGGCTGCCTCTAAGAAATGGTAAACAAATGCTGGCAATCCTGCTAGATTATCCAGCTGGACAGAATTTCCAAAAGACAAAAAGAAACTCTGAAAATTAGTGATTTTTTTAAAACATTTACTGCTCTATAAAAAATGCTGGTAATGCTTCTGGTAATGTTTATTGCTCTGCATAAATTGAGAACTCACGAGACATTTACCATCTCTGTTGTGCCAGTGAATGCCATGTTTCCAGTGACCTGTGCCCACCCTACTCTGAGTCTGCCTGTTCCTCTCTCCTACCAGCCATGTGAAGCCTCGTGCTTCAACAGCAGAAAATCTGCCTTTGATATAGAAGTGTTTTTGGCCTGTTCTTAGCTAAAGACTTCTTGCCAAGGTTTTTGGAAGTGGTCAATCCTTTGGAGAATCTCATTAGAGATGCCATTTTCAGGGCATGCTACATGCCAGCCTTAGGTTGGGACCCAGAAGCAGAAGGCAATCAGCAGGACACAGCAGCACAAGGCTCAGCACACAAACTTTTTCCAAACAGCATTCCACTGGAGCAAGCAGTCTGGTGATCCCTGCTGAAACTGCTGCTGCCGGCAGCGACTTCCCTCTGTTGCCTTGTGGAGCTGCATTTTTTTCCCATTTTTCAGCTGGATACTGCAGACACATCCTCTAGTCTGTGGTACCTCCCAGCCCTCACAGATCCTCTTTGCACTATGAGCGGTCTCTCAAAAAATTTGGGGTTTGTTAGTGCTTCAGTGATTGAAATGTGATGACCATTTTTTTATAGGTGTATGTCTAGCCTGGAGCTCAAGCCCAGGGCACTGCTGGTGCAGGAGTTGATGTCTATGGAAGCTTTTTTTCCCAACACTGCATCAGCCAGGGCCAAAGAACAATGTGGAAAAAAAAACAGGGAGACAATGTGTAAGACAGCAGTGATTGTGCACACCCTTTGTGTTTGTGTCCATCCTTTTCCAGAATCAGATTTAGTTTTTCTAGAAATCTGACAAGGAAAGTCACGTTCCTTTCCTTCCTGCTCCCAGCATAACCCCACAGATGAGTAAGTGTGAAGCATGTTACATCCGGAGGTAGGGCAACAGAGAACCTCTTTCCTGAGACTCTGGAAGCAATAGAGACTGGGGTGGCCACCCAGCTCAGGCCAGGCCTTCCTTCCTGGGCAGGTGGGGCTCGTAAAGCCCCACTTGAATTGGTGGCCCTGACAGGCACTGGAAAGAGACTTCACCAAAATCAAGGATCATGATGTTCCCAGTTTGTCATAAATTTCTCAACCATATCTGATCCCATATGATCCATGCATATTATGATTAAAGACTCACACATAACACAGTGGGGATAATCAATTTGGAATTCTCATCTAGGAGTGAGCTAATCATTATGGCAGTCATAAACTGTTCTTGCACCTTCTCTTTTCAGTTTAGCTTCTAGGGTTTTGTGTTGCAGCAGTCACACACTTTGTTGGTTAAAAAAACAGGAGGCCTTGTCCTTCCTTGGTGCTGGTGCTGGGTGTGCATCTCCTCAAGCTTGCTGTGGCCACTACACAAAGTGAATGATGCCTTCACCTAATGCATTTTGGGATTTTTTTCCCCCCCAGAGAATGTGTTGAAGAGTTGTAACACTTTCACTTAATATGTAGAAATACTTCTCTGCATCTCAATATGTAATTGGAACCAAGTCCCCATGACCATGGGACCATCTTGTGACTAAAATCCATTCTGAATTCTCCAGGGGAAGGTGCAGAAACTTGCCAGACTCTGGCTGCCAACAGCTGTGCCATGCTCAGGATGGAGACCACGTTCATTTCAGGCTCACCACTTAGCCATTGCCTCATGCCCTACAGCACGAGGACTGTTTCCAACCTGAAAGTTCTTCATTTTGCTCTGGAAAGGTCTGAATGTCTGCATAGACACCTGCTCTTTTTAAATCCTGCTGAGCTGTTATCTGTAATTTCTCATGCCATCAAGAATTAATTCTCTTTGATATATTGGGCAATAGAAAAAGCGTCTATTTTATGCAATTGAGACAATTCTGAGTAAAAGTGACTGAAAAGGAAAATAGATTTTAAAAAAATAGGGCAATAATACAGAGGCCTTTACAGAAGCTCAATGAGCTATCTGTCACCCCTTCTCTTCTCTTTAAACAGAAACAACTCTTCACAGAAGTCAGATTTATCAAATTCATGCCCCTTGAATGAAATATAAGCAGCAATAAAATTATATATGAAAATCATGGCAAAAAAAGACAAAGGGAGATGGGTGGATTTAAATGAATAGTGGTGAATTGCAGAGAATACATAAAGCTGAAAGAAACCCTGACAAATCTATAATCAGAAATGCTAAAGACCATAAGTACATCAGGGAGGATTTATGAGATACTGGTGATCAGATTGTCAGTAAAGGCACCCTGTGGGCAGCAGTGTTCAGAGCACCCTGCAGCTCCACAAGAGCACTGGCAGCTGGTGGCACTTTAGCTGCAGGTAATGAGGTGCTCCCTATGCCAAACAGCAGTGGGGCTGGCATGGGAAACTGCCAGAGAGGCACAGAAGATACAGCACAGCTGATGTATTATAAAGAATTATTTTTTTTTCAAACACACTTGGTCTTGAATTGGATTAAACAGACAAAAGTAGTAATAAATTTTAAAGGCTGTATAGGCTTCCTGTCATTAAAAATATTTCAATACAAAAACATTGTAAATGGATTGAATTGATTTAAAAGGGACTGTCAGAGCTCTTTCTGTAAAATCTGAATTGGCTGTCATAATACCTGAAGGATTGGGCACGAACTGATTATTAAATGATGGCTATTAAATGCAGCCCCTGGCTCAGGATGTGCCTGAAAACCTCTTTTCTTCCTAAGACAGTATCCATGTCCCCAGCCAGCCCTCTAAACCTCTGCAACCACAGACTGCTTGCAGCAGCTCTCCTGTGTGCTCTTTGCTGTTTGATGATTTTTAAATAATTGATCAAAATGTAGCATTTCAGTGAGGCTGAGCCATTGATTTACAAGATAATACTGCCAAGGTTTTCCATACTAATTCCTGGTACAACGCAATCCAATGTTTTATTGGATTTTTGATTAGACTTTTTTACCCCCTTTTTGAGGAGAGAGACTTGATTGAACATTCCCTGGTACTTTGGCTTTTCCCTGATAATTAAAGTCAAGCAGACACAGGAAGATCCCTTTTCCACACTTCCAGCTTTTCAGGCACAGAGGCCGTGCAGCGGATGGTGAAGTGGAACTCTTTGGCAGCAGCCCTAACTTTGCAGCAAAACAAAGCTTCCCCCCCTGCAGCAAGCAGTTAAAAGCCAAGCTTTTGCCTCCAACCATTCCCATTAATGGCTGTGCTTGGTTTTACACCCCTGCTTTTAGGGAACCATAATGCAGCCTTGTCAGGAGGGCGCTTGCTCCGGCCGGCTCCTTCTCACAGCCAGCAGGGAGAGAAGCTCTGGCATCCTAAGTGAAACAGGAGCCCAAAATAACCTGAGGGAGATCCAACTTCCTATGTAGCATGTGCCCCGGGGTACACGGGGTTATATGCCTTCAAAACAGCTATTTGATACAAGTATTTTTAAATTCTGTTTCTTCCTTTTTACCTCCTTATTGTAAGGAAATGGGTTATTGATGTTAGGAGCAGCTCTCAACACCCTTTAGGTTTCATAATTTCTTTATTGAACTGAGTGCTCTGACAGGAAATGATACTTCTGATTTCTGATTTGTGATTTATGCTCTCTTTAGCTCATACTTATTTCTAGATTCATACTTATGAATCTAGAACATCCCTTTCTATACCCACATTTATGAATGGGGTGATTGTTTTGTGGGTTCTGAATTCTTGATGAAAAATTTAAGACTAAGTAGTCTCTATTTTTCCTCCAAGATTTTTTGTTCTTTATTTTCAGTCATATTTTTTCCATACAGGAAAAGGAACCTAAACCTTTTATATAAAGTTCTTTCTATTTATCATAATTATTTTTAGTAAGTTACTGGAAACCAGAAACTAATTGCAGCGGTACTTACAACATCGTCAGCTCTTATGTCCAGAGCAAAGGAATTGAGGAACCTTAATGTTCCAAATCTTCCACTCACACCACTGCAGAACAGTCAGGGATGCTGATCTGGATTTTCTTCCAGAAGTGCATTAAATTTGTTTGTCTGCTGCTTAGTTATCCCCTTATGGGATTTTAGTGACTACCTTGCGCCTTTCTCAGGGGTTTGTTGTCATCCTTGTTCCACTGTTATCATACAATATCTCAAATAAAAAGTTAGAATTTTTCCTACCTTAATGTTCAGAAAAGTGAGGGACTGAAGGCTTCATTAGATAGAACTCCTCTCTTCCTGCTGTTGTGGGGAGGAAGGGGTGGTTTTGTTATTGCTGAAAGCCAGAAGACCCTCTGTCCACACAAACTGCTGGCACCAAATTGGTGAAGTTAATGGGGCAGTTTCCAAGTAGTGTATGACATTGCGTGACCAGCATTGAAAAGATCTTTCTCATGACAATGTTGCCTTGGTACCTGGCCAAATCCTGGCCAGGTAACGTGGGGCATCCAGCTGCTTCCACTGCTGCGGCCGTGGAATGAATGCTGCAGCATTCACTGTACCCAGCTCCCCTGAGAGACGCTGTGCTCTGTGCCTCCCTGGGAGCCGGCGTGTCTGGAGCACAGGGACAACCATGTCCTTGCAGGGGGCAGAGGAGGCAGGGCTGCCTGTGGGGCACAAAGGTCTGAGTTGATGCTGTGGAAAGGCAGCTCTGTGTCTACGTTGTGGTGCTGGCAGTCTCCCCACAGTCCCTGGGATTGTGCCTGCAAAGCTGCTGCTCCAGTGGCTCTGAAATTGGGCTGGCAGTTGTGGCACTTGGGCACAGAGACATTGGAGCAATGCTGTTGCTGTCTTTTGCAGTCACATCTTGAAGAGGAATCGCGACTTGACCAAAGCCTGGAAGGGAAAGACGGATCAGCTTCTCAGAGTCGACGAACACGACTTCACCATGCGGCCGGCCTTTGGAGGTGAGGAAAAAATTGTTTTCTTGATTCCGTGCTAATCTAATTAAGATCAATCTAATTATCCAATTAACAATCTAATTAAAAACCAAGCAAACAAACCTCTGTCCAGATGCATCAGTGTGAAGGGAAAAGACTTGGTGCCAACTCTGAGAGGCCTCGTGTTCGTCCTCCTTGCCCTCTGTGTTCCGTACATTTCCTACATTCCTTCTTGCTGCTATGGTTGGCTCTGTTTTTGGCTGGCATTCCCCAGAGTTCAGGATGGACCCTCCCAGTAAGTGTTTCACTCTGTTGAGAAGAGAAACAAGCTGCAGGTTTTAATGTTCACCTATGGTTGTGAAGTTGCAATGAGCTTTTCAGCTGATGTGATTAAATTGAAAGTAAAGAACTCATTGGGTGCATCACAGCCTACCATTACTAGGAGAAAGCGGAATACTTTTGTCCAGAAAAAAATCTTGTCTCAAACTCTTATAAGCAAATAAAAGAGTGGGAGGGGAGACCTCTGCCAATTTCACTTCTGCCTTTGGTCACACCCAGTTACAGGAATGTGCTTGCCTGACCTTTCTAGACTCACTGCTGCAGAGATAAGAGGGTAGCTGAATAAAACCTGCTGGAATACCAGTATGGCAATCCCTCTTCTGATTACATCAAGAACCAAATCCTTCCAGAGCTAAGGGCAGAGTTTTCTGTAGTTTTCACTGAATGACTAACGCTGCATCCTTTGTCAGTTTGCCATCCAGGGTGAACGGCTACCTCTGCCTGCCCAGTGGGACACAGTGTTGTGCCCTTTGCACCTGGTCCATGGAACAGAGCTTCTCGGACCTGTCTGTTCCTGGTGTGGCTCAAAAGATGTTTCTTGCCCCTCAGTGCAGGTGTGCTGTTCTGAGAGCACAGTGCTGACCTCTGCTCATAATTTATATGTATATATTTTCAAGCTCCAGAGTTCAAATCCTGTCATAACCAGTGTTTCCTGCCCCTGCAATGTTATTTACCAGCAAGTTGTAATCCAACCTAAATATTGGAGTTAACCTTTTTCCTAATCAGCATTGACTTGGTCTGCTACTTCTAGGGTTGAAGAGTTTGCCTTAAATTGCCCTCTGGGTGGAGCATAGGTAGATCTCCCTGGGGCTGGTGGGAACACACTGAGCCCTGGGTGCAGCTGAGGCTCAAGGATGAGGTCTGGGAGCTGGCTGTGGAGGAATTAGGCTTCCTTATGAAACAGCTGTAAAAGCGTGAATTGACCAAAGTGCACATGCCTCCTAAATGCCAGGTATGCCCTCCCCTGCTATAAGGTCAGAGGATGCTGTCTTAGGTTTTCTCATCCCTTTTTTTTATTTTTTAATTTTTTTTTTATTTTTTAGCCAACCTCAATTTTTGGAGCTTGGCTGTTGACTTTTGAGTGCCTGATACAGACAAACTGAACATTCTGATCTGTGCTCTGCAGCTGATCTGTCCTCTGGACAAAAGACCTGCTGGTCTGATGAGTGGGATGATAGAGCTTCTCTGGGAGGATATTTGGACTCCCTACCTTGACTCAGTTGGAGGCAGCTTGGGAACCATGGTGATTTTTTAACTTTTTTCCCCCTAACTGGATGTATGTCCGGGCATCATGCCTGTTTTGGGGGAAAGCTGCAGGGTTTTGTTCTGTTGTGCTCATGGTTTGGCACCCAGTGGAACCACTGCACTGTATTTCTGGAATACAGAATATTTCTGGAAACAGATCTGAATTAAACTATTTTCATCAGTGTTGCAGAGTCCTTGAAGAACACATTTGAGCACAGGTTACACCAAACAGACACATGTAATTACACAGACACTCTTCTAGTGTTAATGGGAACTGCATTTTAGTCTCCCTTTTGCCTTGTTTTCCCATGCTACCTCCTATCATGGCATCAAGATTCTTCTAGAGCCAAAATTTGGAATAACATTTATAAAACTGAGAAATACCCTAAGTGCCTTTGCTGAGAAGATTCCTTTTTTTATAAAGGAGAAACATTATGCATTTTTAAAATTTTTGCTTAAGACCTCCTTAACTTGCAGAGATTCTTGGGACAAAGGTGTGGTATTAGCAAACTGAAATTGCATGTGATGAGGAACAAAGCATGGAAACAGCTTTGTTGAGGCTGCAGCCTTGGAAAGCCCTGAGATAGAGCACAGAGAAAGCAGGTGCTACAGGTTCCTGCTCAGCTGCAGAATTGCACGGTGTGTTTTTAGTGACAGATGATAAGCCTAGTGGAAGAAAACATAAAGGAAAGGGAACAAAAGTTTGGCAAGAGGCAATCCTCATAGTTTTGTCTGTAATGGTATTTGTCAGGCAGTCGCAGTGATTTGCTACGCACCATGAGTCCTTCCAGCTTCTGGCTGTGGCAGTGCCAGTCCAGCTGATGTGGTCTGACCTGGGGAGGATAAAAAGGCTTTTGTACTGCTGAAGTGGAGAGGAGGAGCCTGTGGGATACATGTGGCTGTAACTTGTCACTGCCCTAAGACCCTCTCTGGTCTAATTGAGATTCCAGCTCTATGGCATTGCATTGGGCCTGTGATGTTACCTTGCAGGTGGGAAAGGCACCTCACTTCTGGAAAATTAAAACAATACCATAAGTAAATGGTGAGTGGCCCTAAGACTAAAAGAAACCCAATACTGTTGATGGTTCCCAAATTTGGTGGGCCAGCCTACAATTCCACCTTTAGCTAAAAAGGGGATGGGGTATGAGCTGTTTTATGGTGGCCACAGTGACACTTGGTGGTCTGCAGAGGACAGCCAGCAAGCTGCCAGCACAACACAGCTGTGACCACTGGGCAGAGCAGGCTGGGGTTATGCAAGGTGAAATGGAAAAAATCCCAGTATTAGAGAAAGGTGAAGGGTTTTTCAAGAAAAAGTATCTTTGTAAAGAGCAAGTGAGCAAACAAATGTTGTGTAAGTTGTGTTATTAACAGCCCAATAAGCATGGCTCTCTTGCCTGCCCTCAGCCCATTAGAGACAGGCAATAGGGTACAGAGGCAATGACAGAGTTTTTGCTTTGATGATGGTCAAAGAGCATCCATAAGCTAAAAGAGACTGCGGGGTTTTTGACCCTTAGGGAGTTAGCTCTGTGTCAGTGACCTTGTTCTAGGTAGCAGATGTTCAGGTATTATTTACTATTATTAATATTTAAAGATTATGTAAATGTTTGTTTTGCTGCCTTCCTTAAACACCCATTTTAAGCATTTCATTTATGACATCTCATATTTTACAGGGAGCCTGTGAATAAGCAGCTTTAGTTGATACTTAAAATAGCTGTATCTTCTTTATTGAGGACCAGCCTAATGCTTTACTTCTATTATATTTGCTCACAGCCGAGTAGCCTAACGTCAGCTGGTCCTTGCTGCCCTTTCTGGGCAGTGCTTTTGCCAGAGTGGATGAACTCTGGGATGAATAGAGCACCAGCAGTCACCGAGTGTTAGTGACAAGGGCTGCAATAGAGCTTGCTTCTCTGCTGATGGGCAGCCGTCCCTGAGATGCAGAGGGACGAAGCCCTGCAGTCATGAGGAGGGTGATGAGCATGTCCTGGTGCTGCCTGCCTGGGAGCTGCCCACACCTCAGAGGTCCCACAGTGGTTTGCAGTCTCTCTGGGTGTGCATGAGATAGCTGTCAGTAAAGAAATCTCAAACCCGCTCGTTTCTCGTGTGCATGTTTTTATCTCGAGGCCTTCATCTGCCTCCCTCCTCCAAAGACAGGTGAGTGGACACTGTCTCAGAGAGAAACAGCAAGCCTTTGAAAGCACTGCCAAAGAGAAACATTAAAGAGATGTCACAAAGCTTTAGTCTCAGAGGTGGAGTGGGAAGCTGACTCCAGGCATCTTCATGGCAGCACGCTCTTCCCTCTCTTCCAAAGTCTGCTCCAGCGTTCAGAAATAAAAAACACGTTTGTGCCCAGTTCTGACTGGGGATGACTGACTCACACTTTGAAGATTTCATGCTGCTCACTGGTTGGTGGTTTTTGGTGTGGAGACACACTGGGATGTAACAGGCTTTAATGTTGGACTCCTTCTGAAGTCATTCCTGCACGGACTCGTGGAAGCCTCCTGGGCTCCCTGGAGAGGTTAATCCAAGGCCAGACATCCCATTCAATCTGGGGCAGAGTTTGATACTCAAACTGGAGTTTTTGCAAAATGAAACAAGCCACAAAGTCCTCTTTGTGTCAGAAACAACCCAAAATTCCATTAATTTGGCTGATACTTTTCAGAGACTGTAAAGTGTGATCTGAAAAACTCTGCTGGATTGCAGGCTCTGAGCAAAGTAGCACTGCTTCCTTTTATCAGCCATATCCCCAGCTTTCACATGGATCCATTTAGCTTCCTGTCCAGCATCCTAGAGAGGAGCCTGAGCTTTGAGATCTCTCCAGTGTTAATGTGTTCAAGTCTTTTGTTGCTTATAATTCTCTAGGATGGTCCTTCTATATTTTCTCTTTCTGAAGAAAATGTGAATATTGATAAAACATTGTTTATGACAAAGAAAGCCTGGTTGATGGGGTCTTTTTTGCATCTAATGCTGTAACCAAAGTTAATTGTTCTGTCTACCAGTTCAGTTTGTCATTTACCATCTGAGCTGTTCTTGTTCCCTCACATTCACACCCTCATCATACTCTGCTCCCTCTCAGTACAGAGGGGTTTTTTTTCTTTTTGCTCATCCCTAGTGGCATTTGATGAGGAATGTGGCAAAACACCCTGAGCCTCTGTGGTTCAACTGTTCAGTTGCCAGAGGGACAGGGTTAAAAAGCTAGCAGTTCCTAATTGACTCCATGGGTTAGTGAGATCAAAGCTCTCCTGACATTTCTCTCTGGGTGATCAACAGCCATTTAACTCAATGGCATGTGCTGCAGCCAACATGACCTTCAAGGAAACCCAGGGTTTGTTTCTGTGGTTTAAAGAGGTCATTTCTAGACAGGGCTTCTGCTTTGCTTCAGAAGCTGCATGCACTTCAGTGTTGTTTGCATCAAGTACCTCTACAAAACTGCATCTTAACTTGATGTTTTGTAGAGTGATGGGCAGAGTGAATTTACAATTATCATTGTCACTTATGCTCATTGCCAAGAGCAGCACTTGGTGATCATTGGATTCCTGTTGTTAACTCACAAGCAACTTTTGCACTGTCCTTTCACTCACCCTTCCCTGCTTAGTCCGGCTTCTTGTCTAAACATCCTCCAAAGTGTCTTTGTGTCTCAAAGAATCCTCATTCGCTTTTCTGTGTGCTCTCTCATTGCCTCAGCCCCAGGTGATGATTGAGGAGCAGGGAGAAGGAAAAAGCAGTGATTACTCCTGCTGATTGTGGTAGGAGTTTGCCCAAAAAAGGCAGAGTAAATATTTCTGCTGATAAATTGGTTTTACAGACTCATATTTACATTCTGTATTAAGCAATAAACATTTGAGTCCAGTGTTCAAATAATTTCTCCCTCTTTCTGTTACAATCACTGTTTTATCATCCCAGAAATTTGTGAATAACTGGAGAAAAGACATCCAGCCTTGGACCTCTTCTCTCAAGAACTTTCCAGACCATAGAGCTTAACGTGGAACACCCTTTATTTTGGATTTAATAAGGCTTTGTGTCAGCTCCAGACTGAACCTTAGGCTTTGTCCTTGCAATGAGATAACTGCTGGTTATTCAGTGTTTGATGCAGGAACATGAACAAAGAAAATAACATGGTATTTTATTTTCAAGGGCAGATAGGGAAGGAATAGGAGAGCGGGACAGATATCAGCTTGCCAGTGCTCTTATGTTTATGGGTTTGGTTTTTAGTTGTTTGTTGTTGTTTTTTGGGGGTTTTTAATCTGTGATTAGTGTTCAGAGAAGCATAGAAATCACACTAAATAGACTTTGTGTGGGTGTTGATTTCCTGAATCAAGGCTAAATTAAGAATTCATACACAGAGAGTCTCTCTTGCAGTCTGGAAGTTGTGGGGGGCTGCCCAGCATGTGTTGGGCACACAGCCCTCAGCTTGAGCTGCTTCTCTGTTGATTGTACTGCACATCAAAGTGTCTCTTGTCACCACAGATACAGTGCTTTTTGCTACCTTGTTAAGTACCCAACAAACCCAACAAATGTTTTATTGAGCAACAGAAATTCACAGAAAAATTCTTTCTCTCCGTTGCAAATGATTGCTGGCAATTTTTTTGAAGTGTGCAGTGTGTCTGAAAGTGACATGTAGGTGTTTGTAAGATCTGGGAGTTGCCTCAAAGTGCTGGGTTAGCCATGTTTGATCTTCCTTGCTGGGGGCAACAGCCACTTAAACTGGAATTGGTGGTTCTGAGGAGCCTGGTCCTGCTCCACAGGGCTTGTTCAAGGTTCCTGCTCCCTGCACTGCTGCTGACAAACACCGTGGGCAGAACAAGCTGGATCTGTGCGTGTGGGAAGGGGACAGGACCACCATCAGTGTGCTCTGCTGTAACCAGGTGAGGCTGGCTTATCAGAGCCCTGGCAAACCTGCACTGGGGCTGGTCACAGCTTATCTCATGGGCATGGGCATCAGCCTTTCCCTGCTGAGGCTGAGCTGGTGCCTCTTTCTCCTCCAGCAGAGGCAAACATAAGCTGTGTTCAAAAGCCCTGAAGGTGTGTGGGAGTGTGTACATGCTGCTGCAGGTACAGGAGCACGATGGATGGCAGCTTGCAAAATGTGCTGCTCTCTGGTTAGACTTGTGGTGTTTTCAGAGCTTTGATGTGGTCTCAAGAAAGATGCTACTCCAGCTAAATGTATGTAAACAGGTCCTGCTGTTTGTGGCACTGCGAATATGGGTCTGAGTCCACAAAGGGATTGTGCTGCACCTTACATATTATCTGGCTGCTGATCAGGTTCGAAATCTAGGAGCTGAAGGTCTTTGCAAATCTTCATGAGGGTCACTGTGGTCCTTAGAAAATTAAATTCTGCTGGAAAAGTCTCAGGCATGTCTGCAGAGCTTCTGCTTCCTTTGGCATGGTCTGTCTCACTGACAGTGCCCGGGCTGGAGGCACAGGGTCATCAGTG
Source organism: Onychostruthus taczanowskii (assembly GCF_017590055.1). Lineage (NCBI taxonomy): Eukaryota > Metazoa > Chordata > Aves > Passeriformes > Passeridae > Onychostruthus > Onychostruthus taczanowskii. Next base: position 3,696,089 of record NW_024501348.1, read on the forward strand.
TGAGCCCTGCGAGTCCCACTGCCACACACCGGGAGCACCAGGCAGCACTGGATCCACCTGGACTGCTCCTCAGCAGTTCCTGCTGAGCTAGCCTGCTGGGTCATGCTTGCTGTGCTTGTCTCAGTAGGCACTTATCACCAGAATTTGGGAAAAGCTGCATGAGGGCATGCTATCAAGATCCCCATCTTGAGCAGGTCCTGGTCTTGAGCAGCAGTCTACAGTGAAGTTTTGATACAGGGTTTCTAGTCATAGAGGAGTGTACATTTATTATAGGATGTTTTCTGCTTATTTGCTCTTTGTGAACTCTCTGATTGCTGGTTTTAAAACTACTGTGGAAAACTAGCAATATCACCGGTGAGTAATATGAATCAAGATGGTGATGGGCTCATGAGAGAGCCCATCAATTAATCATCATTAATCTCATCATTAATCTCTTGAGAGATTAATGTGGTTGATAAAAAAGGAGAAACCTCCCAGGAAAAGCTCATTGCTTGCCATGTCTTCATCTCAGTCCCCTGTCCTTGGGGCTAAATTTGTTCATAAAGGCCCACAATTTAAGATGGGATGGCTCAGTTTTTAAAAACATAGGCAAATGTTTCATCCAAGCTCTGGACTAACTGGCAAAGTGTCAACATTGCAGCATACGCCAAGGGGAAGGTAATTCAGTGTTTCAAAAGGGCCCTTACATGGTTATTCACTAACTCATCCCCCAGCCCCTTCCTGAAGAACCACTGACAGAAATGTACAACATAAGCTCAGAAATGTTTGCATGTCACCTTAGGAGGGCTAATTCAATGCAGATGATATGAAAGAACATTTATTTACATATCTAAATCTCATTCTCTTTCAGGCCCTGCCATTCCTGTTGGGGTGGATGTGCAAGTTGAAAGCTTGGACAGTATTTCTGAGGTTGACATGGTACGTAATCCTCTTCTAAGCTTCAGTTAATTCTAGTCATAAATGGACCTTCTGACTTGAAACCTGTGGGCTTGTAATCATTGGTCAGATGAAAGAAATGGCAGCATCTCCAAAATTCAAAAAGGATGATAATCCGAACCAAAGACTTGATAAAACCAGATGATCAAAGTCTTGCCTCTCTACCTCCACATAAATATTAAAAGCATGAAGAGAAAAAGGACCTTGAATGGGAGAGTAATCAGTGCTGTGAAAGATCTATCACAACTAAAAATATAAGCAGCTGCATATGAAGGATTGAAGCTATATGGTAAAATTCACATAGGCTGTGCTTGCTGCAGGAGTTTTCTTCCTTAGGGAACCATTCAATTCACATGAATGTCACACACGTTTTACTGTTTGGTTTGGGGTTGTTTCATGGGTTTTTTTTTTTTTTTTATTTTTAATTGCAGGAAATGGAATGAAAACACTTGAAAGAGAAGTGGAAAGGGGAACACAGAGGAAAAGAGGAAGCTTCTGGGGTCCTTCCTCTTTCTGCCTTTTCCTCCCTGTTCTTGTGCACCTTTTGTGGTCTAGACAAAACATAAAGACAAAGGAAGAGTTTTAGGTTAAGTGTTTTTTAGTATGGTGCAATTACATCGTCATGCCATTTTGGAGGTGGTGGTTTAGATGACCTTTAAAGGTCTTTTCCAACCCAAAATATTCTATGTTCTATGATTAAAACCACGCAGCTTGCCTGCCTGGATATTGAAAGAGAGGGTTTGGGGCTGTGCATGCAGTGAGGTGTGTGGGAGGGGAGCACGGGGAATGGCTGCCAGGAGAAGAACTGGGGCTCTAATATGTCAGGATAATGTTAAGAGCAGTAAAGAGGCCTAATTAGTGCAAGTAAACAACTCACAGTGCTTTCTGTCAGGATTCAATTAAAATCTTTCCTGTCAGAAGTCTTGGAGGTCAGTTCTCTCCCTTGGCTGTCTATAGTTCCTATTTTCCCAGCTCATGACAAGTACTTTCTACAGCAGTTGCTGACATATATTTGGAGTGGAAGAATGTTCTCCCAGTTGAGCCTTGAGTTATGTTGGTTCTTCCAGCCTGTCCCAGCATGGGTGTTTGCAGGGAGGGGAGTGGGCAGCAAGCTCTCTGCATGGCCAGGGGACTGGGGCTGGCTGTGCCTGCAGCAGGGTGCCCTCCTTGTCTCCTCATTGCAGGCAGGGCTTGTTTCAAACTGCTCTGAAAATCAGGTACCCTGGGCTGGGCAGGCCTTACCTGTCACTGCTTGAGCAGGCACCTGGTGCCCCAAAGACAGACCAGACTGAAGCATCACCAGCCTCAAAACACTGTATCTGCAAGGCTGTGCATGACAGTGAGAGCAGCCAGAGGCTGTCTAAAGGCATGTGGGTTTAAAACCAGTGCCTGTCTGGTTGATGTGGATGGGCTGCTGCTGTGTGCAATGGCAGGACATGCTCTTGAGGCTGCCTGGAGCTTGGAACAAACATGAAATAGGCTGCCAAAATTGAGGTACTTGTGTAGACTCATTGGCTGTGACTCTGGCAGGTACTATCATTCTCCCAGTTTGCTGTAAAACCTTGTTTTCCAAGGGACTTTCCTCTTTGTTGGTGCTGAAATAAACCCCTTTTCTTGCTTGTAAATAGTGTGTGTGCTGGTCAGAAAGGAACAAGCGGTCAGCACACTGCCTCTTTTGAATCATGCCATGACAAAGCCTCCTTAAGTTGGATTTTATACTTAGAAGCTGTTGTCAGCTGCCACTTTGTGTTGGCAGCATTTGGTGCACCATGTTGGCTGCTGGAGAGAGAGGAGAATTGGCCATTGCAGGGGCCACTGTGTTGGCTCTTTGGAGAGAGAAAGGGGCTGAAGGTGAAAGATGAGAAGCTCCAGTCTGGCAGGACAAGGAGAGGGGTGGCCTGGAAAGCAGTGAGTTCCCTCGTGTGCTGTGCCTTCAGACAGTCTCTTCCCCCTCCTCTACAGTGGCTGTAAGCAATGCTGAGGGTGCCTGCCTGGTCCCCATTCCCCTATGCTCTGATGATGGAACTGCCCAGAGGCATTTTGCAGCCACAGCCTTAGGCTGTTCTGGTTTTGCCTGGATAGAGCTAATTTTCTTCTTAGTAGCTGGTACAATGCTGTGTTTTGGATTTAGTATGAGAATGATACTGATAACACAGTGCTTTAGTTGTGGCTCAGCAGTGCTTACCCTGAGTCAAGGACTTTTCAGAGTCTTGTGCTCTGCTCCTGAGGAGGGGCACAAGAAGCCAGGAGGGAGCACGGCCAGGACAGCTGACCTGAACTGGCCAAAGGGATATTCCACACTACAGAACATCATGCCCAGTATATAAACTGGAAGAAGTTGGCTGGGAGGGGCTGATCGCTGCTGGAGGATGTGTTGGGTATCTGTCAGCAACTGTATTGTGCATCACTTGTTTCTCTGGAGTTTTGCCTCTCTATATCTTTTCATTTTCCTTTTCATTATTCTTCTTATTACTATTTATTTCTATTTCTAAACTGTTTTTATCTCAACACAGCTTCTTCTAAGTCTATTCCCCATAAGATTGGCTGGAGGTGGTGGGAGAGAGGAGTGAGCAAGTGTCTGTGTTGTACTGAGCTGCTGGCTGGAGTTAAACCATGAGAATGGTCCTCCTCTCCTGCAGCCCCATGTCCCTCTATCTCATATCATGGCCAGGCAACTGGCAACCCTGAATTGCCAGGTTCTTTTTCACTCCTTTTTTTGACTTCTATGACTTGCACTGACTCCTAAGAAAGCAATTGTGCCTCTTCCTTCGTTCCCTTTTTCCCAGCTCTGGTCGAACTGATGAGCTGGATGTCTGGCCCCTGAGGCTAACTCTCCAAGCGGGGATGCAACCTAAGCTCTGCCAGTGGCAGTGGTTCTTGGAAGTGTTTCTTTGGGACTGTAGATGTAAGGGGAAGGTGGCCAGTGTCCAGTGTCCAGTAGGGAACTGGCAGCATCCCTGGGATGAGCAGTGAGGGAGCCTGGGACCAGTCTGATAAGGTGGGGACTGGCAGGTGGGTGAGCAGAAGTGTCCCCTGGCCATTCTCTGCCATGGTCAGAAAGGTCTGGCCAGCTCTGTACTGTGCTGGGCAGCAAGGTGAGGACTGGCACCAGAGCCTTCTCTGACAAATTAATGAAAAACCTACTGGCAATGCATGGCTGTTGTGAGACAGCCCTTTGAAGCAGAGAGTCAGGGTAACTGATTATCACTGTGTTCTGGTTTAGTCCTTTTGGGGATAAATTCCTTAGTGTTTAGCCTGATCATTAAGCTAACTTTCAGTTTTTCCTCTTGATCATCCTACTGCTACCATAGTCCTGTAAGATAATTTTGCCAGAATTGAAGAATCATTTCTGCATGGCGTTGCTTCTCTTGGGGCATATTTATATCCTGTTTGGGACTGAACATTACTGGGTACTGTAATAAATTCCTTAGTTGGCTATGCTTTTTTTGGCTGAAATTATTTTGTCAGGAAAATCTACTGACAGAGAGCATTGACCTAGGAAATAATCAGGAGTTGAGAGTGGAGAGATCTCATCTATCCAGTGGGAGTGTGTTTTCTTTCTGGTGTGCCCTAGTTGTAGAGTGCAGCACTGACAGAACTCTCTTCCTTTATTGGTTCTCTTCCCTATTTTGAAGGATTTCACTATGACCTTGTACTTAAGGCACTACTGGAAGGATGAGCGTCTCTCGTTTCCCAGCACCAACAACAAGAGCATGACCTTTGATGGCAGGCTGGTGAAGAAGATCTGGGTCCCTGATGTCTTTTTCGTGCATTCCAAGAGGTCCTTCATTCATGATACCACCACAGACAACATCATGCTGCGAGTGTTCCCCGATGGGCATGTCCTCTACAGCATGAGGTAACAGAGCAGCCCTGCTTCCCCTGAGCATCCCTGGGGCTTTGCTGCCAGTTTTGCTCTAGGCTTGACTTTGGTGATCATCAGGATTGCTACTGCCAATCCTGCTACTCTTGCTGCTGATGCAGAGCCCCATTTCCAGAATAAAAGGGGAAAAAATGTGTGTCCAGTACAAAATGCTTTGCAGAAAACTCTGAGAAACCATGCTGTGGGCAGTAACAGGGTAATTCCTTCTGGGGAAGCATGCCCCAAACTCTTTTCAGTCAGTGGAGGGCTTAGTCAAGCAGGAATGTTCATCCCAGGGTCAGTGTGTGATTAAACTGGAAGCTGCTGATATACCAGATGGTGACCTCTATAATTATCCTATTTTCCTTCTTGTTTGTCTAGAATTTTTTTTTTCAGTTGTTCTGCTTTCCTGTTGATGTAAATGTTTAGGTTTACTGAAGCTGAAATGGCAGTATTAAAGACATCCTGGTTTTCTAGATTTGTTGGCTGGAAGAATCCTGAGCAATGCCTCTCATGACCTGGAGGGTTATCTATCTTGCGGGTGTACACGGATCATGACTGTGGGTTTGCAGGATTCTGTAATACACAAGGACATGGAGGCTTAATCCTCTAAACTTCTCTACCTTTTTACAGATTATCAAAAATACCACAAAAATCACCTCTAGCAAGTAAACTACCGCAAAATCACCACTGGCAACTATACCCATGATTAATAAAGTGACTGTATATCCATATCACTCTATTGCAAATTGCTGTCAGCAATCAATAATTTAGCATCTATCAATCATGTGTCAACAGCCAATTATGAACCAGGGTATTTCCTGTTACAGGTTACTTTATATTGGTGGAGCAATTCATCCACAATATGCCCTCAGGTACACTTGGGACAGGTTGCTTGTGTGGGTGCACAGTAGTGGTATCCAGGGATACCACCATCAAGCGATCCAAATCATCCAGCAGATGGAAGGACAAACTGAAACAGCCTCCAAAGTGGGCTCAGAGGGGACCAGTGAGACAACAGTGTTTCATTTCAGAGATGCTCTGAGTCACAGGGTGTGGAGTCAGCCAGGAGTCCTTGGTGGGTGTCCAAGAGCTGGTAGAAAGTTCATGCACTGAATTCAACCTTCTAAGGAGCAGAAAAGTGTGTGCAGCATGGAAAGGTCTCTGAGGAAGGCTTCATTTTGGATACAAATTATGGCATCCTTATATCCAGAGAGTTAAGAGGGTGCAGGATGCTACCACTTTGAATAGGCAATAGATGATGGTAATTTTTATTTTTCACCTGTAACGGCCAAAAGATAATGATGTTTTCTGTTCTCTCAGACCCTTTCTTCTTTCAAGATAATTTCCTACCTTTTCTTACAATAAAATGCCTGTTAAAGCACTTTTTTTTTGGCAGTTATTGATGGTATTTCAGGATGTCTCCAGTTTCTGGGTACCCTATCTGCATGTCAAAGAGGCCAGCTGTGCTTCTCAAGGATTTGTCTTGTTCCCAGGCTGGCAAGCCTTTCTCTGTCCTTATTTTTCATCTGACAGTTTTTTGCTCAGTAGCTTCTCCTTCTAACCAGCCTACCTTTATGACTGCTCACATCAGAATCCCAGCAGATTTAATTTCCTTCAGAAGAATGAAAAAAGAGAAGCAAAGAAAAACACACTGCTAGAGGAGAAAAGTTCAAGAGCCCAAAAAAAAATGGATATTTCCCCAGGACAGAAAACATGCTCAGAGTGTACAGTGACCTTTGAATATTTTGTAGCCAAGGATTTCTGTTCTAGGATCTTTCTGGAACTTATTCACTTTAGCTATGGTAGAATGATTTTCAAAAACTTGGAAAGGTTTTCTGTTAAGTTTGCTTCTGTGGTCTGTTGAGGAGGTGATGTGACTTTCTAATGTTATCCACAAGAGAGAAGTCTGTGAGTTAACCACAGCTGGTTGCACAATTGTTAAATTCATAATTTGATACGTAAAATCCAAGGAGAAAGAAAATCTCCATGGCATTTGGGCCTGGTGGTGTTTAGAACACTCAGAGCAGTATCCAGCTGAAAAAGCATGGGTGTCCAGTGGTGCTGGGAATGCCCTCAGATATCTTGAAATGTCTGCGTGGGATTGGCAGTGGACTGGGGAACATTTCATTCGTGTTTTGAGCCTTGGGCTTTCAAAGCCACCTGAACACTGCACTCTAATTGAGGAATATCATGCTGATGAGCCAAGGTTCTGTTCTGCCCCTGACTAACAAACTGTTATTGACCACAGGCTGTGCCACAGTTCAGGTGATGCTGGAGAAAGAAAATAACACATTTTAATGAGACTGAGCTATACAATGCTTAAATGCTACACACAGTTAGGGGAGGCCATCGTGGCAGGATACCTTCTGGAGCACATCCCCAAAAACATTCTTTAAATTTAGCTCAAATGGCGAGATTTTGCTGTAGTTTATAGTCAAAATGAACAGCATGTACCTTTCAGGGATGATGAGTGCGTAGGTCAGGGTAGGATTTGGACCACAATCCCTGGAACAAGAGAGAAAAAGTCCTTTACCACCATCTGCAATGCATCTAGAAAATGGTCACAACCAACGTAAGTTGGCCTCTGAAACGATGAGTCACAGCTGATTTGCCCCCCTAAATCGGGAGCTCCACGGCAAATCCATCTGCAAGGGAATGTTCACTGACCCACTGGAAAATTTCTTACGTAACGTTGTACACAACTGGACTAGTTTAAAAACTGGAGCCATGATTGCTGAAGCTTTTTAGCTAAGACAAAAACTTATCAGAAGCAAATCTCACTTGTTGAAAACCAGCTGCACGCATTTTACAGCCCCTGCCCCAGAAAAACACCCCTCAGATTAAAAGGGTTTATTGAGAGATGTAAGAAACTGCTTTTGCCTTAATAATACATGCACTGAAGGAATTTTTTGGCTTGCAACAAGGATGGTCATATTCCTCAGGCTTGGGTCATTCTGGGGGTGACTATGGAGGGAACTGAGCAGTGAGGAAAATGTGGAAACTTTAATTAAACTGCATGTAAGGGAATATCCAAATGTAAATCTTGAAGTTACTTTACATTGTAGTCTTGTAGACAAATAGTTGGATATAAAACACAGTGATAATATCTGTACTGACATTAGTATTACAGTAGCATCCAAAATAATGCTTTAGTTCCTTGATATTGAAATTGCATTTTTGGAGTTTCTGTGTATAATCCATCTAGCTTGAACATGGAGAATTAGTAGGCATTTTCCTGTGGATTTTTTGCAAACATGATGCAATATTTCTGGCTTAAAAGCTGCAGAATAATTACCTGTGATAATATTCTCTCTTGATTGCTCCTCATAGAAACCAGCTTTTCTCATTTTTGATTTCTAGGGTCACAGTGACAGCAATGTGCAACATGGACTTCAGCCACTTCCCCCTGGACTCTCAGACATGTTCTCTGGAGCTGGAAAGCTGTACGTTGGATCCGTGTTTCTAGCTAGATGTTCTCCATGGCTGGCTGCACAAACATTTCACTGAACACGTTACTGTCTATTAATACTGTCAGAATACTGTCTATTTTAGAGCCTGAAAAAATAATTTATCAGAGTTACCAGGAGTTCTGTTGACTCAACATTATTGCATATCTCATCCTTGTGCTGCAGGACAAACATCCTATGACATAATACTGATCCTGCAAACATTCAGCTTCTTTGGTGGAGAAAGCAATGTGAACAGTAGAATTTTTTGTAGACTTTCTCCAGTGTATGGCAGGACTAACATGTGGCTGTTTTGAGGTCCTCTCAGCTATTTAACTGAATTTTCCTCTGCAAAAAACAGAATCAGAGGATAATTTTCACTGACATTGAGGTCAGCTGCTCCAATACCCTGCTGAGAGCAGGGAGTTCTTCATGATGGGCTGCTTGGGGCTGTGTCCATTTGGGTTTTGAGCAAGGCAATTCAGGCTCCACAACATTTCTCTGCAACATGGTCAAATATTTGACAGCCCTGATCCTGAAAATGTTTCCTTTTATCTGCTTGGGAACAATCCTTTGCTGAGACTTGCAGCCTTTGCCTCTTGTCCTTTCATTCTCCATTTTGTCAAACCATCTGGGAAAAGGCTGCTGCCACCTTCTCCATGAGGGTCAGCAGTGCAGCAGCTGGACCCCACCACAGACTGCTCTTCTCCCAGATGAACAAGCCCTGTTTCCCAAGCTCTTGTCCCTGAGCCATGTGCTCCCGTCCCTGATGATCTTGATAACCCTCTTCTCATTTCCCGTTCCTGTTACTTAGTGAACAATATGTTCTTCCTTTATAATTTTAACATATTTCTTTTGCTTCTCACCTGTCCCTTTTGCTTTTATCATTCTAAGATAAATTGAAGTGTCCACACTTCCTCCTTCCTCTAAATTAAGGTGTTTTACCCATGATTATTTCCTGAGCTATTATCTCTTTCTAGTCTGTGATGCTCAGAAGAGTGCCATTCTAACTGTCATTTCAATGTGAAGTAAAAAGAGGATTTGTTTTTTTGAATCTCGGATCCAGACTTTTGTTGTTGTCACGGTATATTATATGACAAGATCTTTTGAACTCCTTTGTTATTGGCAAACTTATTTGTGGCATTAGTTCGTGCCAAAGACTGGAGGCATTAACTTTTGTTGAACCTCTAAGCTAAAGTCTCATCACATTGTATTTCTTCTTTCCCTAAGATGCTTACACTGATGAAGATCTGATGCTGTATTGGAAAAATGGAAATGAATCTCTGAAAACTGATGAAAAAATTTCTTTGTCTCAGTTTTTGATACAAAAATTCCACACCACATCAAGACTGGCTTTCTACAGTAGCACAGGTATTAACCTTTTCTGATGTCATACATGTATGTTAATGCAGTTAATACTGTATTAACTGCTTTTGAGAGGGGCCTTGGCATGATGTCACTGAAGTGTAGTCTCCACAGTCTGTTTGAAAACTCATTTTCTTGTTTTACTAGTCTTAGAAATAAAAGAACCAAAGAAAGGTCTCTCTGTACCTGCGGTCCAGGCTGTTCTCACTGATTCTGGCTTTCCCCCTCTCTCAAAGGCTGGTACAATCGCCTCTATATAAACTTCACATTACGCAGACACATCTTCTTCTTCCTGCTCCAAACCTACTTCCCTGCCACTCTCATGGTCATGCTGTCCTGGGTGTCCTTCTGGATCGACCGACGAGCTGTTCCTGCCAGGGTCTCTTTGGGTGAGCCACTGCAACAAGCCATGGCTGTGTGAAAAGCATTGAATGTGAAGGCTTTGGCAGGAAAGGGGACTGTTCATTTTGATGGTTGAAGACATTGTGCAAGCAAATGGTGGTTTTATCTGATTATTAATACAATGTATAACTTGCATATAACTTTGTCTTAAGTCCTTCATCATTTAGCAGTCTTCCTCACTTATATGTAGCTCAGGACAGAAAGTGGTGCAGTCTTAAAAATGAAGATGTAACACAGAATGGTACAGCTAGGAAACAGGAGTCCTTGTCACCACTGGTCTTAGCAGACCTGATCTTAGGATTAGGTGTGTAAAAATATGTTATAACAGCATTGTGTTTAAACCCTGCAGTTTAAGGAGGGAGTTAAATGCTGTTTGTTAAATGCAAAATGTTGACTGCTCCATTGCTCCTCAAAACTCAACCCATCATGAACACAAAAATGTAGGCAGGGGAACAATTCTGCATTAGCAGAAGAGATACTTTACACATATTTATCTCATACTGAACATCTTTCAGAGCATCATGTAGGCCATAATTTCTGTTTTTGTAGAGACAAAACAGAACATGTGGACTGTATAATTCAATAACATTTCTTTCTCTTGGTTCTTTCCAGGAATAACCACTGTGCTGACCATGTCCACGATCATCACTGGGGTAAACGCCTCCATGCCTCGTGTTTCCTACATCAAAGCAGTGGACATTTACCTGTGGGTCAGTTTTGTGTTTGTCTTCCTCTCGGTGCTGGAATACGCAGCTGTGAATTACCTGACAACGGTGCAAGAGCGGAAGGAGAGGAAACTGCGGGAGAGGGTGAGAAACACTTTTGTTGGCCACTTATTCCTTTTTTTTTCCCCCTTACAGCTGATCTGGTCTTTCTATTGACTGTCTGTTCATGGGAAAACATTGATAACCATGTGTGTAATTGGGTCTGTTTAAGCCACTTCACCTCAGGCTGAATAGCGACACAGAAAAACAGGATTGGATCTCATGGATCTTCATAGAAACATCAGAGGAGAGAGTGTGATCTGAACTGGGAAAGAGTGCAGCCTGGAAATGTGAGGGAATGGCAGGAGGGGAAAGTATAAAATCTGATACTTCGCTGCAGCTGCCACAATTCTTGTTTAGTATGCTAAAGGTCTTATTTGGTGCAAATTAGTTTCCTCCCTCTGTAGGCAACATTACTCTGGAAACTGGATTTAACAGATGTAATAGTGGAGGTGTTCCCCATCCCCAAGCACAAACAGCAGTCAATTTGTGCTTGTACTTCTTAATGTGCTATAAATGATCTTATCCTATGTCCCTGGAGTGTCTCAAGACCTGATACATCCTGACCACCTTGGCCCTGCTATGAGCAGGACACAGGACTAGAGATGCCCTGAAGTGCATTCCAGCCTGAGGTATCTTACAGACCTCTAGGCCCTTCTTTGTGGTTAACAAAGCACCATTGCCTTTTGAACACTAAGGATTGGAACCAAATCTTTTCAGTCACTTTTTTTTTCAGTCACAGTTTTTCAGTTTTTTCATTTCTTTGTGCTCAGTTTTTTCCATACACCCAGGACATCACCATGTTTTACAGTTTCTTTCTTCCTGGTAGGAACTCACCACAGTAGTCTACTGGTAATACTGGTAACCTACTATCTTTGATTCCTTGAGAAATTTGTATAAGCTTGTTGGAAATGCCAGTGCAGACATCATCTTTCATACAATTTAAGATATTTCCCTCTATGAACAACTCTTGGTTTTGCATGTCCTTCTCTTTCCCTTCCTTTTCTCTCTATGACTTTCTTGAAGAGCAGCACAAGCCCCATAACAGCCCCAGCACCTTTTGCAGTTGGCATACTGTAAAAAATGTAATTAGATGAATTTAAAAAACTAGTTGGATAAATTTACCAGACTTCTGGGATGAAATTTTGCCTCTCTTCAAGGCCTTCTCAACAGCATTATGATTCTGGAAAGCTGCTTAAACAGATCCTGAGTGTCTTAATTTATGTATGGCCCTCCTAGTCCCCACCTGGGCCCAGCAGTTCTCTGCAGCCCAAGGCAGAGATGCTCTGTGCAAGCACAGAGACTCCAGTGTGTCTGACTTGCTGCATGTGAGCAGTGGTCTGTGACATATTAGCCAGCCCTGCTCAGGCATCCCATGCCCAAAGAATATGGCATCTTGGCAGGTCATGGAAAGCAACAAGAAACATCCTTGTCAAGTTTGACTTGCCTAGAACAAACCTGTGGGGTTTATTTTTAACTATACTGGAGGGATGAAATGAACTTAAGAGGGTTTTTAATTTTCTGCTAAGTTTTCTGGAATGTTTTGTCACATCTAGTGATGGTGTAACTTGTTATTTATATCATAAATCTGACCTCTATTGAGTCTTGTACACTGAATTCTATATTCAGCAAATGCCTTTTTACTGCACAAGAGAAAATATTGTGCCCACTCTTCAACGTGTGACAATATTATTCTTCAGTAGGGGAAACAGCAACAGAAATAATAAATAGTATTATTTGAGGAAGAAGCATTATTTGAGACATTTCTCACAGTAAATGTAGATCTTGTCAGCCAGTGCTGCTCCCTTATGAAAGACCCCAAAAGTTTTAGTATGAACATGTAAGGCTGCCCAGAAGAGAGCTCTATGTTATGCCTACATTAAGAAATTAAATGTGCCAGGGACAAAGAGGTGCAGCATCCAAAACTACACCTTCTCTACCTGAAGATCACAGGAGCTGCTGGGAAATGCCTGTGGCAAAAGGTCTGTGGCCCCATGCTTGCTCCCTATCCATACCTGGGAACTTTTCAGTGCTTGCTGGGCTGACAGAGGCCAGAGACCTTTCTGACGCTTTAATAGTACTGTCAGCTGCTTTCCCATGTCCAAGGAGGCTCTTTGGCAGTCTTTGAATTATTATTGTATTGTAGACACAGGCTAAAAGTCCTGCAGGGTGAAATTACGTAGTGCACCACTGCGGTTACGTGCCCATGTGAGGACGAGTGTAATTTTAGGCTCTGTGGAGGTGGGCTTCTAGCACGTCAGGCTCTCTTGTCCGTAGAGGTGGCTGTCATCGCACGTTCATGAAGCCATGGGAACTCTAATTGGACCTAGGGGCTGACAGTAAATCTGCAGAATTTCTGTGCTGCAGCAATGAGCTTGTTATTGTAACTGCTGTCCCTCACACACAGCCACCATCTTCTGGACCTGTCAGTTCATGATAAAGAGCCTGATGTGTAATTCTTCCCTGTGTTTTTTTTTGTTTGGTATTACTCTGGTTTGGGCTGCCATAGAGTCAGTTTCTTTTCAGTAGCTGGTACAGTGCTGTGTTTTAAATTCAGTGTGAGAATAATGTTGTAACACACTGATGTTGTTGCTAAATTGTGTTTATCCTGAGTCAAGGATGTTTTTGTGTCTCATGCTCTGCCAGTGAGGAGGTAAACTACAAAGGCTGGGAGGGAACATGACCAGGACAGGTGACACAAAGGTGCCAAAGGGATATTCCACACCATAGAACACATTTCAGTTATTGAACTATTCTTATCTCAATCTACAAGTTTTACATTTGATTCTCCTCCACAACCCTCCGGAGTTCAGTGGGGAAGGTGGGTTGAGCGAGCAACTGCATGATGCTTATTTGTCAGCTGCAGTTAAATCACAGTAGTCCTTTTTGGGGAGCTGCACTCTGGTTTTTTTCTGTTTTGGTTTGGTTTTGTTAGTTTTGGGCTGTTGGTTTTTCAAAGTATGCCTGCTTAGAATAAAATATGTCTAAAACCCAATTGATATTCAGTTGTACTCATGGAGTGATAAAAAAAAGTAAAGTAAGAAGGCTATGAACTTGTCATGTTTTTCTGAACATAACCTCCTGATACCAAATCTTTTGGTTATGCCAAGAACACAGAAAACAATCCTTAAGTTGGTTTTAAGGTTTTCAAGAAGCAATGTGATCTGTTGTTTAAATAATTTGAAGGAAAACCTTGACTGCAAGGTTTTGCAATGGCATCCTGAATATTACATATTTATTTTATATAAATTTTTACATATATATGTATTCAGATATATACATTTGTTTTAGCTGAACATATCCTTGAAAACAAGCTCTTGGAAAACCCACACATCAAAGTTGGTGGAGTATTATTGGGTAAGGAAATTGGTCTGTGGGAAATCAGAGACAGGAACTCCTAACAGAAAGGATGTTTTGGAGTCCATTTTCATTGCATTTTCATTGCAAATACATAGTCCATATTGCTGGGACAGGAAAACTGAAGGTTTTGAATGGTCAAAAACTGCATTTCCTGTTCAAAATTCTCTCTGTATGCATTGGATTTTTTTAGACTTCTGGGTTGCATGCTGGTGCTGCTGAAGTCAATACAAGTTTTGCTATTAGCTCAAACAGAGCTGGGATTTGACATCATGCCTTTAGCTGGCCCTCTGTTTGATTTAAAATCAGATTTATGAAAAAAGCATGTGTATCTGTAAAACCAGAACTTGGCCCTTTTCTTCCTGTACATGTACTGAATAAGCCATTTCCACAGATTAAACTGCATCTTGTCCATGAATATTTATAAACACAAAGAATGAATAATAAGGAATCTTAAGACAGCAAGGCTGAACAACAGCTGCCTAAGAAAACATTTTGCTTAGACTATATGTCTGCTAAAACATTTTTTCTAATATTTTCTGAAGCTGTTTGTCCAAGCAGTGGAGATAAACCCTGTTTCTTCCTTTTGAAAACATGCAAAAAAAAAAAAAAAAAAAAAAAAAAAAAAAAAAATTTTTGCTCAAAGAGAAACTTAAAATATCTCAATCAAAATTTTGAACTCAACTGTTTACAAGCTGTCTGTTAAGAGAAAGGCATAATTTTGGTTGCTTACATGTGTTTCCAATATTCAGCAATATTTCTTTTTTATGTCTCTAGTTTTCGTGTTCGTGTGGAATACCTCACTCAAAAACTATGATGCTGGATGGAAACTACAGTGAATCTGATGCCAACAGCCTGGCAGGGTATACAAGAAACCAGATGGTACCAGAAGAGGAAAAACCAGAAAAGATGGTTGTGCATTTAGCTATGAGCAATGAATCTAATTCATCAAGGAAGAGAGGCCTGAAGGGCCACGTGGGCTTGCGCATCATCCAGAACACTCATGCAATTGATAAATATTCAAGGTTAATATTCCCAGGCACCTATATATTTTTTAATTTGATATATTGGTCTGTCTTTAGCTAAGCATGCTGGCACTTCTGAATCAGAAGATGTCTACAAAACACTCTTTTGTTGGTACTTTTTTTTGTCTAATCTGGACGCAAAGCTAGAAACCTGATTATTGTATTGCTTCTTTGAAGTGTAAATGGGAGGCCACATCCCCCAGGAGGCAATTCCATGTGCAGGTCTCATGGAGGAACTTGCTGTCCTGGTTGGTTTCCAGCCCACACCCCTGCTCCCGTGTGCTTTATGACACATGCCATTTCTCATACTTGAAAATACGTGTCCACCATACAGCCAGAAGGTGCTGGATGCTCCTTTGGGGCTGGCCACACTGGTGGTGCCTGCTGTGCAATGGACAACCAAAGACAACGCTCTTGTGAGCCGTAAGGAATTAAATAAATGCAACTTGTGCGGGGAGGTCTCGACAGCGCTTCTCCCTTTACTTTTGAGAAAATTATTTTGCTTTTTCTTTGGTGTATAAACATAAGTTTTTCCATTGTTTTGTGAAGAACACCTCCTTTAAGGGTACAGATTCTGCTTTCTGTCTGGACAGGACCTTCATCAGTACCATTAGGACAGCTGGCTGGCCAGGATCAGCTGGGCTGGTTACAGAGCACAGGTGGTATCTTTGTGTCAGAGGAGTTTTTTTCTAGATTACAAAGTGCAGCCCACAGACAAACTGTATATCCCAATGTGCCTCTCCCAGTCAACACAATGCCCTTCTGTTCAGGCATTTGGGATCAAAAGGGATACATGTCTGCCAGAACCTCTCTGCAGAAACAGAGGCATGTCAGAGATTAAATGGCCAAGGATAATACTGTGGGTCTAAGGTCGATGTAAGTCCTTTGAAGCTGCTGCACAGCATTGTAACATGCTTATGTGCTTGGCAGTTCTTTTCCTATCCTATGATATCTCCCTTTCCTCTGCTAACAACACTGACAGCAAAACCCAAATGTAGAAACACGATAGCAACAAGACAGTGATGCTCAGGTTTGTGTGCTCCTTATTTTAAGAAAATACCATGAATTTTTGGCTGTTGTGGAGATTATGTACATCAAAACACTGGTTTATCAAGCTGAAGCTGAGCAGTGGGGGCAGAGCTTGAAGTGTGAAGAGCCAGGACTGAGGTTAGAATAAAGAAAAAGCAAACAAAAATACTGATGTAATCATAATTATTTGTCAGCACATGAAATTTTCTGCTTACATAGCAGGAATTCTTACATCCTAAATTTCAAGGGATGTAGAAAGTAGCAGAGAAATGTCAACTCTTGGCTGTCAACAATACCCTTGTTTTGCCTTGTGCCCCATAAATATAATTGCCTAAGTCAAACTGATGACGGCACCGATTTAGTGGAAATAAAATTGATGAGAGAAGCTAAAATGAACAACTATGTTCCCCTTTAATCAGCCATGTTAATAACTGACAAGAATGGAGTTCTGTCTGGTCATAAAAGTAAGAAACCACAGCCCTAAAATTGCTGGCAAAAAGAGGAATGATGGTGTCTAAGGGGCAGGATTGCGTAGCCTGCCACTTGTCTCCTGAGCCACCAGGAGAGTGCATTTGCCACTCATTGCTCATGGAGATGAAACTTGGATACTTCTCACATTGACAGGTGGAGATCACTACAAGGAAGACACAAAAATATTAAAGAAATAGACCACTGAGAGGTTAAAGCCTGGGCATAACAGTGCATTCTTCAGCATTAGTTGTTTTGAGTGTAAAACAGGAGCCAATGTCCCAGCTGGCAGCAGGACAGCTGCAGCAAAGGGACCTTTGCTGGGGAAAGACAGCACAGCTACACCATGAAGCTGCCAGAGAGTTCAGGGAGTGAGAAACTTGGCTCCTGTGCCCCCCTGTTTTGCCAGGCTTTTGTCATTTAACCTCACAGTGCCTAAGCTCCTCCATCTAGAAAGTGAGGAGCATGAGGATTCACCTACCTCACAAGGTGCCGAGGGGCTCAGCAGGCTTGGGTAGCACGTGTGTGGGGCATGCCTGTGATTTCTGAGCAGGTCACCCAGTGGCAATCCAATTTTGTATTAGTTACCAGTGAGTTCTTCACATGCATCCTCTGAACCAGGCCAGCTGGAAGGAAGCAGGTATCTCTCGCCTGCCTTATGATGCTGTTACAGCTCCCCTGCATTGCAATGATATTAAACCAAGTGTAGGCAAAGAGCCCAAAAGTGAGCACTGTTGATGAATAATGTCTCCTGGCATGCAAAACCCAGGTAGCCTTAGTGCTTTGCTTTACCATTTCTTTTTACTACACCTCCTGTTCCCTTAGAAGTTAGGTGATGGCAGAGATGTCCTTTAGGTCCTATCATCTTTGTACAGCATTCCCAATAGTTTTAATATCTAATAGGCATCTTTTGGAGAGGATACCTTACTGTTATTTTATTTGCATGTGTACATAACTGATGGAAATTGATGTCTGCTTTTGTCAGCTTATGAAACCATCAAAGAGGGTATTTTTCCACTAAATCGAAAAAAAATTCCTCCTCCATCTTAGGCATTAAGTAAGCTCATCATTAATTGAAACAGCAAATTAAAAGTATAGATGCAAATAAAGCCAAGTCTTCTCCTTCAGTCAGCATTATGAATTGTATTTTTCTGTCTGTTCAGAGGGCAGTGGCTAGGCGTGAAGTTAGAACAGATATTTGAAGCGTGGTATTGACAATATTTTTCACCTTTGATTTCCCCTGGATTACAAGGGACTCCATGAGCATTGTCTAACTTCCAGTTGCCAGATCCCAAAACCAGTGTTTTGAGAGAGAGTGCCTGGAGCTGGGCTCTGAATGCTGTTTGATGGATACAACCCAATTCTCTGAAGCACTGAGCAGATGGACAATGAACCTACTGAAGGAGAGGATTTTCGGAAGTGCACAGGAGATTTGGGCAAATTGAGGTCACTGATGAAGATGCCTTCTCTGGACAACTTGGTCCAATTGCAAAGAGAGAAAATGTCAGCTCTGCTCATTCTAGGTCTGGCTCCATTGTAATTTTACTTCTAACCAAATCATGTCTTTGAGAAAAAGTAACTATATAGATATGTGCACAGATGTATAATGTGTGTGCAAGCATAATGTATAACAAAGGAAGACACTGGGATGTATACCCATGTTAAATAGTGTCCATATGTGAAATTGTAACATATTGTATGTAAATAACCATTTATTATGCCCAGAAAACTTACTGTGTTGAATGGAATAAGGGCTCTTATTGTCAGTCAAGGGCCAAGAAATGAGGTATTGGCAAAAATATGGGTTCTCTTACATTATTTTTCTGAAAAAAGGAGGTGTTGAGAAGGATACAAGCAATGCTGATGCTAAACTTGCTCAGTGGGTACTACCCACTATGCTGATTGTTGTAATCAGACCTGGTAATAAAATAACAGATGGAAAGGGTGGAAAAGAGTCAGTTTCATGGTGTGAACTTTAAAATGTGATTTTAATTCTGTTTGGAAATCTGTTACCTATAAGCTGATACCCAGGGGCAAAGGATTTGAATAAACACCTCATTTGTAATTGATTTCAAGTAAAAAACATTTCAAAAGGTGGAAGAACTGTAGTGGAAGCATGTGAGTACTTTGAAGTATGCAAAGCTCTTTGAGAAATGGAGCTGTTAATCACAGTTATAAGCTATGGAGACCTTTTGTGAAAACTGCAACCCACAACTGAAGAAAGTTTAATAATTGCTTTACAGTTAATGGCGCATTTTCAAAAGAGCAAGTGGCAGGTAGGTATCTCAATCTCCATCTGACTACAAATGAGAACTTGTCATTTAATTCCTGCTTTGTGCCTTTGAAAACATTGTCTCCACACTTCCCAATGGAAGATAAAACTGCTCCAAGGTCCCAGTTGCCAGATCTCAGCTATTATCCCTAATGCAGACTTATGGAACTAAAATAAATGTGCATGGCTGAGGCTGATGCCTGAACCACTGAATAATGGGTTTTGTCTGTCAGATTTCCACAGTGGAGAGATTACAGCAAGGTACAGCCTAACTGAAATGTAAAAGAGCAGGAAAATTTATTTAAAAAGCAGCAAGAATTTAGCACTATTAAAATTAAAATGTAATCCAGTCTCACGTTAAGCTGATTAATTTCTTTGCACAAATGACATTTGAAATAATGTATCAGGGTCATTACTTTCCTGGTCAGAGGAATTATCATTTCAGATGAGAGAGAAGTGAAATTGCGCACAAGCACGGAAAAGGTGCCGCTCTTGGCATCCTGCTCTTGTGGAAGGGCAGGAGCGATGGCCAGGGTGAGCAGGGCCTGCTGTGGAGGCAAGGGTGAGGGGAACCAACTTTCCCAAGATACTCAGTGCCTGGGAATCACACATCACCATGTGGCACTCCTTGATTTGGGCACAAAAATGTTATCCTCTATCGAAGCAAGGGTGCCCCAGACAAAGGGAGAGAATGATGCATCTGACTCCAGCTTATCAGAAGGCTAATTAATTACTTTATTATACTATATACATTGCATCTAAACTGAATCTGCCACGCACTCACTCTGCACAGAGCTGCACAGACTGCACTCATCTCGTGACTCTCATGACTGTCTCGTGACAGTCCAACACACACTCTTGGCACTGACAGGCCAGGGAAACAAAACATCCTCACTCTGGATAAACAATCTCCATATTGCATTCTACTTTGGCACAACACAGGCACAGCAAGAGATAAGCATTGTGTTTTCCCTTTCTCTGAGGTTCAGAGAATGTGAATCTCAGAAATCCTTGGGAAGAATCCTTGGGAATCCTTGAAAATTGCTTTTCTCTGTGAAGAGAAATGTGGCAACAATCCTCTGCCAGAAGGGGTGGGACCCCAGCAGCAGTAAGGCAGTCATGAGAGGTGGTGTGGTGCAGGTGGTGTGGCCATTTTGGCCAGAGGTTTGGACTCAGTTCTGGCTGTGTGTGTCATCAGCTGGTCCTTGGCTAGGGTTTCACACAGGAGCCCACCTCTCAGCTCATCCTGCAGCACTCAAGAGATGGGGATGGCATGGCATGGAATGTGTGCCCCAGCCCTCCCTTTGCAAGGCAGCCAAAGATAAGGACAGTCCTGCACTGCCCACACACCCAGAGCTAGAAGCTAAGCCCTTAACAGATAATTTGACACCAGATTTTTAATATTTCCTCCCTTTGAGAAAATGCTGAAGACTCTTTTTGGCCAGTTGTCCAAATTTGACTACTTTCACAAGTATTTTAGCGGTCCCTGAGTACGTATTTGTGCACTTGCAACCATAGAAATTAGCTTAGGAGAAATGCCTGGCAACTCAACCCATGCAAAATGCATATAAATGATGTGGAAAAAGAGAAGGAAAGATTTTACTACTCTACTTGTCATGCAGATTTATAGAAGAAAATTGTGTGTTTAGCTTAGAGGGAATTCAGAGCAGGAAATGAAAGGACAAGTTAATTGTAACGACAGTTTGAATTACTTGAACAAATATATTTTGGGAAACGGGACAGAACATTAGAGCTGTAAAACTCTCTAGCCTCCTGGCTCTTTCCATTTTATCTGGATTTTTAATAGGGTCCAAATTAATTTCACCCATGAAATTTTAAACCTTTCTTATTAAGGTGCATAATGACCACATTTTTATTGCTACAGATGGCAGGAGACCTTCAGTGCTCTGCACAGACTGTAATTGCAGCAGCATCCAAGTAAAAATACTGCTCATTTTGCATCTAGAGTTTCAGAAGAGCTGTCATTCCACAAAACAGGAAAGGCAGAGTTCTTCACCTGTTGGGCAGGGACACAAGATGCTCTCCAAGGAGCTGCCCAGGAGAAAGATCCTATCATTTGCACCAGATAGAGGCCTTGACATTTAACACATATTGCTGGGTGCTCTGGTGTGCTGCTGGGGGCGACTTTGTAAGACTCTCTGAAGAGGAAAGGAAAGGAAACTCCTGCTTGGCCAGACATGGAGGCACTAACCACCTAGGCAGTCATCACCTTAACCACAGCCCCCATCCATGATGGCACCATAGGTGCAAACTGCCACCCTGGGGAAGGGGACAAAGGATGTTTCCTCAGGGCTTGGTCCAAGTGCTGTGCAATTTCTTTATGGGGTCACTGTCCCCTTGCCCCGAATGTCTCTGAGGTGCTCCCAGGGTGGCACACTGAAAGAGTTTCTCTTACTCTGAGGCTGAGGTGGGAGCTCTCTCTGTGTGTTCCATCCATGAGGGAAGTTGGTGCTCAGTCTGAAAGGTGATGTCTGTTTGCAGGACCTTCCTGTCAGATTCCTGCCACATCAGACCTTCCTTTCATCCCAGTGTTGACCTAGGAGAGGAAGAGGAGGAGGAGGAGCTCTTGCTTCAAATCGTTCCTTTGTTTTGGAGAAGGGCTAGTGTATGAACAGAAACCAAATGAAATGGGAGGCCCTGCTGATTACTTGAGGTCAAATGATCTGTCCCAGGCTCTTGGGCACTGTGTGCCCTAAATGACAGAGAAGATGCAATTCAATTTTGAACTGAGCTGCTAAATGGAAATGGCATTTGCTGAGCTGCCATGAGCCTTCACCACTGCTCACACAGAGTAAGGTTGGTGCAGGAGCTCTGTGTCTGTAGTTCTGTACGTCATTAACCTGTCCAGGAATGCCTGGAGCTGTCTGGTGGTGATGGTACCAGCAGTGATGCTGCCCAGGAACAATGCTGCCCATCAGCTTCCCCTTCCCCATGCTCAGTCTCCCATGGAAGGGCTCTCCCCTTCTCTTAGCCACCCTCCTGCAGATGCAGCTATACAGTGCTTAGCAGAACACGGCTTCCTTTTAAAAAGAAGCAAAAGTAAGGAAAGACGCAAGAAGAGGAAAAAAGTCCTCCCCGTCAAATGAAAGTAAGTACTTTTGTGACTGTGTCAAAGGCAGTATTTTGCCAAGCCATTAGCTGCTCCTCAGTTCTCCAGCTTTTCTTTAGTCACAGCTGTAACATTTATGCTTTCTTCTCCTCAGTTCTCTGGCAGCTGATGTAAATATTACAGAATGTCAGTATTCTTCCCACTTCTCAGCTGGTGACAAAAGTCACGAAAATAAGTGACTAACAGCACCAGTGCAAAATCTTTTTTGCTGGTGCTCTGCCAAGGGAAGGAACTATTGAGGCTGATTCACAAATACAAACTCTGTAAGGTTTCCTTACTTTGTGAATCCAATTAGTTGGAGCGATTTAATCGGGAAGAGGTAAAACAGCCTTGTAAAAATAACAAAAAAAATTTTTTTTTTTTGATTTCACAGAGGAGGAAGGAGCCTCAGAAAGAAGTCCTAGTCTTACTTTCACTTCAGGTCTCAATCAAGGCTGTGTGGATGCACAACACACAATGGTGAGAGGAGTCATGGCCTGGCTGGATGGTGGGTGTAGGTGCAGGAGGCAGCCCACAGGCGGACAACCAGTGCACCCAGGACTGGAGCAGCCACCCAGGATGAACCTTAGACCCAGAATTCATTCCTCAATCACTCTATCCTACGCTGCTAAGCTGCCACCTAAACTATAAAACGCTCACAGTTGCTTCCAGGCACATCCATTTCCAGGACGGAGGCTGCCCCAAAGCTTTGTGGCCAGTCCAAGGCATGTGTCTGGGCCCTGGTTCAGCCTGTGTGGAGCAGAATGCCTCAGTGTTAATCTCTCATGAGCCTCCAGGCTGTCTAGACTCAGCACTGTGGTGTTAAACTGCCCTGGTGTCACTTCCCAGCTGCCTCCCTGAACCTGGGAGGTTCAACACCTCAAGCACCTCACCCATCTCCCAGCCCAGCCTCCACCTTCTGCTGTCTGTAGAGCAGCTCATGGAGTCAAAGGCTTCATGTGCACTTGCTGCTAAACAGACACTCCTACAGCTGTCTCCTGGTGTCTACCCTGATCCTTGTTTCTGCTCCCCATAAGGCTGTGACAGGAGATCAGGAGTCACCCAGAAACAAGCTGAAGAGAGAAAGAGGCTGAAAAATGTTTGTCAATGATCAGGAAGAGCAAGGAGGCTGAGGCTGCTGAGCTGGGTTCCCTGAGTGATTGGGTAGGGAACATACCCTTGGCACTAGGGCTCAGTGTGTGCCAGGTCTCAGGCACAGCACAGAGAGGCTCAACACAGCTCCAGCACCAACACCTTTTCGGCCAAGGAATGATAGTCCTGGGGCATGTCCCCACCACCAGGACAAGGCTGCCTTGCCAAGTGCTGCCACTACAGTCAGTCCAAACAGGGCTGGGGGGAGCCAGGCAGCCAAGGCTCCTGTGCCTGAAGGCATCATTGGCCACATTTAAACCATTTCTGGCAGGTGCTTGTGCAGACTGCTCTTTAAAACCTGCAATGCCACAGCCTCCCCAGGGAGCTTCTACCAGTGGTTAACCAGCCTTAAAATTAGGAAGTGTTCACTGGTAACCCAGCTGAATCTCCCTTGCTGGATATGTTAAGTCCTGTGGGTATGAAGCTTACTTACAGTTTATGTACTTAAATTTGTGCAGGTACACCTCATGTTTCCCCTGGTCTTCACTTCCCAAGACTAAGTGGCCTCCTCTTTGTCTTTGAGATCATCCTCAGAGTTCCTCAGTTTGTTTACAGAAAAATCTCACAACAGCCTTACTTCAATCACAGAATGGTTTGGGTTGGAAGGGATCTTAAAGACCATGTTGTTCCAACTCCTCTGCCATGGGCAGGGACCTTCCACTAGACCAGGTCACTCAAGTTCCCTCCAGCCTGGCCTTGAACATCTACAGGGCTGGGGCATCCACAATTTCTCTGGGCAACCTGCTCCAGTGACTCACCAGCATCACAGTAAAGAATTTCTTCCTAATGTCTAATCTAAACCTACCATCTCTCCATTTAAAACTATTTCCCCTTGTCCTATTGCCATCAAGATATACAAGCCCTGCTTGCATCCACCATTTCCTTCTGCAGAAGAGCAGCATGATTTGAGATTGGAATTTTGCTTTTTTCTTGGTTGGTTTTTTTTTGTTTTTTTTTTTTTTTTTTTTTTTTTTTTTTTTGTGTGTGTGTGTATATGTTTTTCATCTATTTCATTAAACATTTAAGTATACTGCAGAGAGGTGGTAACTCTTTAATGAACAACAGTCCTGGCATTTCCATAACACCTGTTAAGACTACCTGGCAGCCCAGAAGGAAATTATTTTGCACATCTTAAAAACTCCCACCAGGCAGAATAAACCAATGACCTGACCATCAATGAACTCATGCATTCCATAAATGCATAGAAAGGCTTTTCCATGCCTACAGCACTTCTGCAAACTGTGGTTCCTGCCATGGAGGCAAATAGTGCCCCCAAGTAAAATCCAAAGCAGGTCTTTTTACAGACAGATCTCTTTTATCAGCTGGACTGCTGGTGAGCTAGGTTACATCCTGCAGCCAGGCAGCAGGGAGGCAGGAGGATGGCTGAGGCCCTGCCCTGCCCTGCCCGGCTGCCCTCGCTCCCCTGCACCAGCACACGCGTGGGCAGACAGGAGGAAAGCTGGGCCACGTGAATGCCTGGGATATGGATAAGTGCATTTTCATATTACATCTAATGTAATAAGTCAGTTAAATGCCCCTAGTCCAGAAAGGGCAGCATGTTAATAAAGGGTCGTTACCAGCAGCTGACAGTTGGTTAGCACAGATTAATTCTTAATGAAGAAAAAAACTCTTTATGTAATGTAATGCTTCTGGCTGGGGATCAAGGGTTACAATCATCCACCCACAGCAGACCTTTAAATCCGGCTTTGTTCCTCTGTGGGAAAAATAGACAAAAAAAACCAAACCCTGCTATTTTTTAAAGGTTATGATTCAGCCAACGTCACTCAGATTCTAATTCCAGGAGCGCTGAGCTTGTTTCCTAAAGAGTACAATATGTTACACCATGGCCTGGTGATGCAGATGTGGCAGGGGAGGTGGTGTGAGGCAGGAGAAGGGCACTGTGTGGATCTTGTGCCCCGGGGATGCAGAAGATGTGTGGGGGCACACCAAGGTTCTCGCAGCTGGAGGGATGGTGCCAACCCCCTGACCTCAGCCACGGGGGTTTGGGGCTGTCCGATGGGTTTGTGTCAAAGGAGTCTCCCTGGGAAGGTGCAGCTGAACCGGGCTGTGAAATGGGCTGTGAAAAGCAGGAGGTCAAAGGCAGCGTGGGCAGCAGGGGTTTTGGCAGGGGACAGCGCAGCCACTCTGATCCAGGCAGCCCATGCTGGGGTGGATGCGCACACAGAGACTTCACCCTCACAGCCATCAGGAGGCTCCCAGGACCTTTATTTCCACTTGCAAGGAAGCAAGGCACTCCACTGACTCACGGATTTTCCTCTCCCTCCCTTAAGATATTCCCTGAGATGACGCCTTAGGTGCTGGCTCCTGGGCTACTCCACAGGTGTCACCTTCTCTCCAAGCTGTACCAGTGTCACCCTTGCAGAGGGAACTTGCAGAGATACTTGCATCCACCCCTGCAGAGGGTCTGGGATATTCTGCCAAAGTCATAGGACCAAAAGCTAAACTCAATGAAAAGCTAAATCCCCTGGAATACTAAGAAATAGTGTCAATAATTACAAGTTAAAAAGCAAAATCACTATCGTCTACCCTGTGACCTAAGGACATGGATACAATAATACTGCTTCACATGCAGGAAGGTAATTTGTATTTGTGAGGTCTTTTTTTTTACTACATCTAGTTTTATTCATTATCTGATAAGAATCTTCCTACTAATTTACTGATGTTCTGAGGTATTTTACAATAATATCTTAACGCAAGAATTATTCCATTTTACTTGAGCATCTTATCTTTTATGGAACACTGATTTACACAAAATAAATGTGCATGAAGCAGGAGAAGCTCCACAGCTTGTGACACATGAACAGAAGAAGGCAAAGGAGACCCATATCTCCTGAGCAGCAGGGATGCTCAGCAGGTAAAATGGGATCTCTCAGATCCTGGGGTTTTCTTTCATCTCTTTTCCGTTTCACCTTGCGTTCCTGCAGTGATGCTGAGCTGAGGAAAGCAGATTAAATCTGTAATAAGTGAGAGAACAAAGTAAGCTCTGTGCAGGCAAAGGACTTCAAACAGGGAGAAAGGCTGGTGGCAGAGATACCATCACAGGCAGACACTTCAAAAGAGGCGCAGCAGGTGATTGAATGTGCAGCTGAGCAGCGCGGCTGGAGCGAGGTACGCATCAGCGAGGCTGAACTCTGCAGGTTTCTATTTAAACAGCTCCTTGGAGATTTTGTTATTTATGTACACTGGTGTTAAGGGGACCTGGAAGAGTCCTGTTCTCATGTCTGGGAGCATGATGCTGCCCCTGAGGCCATGTCCCCAGCTGCCGAGGATGGGAGGACAGTGGCACCACCAACTGTACTTCCAGTGCAACAGCCCAGCCAGCAGCACCCCCAAACTGCTCTGCAGCTTAAACTACACACTGTGCAGATCAGAGGGGTGAAAGAAATGCCATGGGGCTGCTGCCCAGGGAATACATGGCCAGAAGTCCCTAACAACCAAAGGTCTGTCAGCTGACAGTACCTGGGTGTGCAAAGGAAGCTTCCCAGCAGGCTGCCTTGGGTACTAATGTGAGCAGATAAAGTGGTCAACAGCCTCTCTCTGAGTCTTTTTCACATGCTGTTTTTTACCAGTAATGTCCAAGAGCATCTTTGTGTTTCTCAGCACAAAGCAAAATCCAACTATGTTTTACTCATGGACAACTCTGCATATGCTATGATGGAAATTACAGGCCACATTTATAGCCAAGAGAAAATTTGTGACACCAATACAAAGTGAGCAATGAGATGAAAACATCAAATTATTGACATCAGAGATTAAACAGCCCCATTAGATCATCTTAATCATCTCTCAAAAATGCTGAATGTTTTCTAATACTTTGTCTGGGCTATGAAAGAAGTTACTGTTAAAGGGATGCCAGTCTGAAGATAGTTAATGGCTTTTTTGGCTCTGGCACACTGGACAATGTCTTTAATGTCAAATGGAGAGATAAGCTCTCATAAAGAGCTACAGAAACCATGTGCAAAAAGCATGTACAAATTAATAACAACCTCCAGCATTAGAAAAAGACAAAAAAACCCAGACAACCTATTTTAGAAATCTCAACATAATCTTGAGTTTTGTAATTTTAAAGAAAGAAGGCTTAAAGAAAAGTTCACCAGCATTTTCTGTCTTGAAACATGCTGCTTTAGATATGTCTGCTCTGTATTTTTTTGGGTTTATTTACTTGCTTTGCCCAGCCCTTGCTCAGAAGCTGGGGAAATGAAGGAAGTCAACAGAAGGAAAAGGTTTGAAAAGCTTTCACTGAAAAAACTTGAAAAGAAATATTTTATTGTAGAAGGGAAGATTGTTTATCTTTTTTTTTTTTTTTTATGTTGGAGAAACAGCATTCTCAGAGTTCAACTCTGGGTGGTAGCAGAGGACACCCAGCACTGACCAGTGATAACAGTCATGGAGAGGGCATGGTGTGTTCCCATACCTGTATTGCTTTATGTGTCCAGTACAAACGTCATCCATTGTTCTCCTACATACCACAGACTGAATTTCTGGAGAAGATTCCTGATTTTCCTGGACTGTTTCTGGGTTGACATCAGCATGCTGTGTTGCAAAGCCATAAACTTGCTACTACCCATGCTAATAGTCTGCTTTTTGGGTCCTTGCCCGGAGCATCTCAAACCACTATCTCCCCTTCTATTAGGTCTGGATTTCTCTCTGAAATAATGACATTATTTTCCTTTAAACATAAACCATTCAAATGCTATTAGTATCAAACCTCTGACAACAATTTCACAGTTGCCAAAGATAGAGTAGGAAGGATTTAGCCTAAGAAATCAGAGCCCATTTTCTGGTGCCTGAGAGTTCAATGAAGGAAAGAAAAACTGCCATTTAAACCAAAGCCATTAATGCTAGGCAGCTTTCCATAGTTAGAGAGTGATGCCTTTTGAAGAGGGAGTGAGGAAGAGGGGATTGATATATTTTATTTTGGGGGTTTTTTTGCGTCTTTGGGTGAGTTTTACCACCCATAGTGGTAGTGTGGACTATAGCAGTCTGAATCTTATTTCACACTTCCCCCACCCTGGGCAGTGAGCATCCTTTTCCAATCCTCTGCCTCGCCCCAGAGGCTATCAGCAAGATGTATTTCCTTCCAGACACACACACAACACCCGTTTATAGTCTCTTTCATGCTGAGGTAAACTCCCAAACTGCAAAAACCAAACTGCAGGACACAGACCTTCCCTCTGACCCACCCTGGCCCCGGGCTTCACAGTGTGCTCACTCCTGCGAGATCCCCATCTGCTGGGATGGGATCGGGCAGCTCGGACAAGCGGCTGCGGAGCTGCTTGTGGCCAGCAGGTGGAAGCCTGCCTGCACCGATGCTGCCTGCCTGCACAGCTGCTGCCTGCCTGCGCTGCTGCTGCCTGCCTGCGCTGCTGCTTCCTGCCTGCACCGATGCTGCCTGCCTGCACAGCTGCTGCCTGCCTGCACCGCTGCTGCCTGCCTGCACCGCTGCTGCCTGCCCTCCCGGCTGCTGCCTGCCTGCACCGATGCTGCCTGCCTGCACCGCTGCTGCCTGCCTGCACCGATGCTGCCTGCCTGCACCGCTGCTGCCTGCCTGCACCGATGCTGCCTGCCTGCACCGCTGCTGCCTGCCTGCACCACTGCTGCCTGCCTGCGCCGCTGCTGCCTGCCTGCGCCGATGCTGCCTGCCTGCACCGATGCTGCCTGCCTGTTTTTGTGCTCCAGCACTCAGCACCACAGCCTCAGCCACTGCCTACTCTGTCACTCTGTCCCCACTGCTTCCCATGTCCCTGCCAGCCCCACTGCCCACGTTATGCTCCAAGAGGCAGAGACCTAGTCTCGGTTGGTGTAGCTTCCTAATGCAGCTGCCTATTGCAGTGTTTGAGGCTCTGACAAAGAAAAAATACCAAGCTGGTATTCCAGATGGAAAAGCACATGAAAAAATAGAATGAATGACAGCAAAATTTCCTCCTTTCTTTTCCTTAACCTTCATGTCTCTGGACGCCAATAGAAAGAAAAATTGCAGGTGATTCTGTTTCCTTGGCTGCCATTCCAGGATTTGATCTGTCTGTGCTGTGCTGGGTGTAAGGCCCACTCCATCCTGCCTGATCCCCGAGGTCAGTCCCCAGGGGGGACACAAGCAAATGGCACTGGTGGCAGAAGTGGGGCAGCTCTGATGTGGACACAAGTCCTGGGGATAGGCAGCTGCTCAGGGCCGTGCCGTCCTGCTGCTGCTGCAAGTTGTTCACTTCTGCTTACTCTGGCTTGGATGTGCCATGGAATGTGAGCAAGAGGTTGAACTAGGGAATGTGCTGGCTGTGAGAGGTTAAAGAGGATAAATGTGTGGAAGAAGAAATATGTGCAGAAATCAATGATGTGAGAAACCAAAATGATCATGGCAAAAGCTGTATTAATTGTTTGTGTTTTTGACAAGGCTTTCCTCTTCTATGGTCTATCTAATACTTTTTAAACTCTGCTGTCTGCTAGCGTGCATGCAACAAGAGTGTACATCCAGTTTTCTCTATTTTATCTGGAAATAAAACCAAGTAAGGTAAGGACTGCCTCTTCCATCTATTCCACCTCAGTGAGCTGCTGAGACCTTTCTGATAGACCTTTTGTGCCTCAGTCCCCCTGGTGATCTGCCTTGTGCTTGCTCATATAGTTCAGTGACTCTTTTCAATGGCCTCCACATGATGGCTTTAGTAGTACATGCATGGATTCATACAATTGTCACTGACCTGGTTTGGAAGGGGGAAAGAAGAAACCATGGTGAAATGATGTAGAAAAGGTTAAAAAATAAAAAAGCTGTCTTTTTCTGTAGCACAGTTCACCCAACATGTTACAAGCCCAACATTGCACACCTTCGTTTTCAATATCTGGCACTCTGTTTTTCCCATGCAACTTCTGCTTCACAGCAGGTCAAGGCATCTCTGACCCTGCTGAGTTAGCTTGTTCATCAATGACTTGAGTGGAGGTGCAGAGGCCCCCTCAGCAAGTTCACTGATGACACAAAGCTGGAGGAGTGGCTGAAACCCCAAAGAGCTGTGCAGCCCTTCAGAACTGTTTAGAGGGATGGGCAGAGAGGAACCTTCTGAAATTAATCCGAGGTAAATGCAGGGTCCTGCACATAGAGAAGGATAACCCTGTGCATGGGTACAGGCTGGGGGCTGATCTGCTTTCTGTGAGGTGTGATGTGAGGTGTGCTGTGAGGTGCTTTCTGTTCTCAGTGGTGCTCGGCGGAAGGCAAGTGGCAATAGTGACAAGCTTCAGCAAGATACAAGGAGGAAGCTGTTTAGGGAGGCTGTGGAAGCTTCACCCTTGGAGGTGTGAAAAATTCAACTGTACAGGATCCTGAGAAGGCTGGTCTAGTTGGATCTCTCAGGCTGAAGTACCACCAAAACTTTTTAGCAGATTGTACAGAAAAATAGGCCTGTTCACTAGTGTATGGTCATTGGAAAAGAAACATTAACATCAGGACTTCCTCTTAAGGCTCAGTTCATATTGAACAATAAACACTAAATTCAAATATTCTTGCAAACCAAAAGGAAAAATGAAACCCATGGCATGGGATAAATACATCATCTCCAGAGAGTGGTTGTGTTAATAATAAACTTGAATCCCAGATAATTTCTTGCTATAGCAAGAAACCAGAAACCAAGGCTGATGTTTTCACATCCAATGAACTAAAATTGCTTTAGGACTCGTGAAAAGAGCCTATCAAAAGTTTCAATTACATCTCAAGAGATCAATGATAATTTGTGATGCAAAAGGAACCTCAAAATTATTCCAGTCAAAGATTTTAAATTATATGAAGACCAAAATTAATAAAAACTCTATTCGAAACATAAATCTATTATGCCACTAAGACTTGACAAATAATAGTTGCTACTGACCATGCAGCCTGAGAAATGACAGGATTAAAAGTCATGAACTCCCTCGTTCTGCAGAGGGATAAGCAGGATGCTCTGACACTAAAGAATCTTTACATACTAAGCTTGGTTATTTGCCAGTGGCAGTGATTTCTATGCTACGCAATCTTCTGTGGATTCCTGTACACTTGCAGTCAATGTCTGCAGAACAAGACCTCTTAATAGCATTTTATTTCAGTTAAATATTGCAATCAGACTAATGGTCTACTAATTATAGTCCTGTCTCTTCCCATATAACACCATATGGTATCTGCAGACAAGAGGCAGAAGCTAATCTGGTGGAGAAACACAAAGCATTTCAGCCCACTATTTCTATAAAGACACTGACAACACCAGTAAGACAAATTGAACAAATCAATATTTTGCTACATTGAGATCCTGTGAGACAATAACAAAGTCAATTGTTTCAACTACAATAAAATTTTTTAAATGTGCAAATAGTAGCTGTATTCCATACTAAAAATTTTGACAGGAATTCACTGGTTGGGAAAATGATCTAAAATAACTCCAGTTCATCTCTGTAAATATGGAGGACAGAGCAACTAAGCATTAGTGGGGTTATGCTTGTGAGTAATGGGCTAAAGGGAGACACCATGAGAAATGTCTGCGGAGGCATTTCTGTTTCATTACAGATGTGAAGACCTGGAAGGGCTGCAGGAGTCTGAGATCCAGAGGCAGTGAACAGCACCAGCCATGCTGGTGAAGCTGTGTCAGGCAGGTTTGTTTGTGATAACCACCTAGCAGCTTTTAGAGATTGCCATTGAAGCCAGAATTTCATGTGACAGATTTATGGCTCCTGTTTGTTGTTCTCTTCCTGGAGTGTTTCAGTGGAGCTCAGTTTGGTTTTTACTGCTGCTTTGAGGCATTGTTGTTACAGTGATGAAGATCAGTAGCAGAAGAAAAGGACCCAACCAGTAATTTTCCAAATGACCATGTATAATTCACAGTGCTTCAGTATATCCAAATGCCAGCTAATGTTTTTTCCACACAGAAGATCAAGGAATGTTGTTGTTAGGGTAGCCCCAATCTGCAGTCACGATCCAGTGGTAGTGCAAAACTGAAATATCGCCGAATTGACAGAGCTGGAGATTCTGCAGCATATTCACAGAGGAAAACAAAAGCTACTGGATTTCTTTGTGCCAAAACTAAAAGGTTGCAGTATCTCCAGTGAGGGGAAATATGTAGGAAGCCATTGTGATGGGTTGCCCATGGGCATTCCATATACAAGGCTCCATCAGAATGAAGCAAGACTAGAAAGGTGAGACCTGCTGCCACTGATCACATCTTTGCCTCTACAGCCACAAATGAACTGTGTCAGTCCTGTGTGCCATGGCCAGACACCATTTGGCACTGGCAGGTAGGTCCACCAGATGGACACCCATGAAAGGGGGTGACTCCAAGAAGGAACTAAAAGACAATCAATGTGTGCCTCAGATTACGTCTATCGAGGCAGATTGATTGACTTTTTTGTCTTTATTTTTAAAAAATGCAAACTGTTATAGCCTATTATTTGTTTAGGAAAGTCTTTTTGGCCAATTTTGTAAAACTTCAGTGTTACAACATCCTGTCCTCTGAAGTTACTTCACTGCCAAGTTCAGCAAAGGTTGCCACATGCAAACACATTTGAGTTTAAAAAGCACTGTTCAAATTTATCACTTTTCTGGTGCCAATAGTTGATGGTTCTCAGCTTGGCTCACTGAATATCTGATGATCTAATCATCTCTTTGTTATGGCCCTAGTATTGGACTTCTCCAAATTGATCCCTGCCTGAGAACTAGTCCAAATCCTTCAGAAAATCATTTTATCTTCAGTCAATAAATATATGCAGAGTGAAACAAACTTCATTACTATTGTAAAAAGAAAAAATCTATTTCAAATTTTTGTTTTGTGGTCTTCCAGGCACTGTATCTTGTAACAAAATTAATAAAGGTATTTTAATAAATCTTTAGCTTGATGGATAGAGGAGAACTCACTTTCAAGATTTGCCCAGTTTGCATCAGCACATAAAGAGGAAATATAACCTTCATGCTTCATACTCTTAAAATATTAATCTTTTTAAGTGCTAAAGCTAGCAATTTTTGTCCATGCTATTTATTTAATATCCTTTTTTTAACTCTCCATTGGTGCCCAGATTTTTTTTGGTGCCCTCCTTATCCTAAAATTATGAGCCACATTCTTGACTGTTCAATACAGTCTAGTATCTACAAAGAGGACAGTTTTGTAGTAAGCTGTGTTCAAATGCCACTAGTTCCTGGGCCTTTCCCTATGATATTCCATTTACTCCTTGTCAGTGGTCTTTCACTTTTTGGTCTGCTTCATGCCATTGCACACTTATTCAGGAAGCAGTCTGCATTTAATTCCTGCTTTTTGTCAAGAACAACATAGGATAAAGAACCAGCATCTTTGGGGAGATAATTGCATTACCTGGTGAAGACTTGCCATTTGCAGTCATATTCAATATGGGGGAGTTTATCCAGTTTTAAAATATTTTAATATTTTCCTTATTTTATCTTGGTACTGCATTGTAACAGTTCCTTAATAAAAATGCCATGTGGTGCACCATTAAACGCCTCACAGAAGCATATCACACAGCTCCATTTCCTCTGGCAAACACATTTTAAATTAATCAAAAAAGGATTAACTTGGAAAGATCTATTTTTCTTTAAAGCCATGCTTATTGACATTAATCAAATTACTAACTCTTCATTTATTGAGTGCCATATCAGCCTTTCCAATATTTTGTCAGGCTGAGGGCTGTAATTAGTCCAGTTGTTCCTTTAATCCCCTCTGAATATTGGCAGGACAACTCTTATTAAGCATTGCTGCCTTTGCTGAATTGCTATTGACAGTTCTGCAGATGTTACTCATACCTGTGTCAGCTTTTGCCTTGAGATGGCCCTGCTGAAATCTCAGTGTTTGTGTGTAAGAATTTCAGACTCATCACCTTTCTTTTTCTTCCATTTTGTTGCTGTTTTTTGACATGTAGAACAATTTTTTCGTTGATAGGCAGAGGTCCTTAGCATGTTGATGATGAAATTCCCCATGGGGTGCTGCAAATGAACTGTGAGAACAGTAGAGGAAGATGGGAAACCCTTTTTAAGCTAGCATTGTATTGTAAGAATTGTACTTGTTGCAGAAAAAGCAGAATGACATGGGCTGGATAGAGGGACTAAGGACCAGAATCTAGTAGCTGGAATGAAATTAGTCTGCAATGTCCAGGGTATAACTTTGATCCAGTCTTTGATCTATGCTTTCAAATCTTTTAGTACTGGATCTTCCAACAGAAGTCCCTTAAGGGAGCCGTCCCTGCTAGTAAATGAGTGTTGTGTACTGCGGGGATTGGGACACACTGGGGAGCATCAGGGGAACCCTTGGCATCCATAGTATCCCAAGTCTGCCTCCCCTAGTGTATCTGCTAGTAGCAGGCAAAAATCCTTTACACCAGGCTTCACTAGGCATGTATGTAGTTTCAATATTTTAATTCAACCCTGTTAAACTGCTAACAGCACAGTATACTTCTAAAAGCATATTTTTATCTCTCATTTATCTTATATTCTTCTTTTGGTATTTTTATTTCAGTTTTAGTAGCAGAACCTCCATGCAAAAGGTCAGGTTCCCCATGGCC
Organism: Onychostruthus taczanowskii; assembly: GCF_017590055.1. Lineage (NCBI taxonomy): Eukaryota > Metazoa > Chordata > Aves > Passeriformes > Passeridae > Onychostruthus > Onychostruthus taczanowskii. The sequence continues at coordinate 3,730,808 of NW_024501348.1, forward strand.
AAGAACACACAAAGCTGCCTAATCCAGCTAAGGCAGCTCCGGGGAATTGCAGGAGGGGCAGAAACAAAAGGACACAGCTCAGCACGCAACGTGCATAATCTCTCAGAGTGCAGGGCAACTTGCAAACTCAAATATGTGTACACGGGCACAGAGACACATCACGTGGGGAGCTGTTGCCACATTCTCTTCATAGAGAAGAGCAAGGCACAATTCTTCCCAGGAATATTTCTGGCTTTCACATTCTCTCTGAACATCAGAGAAAGGGAAAACACAATTCTTATCACTTGCTGTGCCTGTGTTGTGCCAAAGTAGAATGCAGTACGGAGACTGTTGTGAGGTGAGGTGTTTTGTTTCCTTGGCCTATTAGGGCCAAGAGAGTGTGTGTGTTGGACTGTCATGGGACAGTCACAGGAGAATCAGGAGATGAGTGCAGCGCTGTGTAGTTGTGAGCAGAGTGAGTGCAAGGCAGATTCACTTTAGATGCAATGTATATAGTATAGTAGAATAAAGTAATTAATTAGCCTTCTGATAAGCTGGAATCAGATGCATCATTCTCTCTCCCTCACCAATGTCGGGGTTGCCCTTGCTTCGATAGGGAGCAAAGACAAAAATGTGTCTTTGTGGTGGAGAAAAACATCCCTGAGGGAAGAGCTCTAATGAAGGGAGAGTGGTACTAAAGACACGCCTCGCTGGGGTGTTGTGGCATTGCTATTCATTTCAGCAGTGAGGAACAGCAGCTCGGTGCATTAGCCCCCAAGCAGTGCAATTCACTCAGGCATATTGTTTGCTGTAGCCATTCAGGTTTCTGCTCAGTGCAGGCTTGGCCTATTTCCCTTTTCTTTCATGCAGTGCACAATCCATTTAGGGATTTATAGCGGCTTAGAGGCCCATGTACGCTGCCTTGTCTCTATCTGATTTTTATTCTGCGATAAGAAGGCTTGGGGTCATGGGTTCACTGGCACTTGCTCCTCCTTGCCATTCAAGTTGCACAGAAATCTAATTATTCATTAGTGTTCATGATTTCTTGAAGGTCTCCTGATGTCCTCATTGCTGCTTGGAGAAGTTCCAGGATTTAACACAGAAAGCATGTAAATCTGCTCTGATGTGAAGTTATAAGCAAGGGGTGCAAGAGACACCAGAGAGGAGCAGGGGCATGAAAAGAAAGTGATAACAAAGTGCAAAGGCTATTTGTGGTGAAAACCTTGGCCAGCATAAAGTGACATGATTCCCATCCTGGTCCACACTTATGCCAAATCATATAATGATCTTTAACACTGAAAACTAAAATCTTCCTGTTTGGACATTTTCTCTGCCCTACTCTGACCAGTAGCTCCTGACCTCTGCTCTCCACAATCACAGCACATCTAGCTACAGCCTGAAAAGGATGTATTTGCCTCTTGTGCCTCCAGAGGAAACACTGTTTTCTTTCCCTTTCTGTGTCGGCTTCTTTAGTTTTAACCATTCCAGCGTAAATGCATATCTTCACACTTCTCTCATACTCTCTACTTCCTGGGGAGTTTGATTTCGAGTCATACAAAGAGCAGAGCTATGAGAGCTAGGAATGCTAGGAATAGCCACCAGCTCTGCTGACACCACCATAGTGAAACTCAGTGGAAATGCCACTTATCCCTAGGTTGATCAAACCCTATTCCTTCCTCATCTGTACCAACATCCTCCTTGGATATGGTCTTGCAACCCAACAAACGTGAGGGATCCAGCTGACATATTTCACCTTACACAAAGTGACATGGATGTCCTGTGAATATTACAAAGAATGGAAGTATTCTTTTTAAACAGGACACCAGTAATGGATGCAGAAACCCCACTAACTTCATATTAATCCTGATTTTTAAAGTGTGTTACAACATCCATGACAGAAGACACTAAAGAAGTAAAAAACTATTCTCTGACCATTGTGTCCTGGAGCACAGAGTACCATTTCTGAAAGAAACAGAGATGCAGAGGGGAAATAACTTTCCAGAAGCGAAGCAGAACTTGATCTGTTACACAGGAGCTCTTGTGCTCCTCCAGCTCCCACAAACATAAATCACGACAGAGATACAGCGCCACAGTTGTCCATCAATAGCTCTTAAAGGCAGACTCCTGCTGGGAAGATGTTAGAACATCTAAATGCTCTTTTATGCGTGTCTGCTATAGCTTAACTATAGCTCCAAGAATATTTACATGGAGTGTGCTGTGTGTTCCTGCACTTTTTGAAGTGTTGTGTAGTTAGTTAGATGAGAGAAGGTTGGGTCGTGATTTGACTGGAGTTATTGTTGTGCCAGACACTTTCGTTGCATTATGCCTTGCCCTGAATGCTCTGAAAGTATTCCTGGGTTCCTGTGGTGTCTGGTGGCTTGTGTGACTGTTCTCCAGACTGGATTTCTGCTCCTGACAAGTTCCTATTGTATATTGTTGACTCAAAGGCAAAACAGTGTGTCTCAATTTATTCTTCTGACTTCTTCTGTTCTCATTTTGAAGATGGATAGGTTATAAATAGAACTGGATAAATAGTTTACTCTTCTGGAATCAAATGGAAAAAGTGTATCTTTAACAAATTATAATAATTTGGTTGCACCAAATTGAATGAAAAGTTTATTTTTGTGACATTTCTTATCACATTTTGTTAATGAAAATCCAGGAAATTCAGGATTAAAGTCCTGAACAGTCTGGGAAACCTGCACTTACTGCCTCAGTAACTAAGCAGAAACCCAAGACCCTGTTGAACTCCTCTGAGGAACATAGTGATCAAAGTGATAAAATCCTCAAGCCAGGAAAGCATCACCAGCTGGCAGGAGCTGAGCAGGACTGAGCTGAGCAGGAGCTGGGGGTGGCATTCCTGAGGGGAGATCAAGCTGCTCTAAGTGAGGGCAGCTGCTGGGGACTGCCCTCCAACTTCAAACCTTTTTCATTGCTACTTACTCAAGAACTCTGATTTCTTTCACCTTTCCTTTTCAGAATAATTAGTTTCATCTGTCTGAGATGCTTTTATATTTTTGTTGTGGATTATCAGTTGCATTCAGCTCCTGCTCTAAGCCTGGTGTCTGGCTTCAAGCACAAAAGCATTCCAGGAAAGATGGCTTCTGCTATAAAAAGGAAATAACTGGCCTTTCCTACTGCAAAACTCAACATTGCTCAGTTGACTTCATGGCTACAGTCCATCCCCACTTCTTGGTCTGTTCTGGCTTTGAGGGTTTTGACACAATCATTTCACATTCAAATGGCTGTCTCTTATCCATAGAACTTGTATTAAAGTTAGGAAAGTCAACATTATTGTTGCTTTTCCATTTCAAAATTTGCTCTGAGATCTTGTAAGCATCAAATGCAGGTGGAAAGTTAGTACTCATTCTATTACTAGTTGAGTATCTGGAAAGCAGAGTGCGTGTTAGATTTTGTATTTTTGAACATTCATTTGATGGGTCAACAAGAAAAAAAATGCCAAGGGATTACCAAATCAAATAAAGCTAAATAATAAATCAAAATGCAAATATTTTTTGACGCATATCTCTTGGATATTCCCACCAAATCTAACAGCTGATAAGATAAATAGTAAAGTCATTTGAAGAGACTGCAATCAGCTGACAGCTAGCCCACAAAATGTAGAAACAGATGAACTTGTTAAAAATACTGTTCACTGCAAATTATTCAATCTTTTCATATTTGGTATCCAGAGGGATACCTGCTGAATGAAAATAGTGCTACATCTTTAATCTCTAGAAATTCTCATGGAGAAAGCAGGCAAAATCAATTGTCCATCTGCACAAGATCAATATTAAGCAAAATTGGAGGACAAACTTTTTGAAAGTTCTTTTATTCAATTTTTCTGTTTTATATTTCATATACAAGGCACCTGGCCATCTCTCTTCTTGTTCCTGGATGTTTGAATTTTTGCATTTTTTCTAATTCTGATATGGAACTTTACATCATTTTTCCTCTGGGAAAACCAGAAAGAAATAGTGCTGGAGGTGACCTTGGGAAGTAATGTAGTCTAACCTTTGGTCCTAAGACAAGACCCAGTATAGCTGTATTAATTATTTCTAATTATGGCAATTGCAAACTCTTTCCATGTAATCTGCTATAATGCTTCCTTGTCCCTATTGTTAGAAAATATTCCTAGTATCAAATCTAGTATATAACCTCATTTTTACCTCATTTTTCCCTTACTAATCTCCCAGTTACCTTTTTGTTCTGTATCTCATGGCCATTTGGAGCAGAGTATTTTTCTGTTTGAAGTGACTTTACACACCTGGAAGCATACACTGTGCCATTCCTACCCTTTCCAGGCCTCCCTTTTTTGGGTTACCCCCCAGGTGGTTTGCAGCTTCCTTGCAGGTCATTTGCAAAACATATTTGTTACACCTTGCAGGCCAGGGGCAAGTCATGGATGGCTGCTCTTGAGGTACAGCAAGGTAAACTGAGCTAAAGCTTGCAAATGTTTTGCATCACTCCTGCAGGCATTTCAGCAAGACCATGCTTCTCGGTCTTGCTTATGGGAGTGCTGTGTGAGATGGTGTTGAAAGCTTATCTAAATCTGCTGCTTCTCCTCCTGCTCTGAAGCCTGTTGGCCTGTCAGGGAAAGAAGTTTCTTCCACATTTTTATTCTTCAAGAGCCCACATCTATTCTTCATCTAGACATTTTCTTTAAGGAATTTAGAAGTTGTCTGATGATTTGTTCTGGGATTTTTCTATGAATTGCTCATATTTGAACTTTTCTATGAACAACAATCTAAAAAAAGGTAAACTGAACATGTTTTTGGCCTTCTTGATATATTCCTTTGGCAAATTCCATCTGTTATTGAGAGAATAATTGTTTCCCTCCTCTCATGTGTACCAAGGCACCTCCAGCTAAGTGAATTCATAGCTATCCATTGCTTGTCAATCCCCATTGCTCCTCTGGTGCATAAGACATGGACTAGCATGTTTTAAATACATATAAAGCAAAAATACGTTTACATAGGTTATTGAGACTGAGAAGAGTATATCTAACACCCCCACTGGTGAAAATAACAGTTATTAAAATGCTTTTTATTCTCCTTGAGAAGAATACGTGAGTCAGTGTAAATGGAATGCAGGTGATTTTCAAAGTTAAATAAGTACAACTCGTTGAACAGTAGCATTGATCAATCATCACAACAAACTGCTGGTGACTGATTGCCCATCTCTTGAAGCCTGAGTGAATCTGTGTAGAAAATGTTTTATCCCCACAAATCATGAAGTTGAATCTTTGTTGATTGAATGAACTGTTAGTGCCTCTCATGGATCCAAAGGCAGTGTAAATGCTCACCAAAGTCAGTGAAGCCACAGCATCTTAGGCCAAGTAGAGATCTGCTCCCCGGGGTTTGTAGAAAGAGATGGGTGACCTGTCAGACTGCTCTGAAATAGAAATCCATGGGTAACAGGCAGAGGAAGAAGAGCCTTGTCAGCAAAGGGGTGGGACAAGGCTGGTGGTGTCAGCAGGACGCAGGTGAGGTCCCCATGAGAAGGCACAAGCAGGAACCAGAGCTGTGAGGCCTTGGGGGGAGACACAGAGGAGAAGGAGCGTGAACACGGAGCTCAGGGTTGTGAGAGAGGGTGTGAGCTGCAAGGTGATGGGCAGTGGGGCTGGCTGACCAGACCTATTTCTGCCCACCCCATTTTATTTTCTTTACCACAGGTGAGGATCTTGCCAGCCACATGAAATCTGACACACCAGGCCCCCAAGTTCTCCTGCAGCTTGGTGAGTGTTTGCTGCTCAATTTCGGCAGGATAGCTCCAACATCCCTGTGCAGAGGGCACAGCCATCTCCCCCATTCTGTCCTTCCCTGTTCCTCTGAGCACTGGATACTTTCCAGACATGGTGCTCAGCAGAGCACAAGGTGTGAAAGCACCAACCACTGTGGCCAAAGTACCACTGGATACTAAAGTAATGTAGAAGAAAACACAGGATCAAATGTTATTTGTAGAGCCAAATAATTTTTTTTTCCTGTAAATTGATATATGTTTATTAATACTTTTCATTTATTGCAATGCTTGTAACAAACATTACTGCTACACAGATAAGTTTTGTGATTAAAGAATCACCAACGATATCTACCTGAACAAATGCACTACTTCACTTAACAAGGTAGAAATATATATATGTGCCACAGGTATTTGAACAGGGTTCAATTTAAACCAATTAATAAAATAGCCTATTTGGACTAAAAATAATTGTTGTCTGAGAATACGTGAATTCAACAGTGCTAGAAAATCCCTGCCATCTGACGTAGAAGGATTTATAGGTTTAGTGGAAATTGCTTTCCCCACTGTCCAGATTAAATACTGCAGGATGATTTTTTGTATGAGTAAACATCCTTCCAATAACGATCAGACCGATAATGTCTTAAAAAGAGAAACAGGATCTACATTTAGATTTTCTTTTTCTTGTATGGACTATTTCTGGATACAGGACCTTCAGGTAACATGTTGACTGTCCATAAAATGCATTTTAGCATCTTCCTCCTGCTGTGGTGTTGGATTTTATCCACTGAATGCAGAAACCACCGACAAGGAAAAGAAATACATGAGGTATACAAAAAAGGCAGGTGAGTCTCATATTTTTATATTCAAGTAGCCACAGTTTGGATAAATGTAATGTTTTGGGTGATGATAAAATGACTAACAGATAATTTGAGCTTGCATTTGCGGACTGTGATCTCTCAGGCAAAAATATATTCTGTCGTTTATTTTGCCAATGAGTAAGTTTTAGTGCATTTTTCTACAGTCAAAATCACTGCTTCCTTAAACAAATAGGTTTCTGAAGTGCCTCAAAGTTTGAAAGGGTACAAAAAGGAGGCATTTATATTTATGGTAGTTAAAATGTGATAGAATATTTACATGAAAGTGAAAATGAAATTTAGGTCCATGAGAATAGTTGTATTCACTAAAGATTAGATGGACTTGAGATCTCAGATGAAAACATTCAGAATTTGGGGTTTTTTTCCCATGTAATTTGTTTTATAGACCTTTTAAAAGGAAAAAAATAGTCTCTCAGCAAGGCAATGGTCAGTTATCAGATGAAACAGAAAGAGCATTCAGTATATAGTATTAATATGCTGAAATTATTTAAAACATTGTCTATTCTTTGTCTCTCTATCTCTATCTTACAAAAAGACTATGTGATATTTTGCTCTCACTATCTTGTAGACAGCCATTTTAGGAGGATTTGAATTGAGGAAGGGTTTTTGCTACAACTGAGTTCTGATTATTTATATCCTATTTGGGAAATATTTGGAACTTTGTGTGAAGATTTTTATGCTCAGGCACAAAATAAGTTACACCTGGAACAATTTTTTTCTTTTAATGTAAGAATATAGATGACACATTTAATTTTGTTTAAATGCTGTGTACTGTTGCTTGTGACAGACTGAACCTGTGTTGTTCTCTGCTTTACCATAGCGCTGTTCTGTAAAGACTCCGTATCATCATCAGTACTGTAAAGTGTATAGGGGTGGAAATGCAGGAATGTCACAGTCCCAAGGAATTCAAACCACTCTTATTAGCCTTCAGAAAAAATCAGCTGAAATGTGGAAGGGATGGAAAGTGCTCATTTTCCTACAGTCCCTTGCAGAAGGTGAGGGGTACCTTACGGAGTGACTGCAGTGTCCTGGTTGTTACTTGGGCATCCATGAACCATTTTATATGTAGGACATGGCTTTAGCAGTTACACCACCTCCATGGAGGTATAACTGGCAAAATGGATGCAGTGTTCTCTTCACGACCAGCCCCCAGGGGATGCATTACCAGAGGCAGTGTGGGTACAACACAGGTACAAAATCCCTTTTATTGTTGAGGTCTCATGACAATGACAGCAGAGGTGATGTGTTGGCTGCAGCAAATGAAGGGGGTGAAAAGCACGGTACCACCGTGTGAGCTGGAAAGCATCCAGATGAGAGGATTGTGCACACACAGCCATTTTCTTGCTTGTCATCTTTAAGGAAAGCTCTATTTGCACTAAATGTTTAAGAGTGTCAGTGCAATGAAGTGACAATATAACAAATCAAAGCAGAAAAGTGTTAAAAATGTCTGAAAATGGAAAATAAATACTTATTCACTAAATGTGGGAGCTGCCTCTTTGCCTATACTTTGCATATGAGGTGTAGTTGTTCCAGGGTAGGCCCATCAGAAAGCCCTGAGAATTGGCTCCACTGCCCTCCCAGCATGCCTACACTGCCCTGGGAGGGCATTTCTGGCCTATTTTTTCCTCAGTAGGGCACAATGATGCTGAGAAGAGCTGATGGGGAGAGAGGAACAAAGCTGGCCTGTGGCTGTAGGGTTGGTTGTCCATCAGCAGCGTGGTGCCCAGCACAGTGCCCACTTTGTCCTGTGATGCCACAGCCTGTGAGACACCCATGTAAGGTAAAAAAAGGTGATTATGGCCATCCATAGGATGACCATAGGACCTTAGGATTTCCTGCTAAGCACAAACAACAAACCCTTCTGTACCAAACCCCTAACCTTCAATGTCTAATTCAGAACAGGATTGCAAGTATTTTTTAACTCTGGCTTGCATGTATTTGGTCCTGTTCTGTGCTATCTTGTCTCCTCTGCATCGAGGTATTTGCAGGAGGACCAAGCTTCCATTCATCTCTGCTTGCATACATTCAGGAGATAAGTCTTCTTGCATTTCTCAGTGTGGAATGTTTCCCAAGCTTTGATCCAGCTATTTGTTTGCTTTCCTCTGTTCCTTCACTGCTTTTTCAGGATTGACATCAGGAATAGGGACAGTATTTGTACAGCCCTCCAGCAGTTGCTGTATGCAGAGGTAATCCCTCTGACATTCTGGGACTGCTGTCAGGATCTCCCAGTGGAAGACCATGCCTGTCCAACACTACCAGGCATCTGTGTATGGCAGAACACCTCATCTCAGAGGTTCAGCCAAGCCTCTTTGCTCTCATGGGGTGGTCTCTTATATGTTAAGATGTTGGTTATATAAAACAGTTTTGAAGTAGGCATGGCTCCTTGGCACTTCAATCAAAGTCCATGCCTTTTTCCACCACAGAGTTAGATCTTGGATTCAAAAGGATCCAGAGGATGGTAACAATCTCTGGAGCAACAGAGGATGGTAAATCATATCAGAAAAACTTGCAGAGAACATTGCTCCTGAACATTTTGGATTTGATTCTGTTTCCTCCTCCCTTCAACACCCAGCTCTGAACAGCCTGTATGCAGGAGGAGAAGTTAGAGTAATTGACCTCTTTACTCCTCTCTGAACACTCTTATCTCTTGCTCCATAAGGCTTGTGGTAAGGACCAGGATGGAAATCCATCCCTTCACTGTAGCCTTTTCTTTCTGAAGAAAGACACAGATCTCAGTGGGGATTGATGAGAAAATCTATGTGATGTGGAAAAGACTGTCTCCACACCATCACAGGATGCTCAGGATGGCTTGATCTGCACCCATGACTTCCCTAAACCCCAGAATCTCTACAGAACAACAAGATCATCCTCTTGCCCTAGTGGCAGGGCTCAGCGCCAGCCACTGGTGTTAGCACACGGCAGAGACACCTGCTGTAAAGACCTGCCACGTGGGGTGGGTTACCAGCTTCCTGCTGTCCCTGACAGACGTGTCCAGCTTTGCTCCTGATTGTCATGGTGCAGCTGATGGAGGAATACATGGGCTTTTAACTTGTCTCTTTGGATGGTGTGTCAGTTTCTGCCAAGGAGACTCACTTGCACTGAACTCTGCTTTCAAATTAAAACTCATCACTGGATCTGCAGTTTTCAGCACCAGGACTTGTCTTTTCAGCTGCCCAGATCCAGCTGAGCTCACACCCACAACCTTCACATTCTAGAGATGGTGAATGGAGCGTATGGGGAGCTGTAGGGTGAGACACCTTATCTGTCACAATTTTTGTCACTGCAGGTACCCCATTCTAGCATGAGACACAAGAGCTGTGAAGAAGAGTCAGCAGACGGAAGAGGTTTTGCCCATGAGAGTTCATGCATGCACCACAGTTTTACAAGGACTGGTTTTGCATGACAGGAATTTTGAAAAAGATCCCAAGTAATTCCTTAAATAAAGCTGCTGAGGGTTTAGGACATAGTGTGACAAGAAAATGGCAAATCAATCTAGGTCAAAGTATGCAAGCAGTCACAGTGAAAGCAACATAGTAGATAGCTTTATTGCATGGGACTTACTACAGAGCCTTCAAATATTGTAATTCACTGTAAAAATGTCTGTCTGCCAGTCAAAGACTCAATTACTTATTTTTGCTAATCTCCAGGACAAATCACCTCAAAGGAATTTCACTTCAAAGAGCAGCATATAAAAATAAAAGCTTTCTCACCTTGCAGACCCCTTCACAGTTTGCAGTCAGCCATGTGCAAAACCTGCAGAGATTGCAAGGCTTTTTCTGCCTGTTGGGTTCAGAGTGCCAAAACTCCTACAGAAAGGAACTGAGTTCCGGAGCACTGGCAGGAGAGCTGTCTGCTGTTTTCCCAACTGCTCAGGCTCTTGGAAAGCCACCAGGCTTCTGGGGGGGGGGGTCACTAGAATGATGCAAAAGCTCACTAAAAGTCAAAACATCATTGTGCCAACAAAAGGGCCAAAGCCTGTGTTGCTAATTGGGCTTGCAGAATCTACTAGAGAGGATGAGCGATTGGAAAAGAACTGTCCTGGAGCTGAGCCATGTTGTTCTGCCAGAGCTAACTGCTGGGGGAAAAAAAAAATCTCTTTTAACACTACAATCTCCCTGAACAGCATTAAAACCACCTTTCAGACAAACAGCTCTCAACAGAAGAGATTCCACTGTAAAAGATCTAGAGATCATGTTTGTTTAACCTTACCTAAGAGATTCACTCACTTCATGTTGTTAGTCATGTCCCTACCATTTCCTGACCAATAATTTAGCCTCATTCTTATCTCCAAATAGTAACCCATTTGCATAAACAAATCTTGCTAATGCAAGCTGTCTTTAGATCAGACATGTGGAGTGCATGGTAAGACTGTAAAATTCTCTTGAAGGCATTGCCACATTATCAGTGGTGAGCTAGATCCAGTGAGCCTGCAGCTCCCAAGGCATTGCTTTCTGGGATCAGTTTGAGTTGTGTCTGGCCACCACTTGCTCCAGCAGTACTGGGTCTCAGGAGAGCAAGAGGCCAGTGTGGACTTCAGGCCAGTGCAAGTGGTATCTCTCCATCTTCCCAGTTAGTAACTTGCCTTCTCCTTTCCTCCTTTTTTCTTCATCTCCTTCATTCCTTTTCTTTCCCTCATTCAAGATTTCTCCTCTTCTTCAATAAGCTGATAAGCTGTTTCTCTCTTTTTTTTTGTTTTTTTTTTTTTGTTTTGTCCCTTTGTCTGCCCTGTGTTTCACCTACCTCATTTTTTTTTCCCTAGCCACATACCTTGCCCTGTCACACAGATCCGCCGAGATGTACCCTGTTGCTTTTAACTTCATATTACTTTGTGGCTTACTTCAAACCCTCTTCTTCCCTCCAACTGTGCTCCTTTTCTTTATCTTGTTATACATTAGCTTATTTTTCATTAGTGCTTTACTATTTCTCTCCTTTGCCTTTCCACTCCTGTCGTTCTTTCAAGAAATTTCAATTGTGCATGGCACCTTTTCTTGGACCAGCCAGAACTGTCCCCCCTCTACATCTCATGGCAAGTGATGATGCTTTGAAAACTCTATTTTCTACTTTCATCATTATCACCAGCCTCCTTTCATCCCTTCTAGAATTTACCTCAGGTCAATGTGCCACACAGCTTCCTAACTTTATTTGTTTCATTTGTGGCAGAACAGCCTCTACTGGCACTTCTGTGGCTATGTTCATACACTCAAGTACTCTGCAACCTTACTTGGCCCCTAATGACAGAAGCTCCAGGTAACATTGCAACTTGCTCAGGATCAGCAGCTTCATGTTTTCTTCTGGCCCACCATTACTACAACCTGTTTTATGAGCTGGTGTGAGGAGACATAACAGGCTGTGTGAAGCCTAGCCAAAAAAAACCCAAAAAAAACCAACCCCAAACCAATTTGAAGATGCTACAAGCTAATTTCTTCCCTCCTGAGTGCATATAAATTGATTTTCTCATTGCAGGGTTGAGTTTGCATCTAAAATGGTGATGGTTTTTCTTCTAAAATATGCTCAAACTCACTTCTGTGAAAACACTCACAGATTTCAGAGTGAATTTCACAGTGTGATGTCATGCTTATGTACTTTCTTTCAAATTTATTCTCCTTGCTATGCATTGTGGAAAGTCTTGAGTGACAGATTCCTGCCCACCTGCACCAAGCTACTCCTGAATTCGTATGCTTGTGCCATTATCACTCGGCCAACTTCTCCTTTCCCACCCTGAGAGTAATGCTCAGTCTGCCTGGAAGGCTTCTCCACCTCCAAGATCTCTCCTCTTACTCTGCTATTTTTTCTAGCTATGGACATCAGATGTGTGAGATGTGAACATGCCTTGGTGTTGCTAACAGCATTGAAATGCCTTCTGTCTGGTTTGCTGCTCTGTTCCCAGTAATTCCCATTGTTTGTCCTCTTGAGCACTGTGCTTCATTAAGCTGACATTTACCAAGAAATACCACAATGACGCTTTCTTAGCAGTAACAGTTGGTTTAGAGGCCATCATTATTTTAACATAATTTCTGAAAGCAAAATGGAAAAAATTAAAAATACAAAGTAGAAATCAATGTACACTTTCCTGAATTTGCTAGCACTTAATTTTTCTGAAGTTATGAGAATCTGCAACAATTCTCCACCCAAAGCTCTGATTTTAACTACCTTGAATAGTTACATATCCTCTGTAAATATTGTTTCCAGTAATTACTCTTTTATCCAAAATAATTTATAAAGCTATTGAACAACAGTGATCTTATCATAGGTGTCATGGAACTACACTGGGAAACTTTCTTCATGGTAAAAACTCTCCATAATTCCTCTGTTTCTTGTTTTGTAACCATTCACATGTGGGGAACTTCTTTCTGACTTTTGATTTCTTTACGAGAAGAACCTGTCAACACTCTTGGAATTTGAGGTACAATGTGTGATCTTGATTACTCGTCTACAAGGCCACTAACTTTTTAGAGAAGGCCAATATTTTACAACACCTGCCTGAAAGGAGGTTGTAGTAAGGTGGGCACAAATCTCTTCTCTTAGGTAACGAGTGACAAGACAAGAAGAAATGGCCTCAAGTTGCACCAGGAGAGGTTAAGATTAGATATTAGGAAAAATATTTTCATGGGAAGGATTGTGAAGCATAGAAACAGGCTTCCCAGGGAAGCGGTGGAGTCACCATCTCTGGAAATGTTCAAAAAATGTAGATATGGCATTTGAGGACATGGTTTAATGGTGAACGTGGTTGTGGTCCCAGGTTGATGGTTGGACTTCATGATTTTAAAGGTCTTTTCCAAACGTAATGTTTCCATAATTTTAAAGGGTATAATGTCCTTCAAGAAAACTCTTCGCCAATACATACTATATTTATCTGGTGTCTACTTTTGGTGGGTTTTGCTTTCTTTGTAGCTAATTAGTCCAGTGGAACAGTCAGTAGCTTTTTAGAGTTCCAAAGAAGTGGAAAGTTGTCGCCTTCCAGTCCTGTGTCACCAATGACAATTAATTCAACAGTTTCTTACTTGTCTTTCTTCTGGGTAAAAGCCTGTTGACTTGTTACTGTTCAATTTACTTTAAATCTATCTCTGGTCCTGTGCCAAGATGAATGTTTCTTAACTTTGCCCCAAAAACAGAATTGTTACAATTCTGCTTTTTCTGTTCTATTCTATTACAATTCTTTTTTTTTTCCTAATTATTCCCCTTCATCATTTATACATTTATTTCTTCATATTCCATGCCATTCTTAGTATTATCTTTTATTGCACTTCGTCATATTGACATCACACCTTTTCTCCAACACATTGTGACTGCTTTGAATTGTGACCCTAGATCCCCAAATGCCTGTTTCTCTTTCAAGCATGCCCTCATGCCTGAGTTTTATGGTTGTCATCTGTCCTATTATTGAAAACACTGACCAGCTATTTCCAGGATGAAATCTGTGAAATGTTGTTTAGTGTCTCTCAGCAACAAATTAATGGCATCACATTAACCGTGGTACTTCAGACATGTTCAAAGCCACAGTTTCATCTTGACCCTGTTTCCCTTGTTTAGTAATGAAATGTTAAAAGCCTCACTCAAATCTACTTTTCCTCCTGCTTACACTAAGGCAGCCAGTTACACCGTCAGACAGGACATTAGACTGGTTTGACGTCAATTATTGCAAAGATTCACATTGACTGATCTTTATAATCTCATTATTCCCTGGGGGAGGGGCAAACCAATGGATCACTTGAGTTTGTCACAATTTATTTTCAGATCTCAAAGTTCCAACTTCCTTCTTTTGTACCCTTCTTAAAACCAAGTATTGTTTTCACCCTCATGCTCTCCCAGGGGCATCACCCATCTCTGAAGAGTCCTTGGAGATGGTGGCTTACAGCTCAGAGTCTGTAGCAGCTGGTACTCCCAGTGCTCCTGGGGAAATTTCATCAGCCTCTGTTGACTTGAATACCTCCAAGTATCTAAATACTCCTTAAAATACCCTTTCCTGATCTACACTGTGCTTGCAAGTCAACTTTTCTTCTGAGACTGGGTCAGACATGAAACCTTTCAGCACATTCTGCATTGCCCCATTAGATCTCCTCTTCCCTTCATCTGTTTCTTGTTTTATTTGGCTGAGTCCTGGCACCATGCCTGCCTCCTCCTAGCTGGCAGGATGGACCTTCTGCTTCCTCCATCTCTTCCTTCCAACATATGTAACACAAAACTCAACAAACACCCATGCAGTGGATGCAATTGCTGCAGCATAGGGGAACTTCCATTTTTGCAATATCAGGAACAGTGTCAAGACCTCAGGTGGCACAACATTTCCGTGAGTTATCAATACGTGTATGTATGTTTCCTTTTTTTCTTTAGTCAGTGTTTATGTCCAGGCAAAGAGCAAAAGAAGTGCAACTTCTAAAGGGTGTATGTATGTCTAATGCATATTTTGGATTCTGAGACCGACTAGTATTCAAGTAATAATGGATTAAAATGGGGCTCTCATTCAATTTTCTGTATCACTCAAAAAATAAGATGGTAGAAGAGCTCTGAATCCCACAGTTTCTCAGACTTCATAATGTAAATATCAAAAATAGAGCTATTTTCACCTTTCTTTTAATATATTTAATAATACATATTACAATAGCATATATAGCTGGTGAAGTGCATGTCGCCAGGTAAAAGCAGCTTCCTCCCATTTCAAGTTTGCTCTGTCCTCCCTCAGGTGCTGGGTGGGTTTTCTTCCCATTCAGCCACCTCATTTTTCCTCCCCCTGCAAAGCTCTTCCCTGGGCTCTGGACGACTTCTCAGTCTTCACCTAGACCTGCTGCACCACCTATCCGCCAGCATCTCCTGCTTGCTGAGAAGTTTTCCCAATTCATTTGCAAGTCATAAGGCATTCTCTGGAGGAACTTTCTGTGAGCTCTCCCTTCCAAACACTCTTTTCTTCCTTTTGGACACAGGCTGGGAAGCCCTTTAGCCCAGCAAGGCTCACATGACTCCAGGAGCTGGACATTATCTCTGTCCAGCAGCACTCTGTGGTGAGGGGGCACCACTACTCATGAGGGACTGTCCAGGCTCTCTGTGCCCCAAGAGTCATCCCACAAAATAATGAGGCACTGTTTGAATCTGATGCCTCCTCTCTTCTCTGCTCCTTCTGATATCTTCTGGGATTACCCAATGTTTCCCTTCCCTCCCCACCTCTGTCCCTCCAGCCTCTTTTTTCCTCAAGCTCAGCCAAAGCACAGGAACTGTTGCAGATCCCAGCTCCCTTTGTCTCTGCCCTACTTTTTCCCCACAGGAACCTCCTGTATGTTTGTGCCTACAATCCCCAATTCCTTTTTCCTTCTCCCCCATTCCCTAACCCAGCATTCCCCTGTCTGGTTTTGTCTTTAACAGGATGCTGATGTCGTATGAACCCCAGTCACTAACCAGTCATAAAATAGGGAGATCAAAGCCTACTCAAACATCTAGGCATTTAATAATATTTTTACACTTCTCACAGATCTCTATAGTACCAATATAACTTTGTCAATCCCATGTCCATCCTGCCAAGACTTTGTTCCCAGCAGGGACCTGTGCTGCCTCTGCTCCCCTCTCCTGCCTTGTCCAGATGTAATTTGATGGGAAGACCAAGCAGAATGTGGGTGCTGGCACTCCCCTGCCCACCATGGCATGAGGTCTGTGCAGCACAGCAGGTGCAGGATGGGAGGCACAGCACAAGCTGTCCACCCCTGCTCACACAGGGATGGGGAGCCAGAGCTGAGTGCCATTGCATGGCTGGCGGGCACTTGCATCACTTTCTTTACCCTCCAGTTTGAAGTCCTGCTGGAAACTGGCTCAACAAGCTCTGTATCTCCCGTTGCCTTGCATCAGTTGTAAGGAAGTCTGTGGATTGGCTGATCTGTGAGATTATAGGTGGGAAATGTATGTTGCATAAGTAATTGCAAACTAAAATGCTACAATGGGTAATGACCTCTCGCACATTTGTTTTGGTTGCTTCCAATAGCTCTTAATTCCAAGATGAAGAGCACTATGGGGTTCCTGGTGCACATTGTAAATGTGAACCTGACATTCCTCTGGCACGTGTCCTATGACATTGAGCATTTGGAAATGCGTGCTGGGACCTTTAGATGTCAGGGTTGGACTGTCTCTTCTGAAAATCAGACACCGTTACCCTAACCCTGCAACCCTTTTTGCTGGAGTGTTGGAGTGACTATTAAGAGCAATAGGAAATATCATGCCTTGAAATACAAAAAGGGTAACTGCCTTTTGTCCTGTGTCTGTAGCAGTAGTGATCAAAATCTGGGTTGGCTGATTTTCTTCCCCAGCTATCCTACACTTCAGCCACATCATTGCCTCCCAGCCCCAGCAAGTCCCAAACTTTGAGGCAGAGGCATCTCAAGATCTTGAAGCAGTGGGTAGATCTGGGGCAATAACAATGACTTTGAAGAGCTTACATCACCCCATCTGCCATCAGGGGCCCAAGAGCTACTCTAGCAATGCTCAGGGAGCACTGTGAGTAAATGCCACTCTGCTCCAGTGGTTGCTTTTTCACTAAGCATCTCTGTGATCTTCATGGGACATGAAATGCCTTTTGGCATTGTAGCTGCTAGGAGATAAATATTAACATTGTGTGGGGGAGAAAAAGGGTTGTTCATTGTTCAATATATTTTACCTCAGGAATGTCTGTTATATTTAAGGAGCTGTCACCCCAATGAAAGCAGGAGGGACACTCACAGCCAGTTGAGCTGAGCAATCTGTGCACAATGTCTGGGCTGGATCTCCTGGCTGAGGCTGTCGATCGCAAACACCCAGAAACAGCAGAAGCCACAGCAGCTTTCCAACGACTCACAGCCCAGACAGGCAGGATAATGGGGTCCCATGATGGAGCTGCCACTGATCACTGAGCCAGCAGAAGACTCTCCAGGAACCAGAGCAGAAAAGATATTTATTGAGTAGAAAGAAATGGGGCTTCAAATTGGAGTAACTGGGTAACAGATAAAAATGTTTTGCCGTTACAGAGCTGTGACAAGGGGAACAGGACAGCCAAAAAGAAGAAAAATACCCAAACCAAAGCTCAAATGAACACAGTACTCTGCAGTGGATGGAGCATGGGAGACATTTTATGCTTCTCTGTGACAGGGAAATAAAGTTAATTTTAGAGGAGAGAGAGGAACACCTGGAGGAAATAAAGGAAGCACCCAGGCTTGCTGAGTACAGAGGATGGGGATGAGTTGGCCTTGAATCCTTGATGGCCATGCCTGGAAGTCTCCCTTGATAAGCAGAACAGGAGCAGAGCCACCGTGAAGCATTAGATAAGACCTACAAGGGAAATGAAAATTAGAAATTGCAAGAACATGGCCTGCTTCATCTCTGTTCAAATACCAGCATTATTCCTGAACAGCCAAGAGTTTACTAGGGCACTTAAAGTCATGTAAATCGGTCAGCTTGTTGCCAGAATCTGCTTATCCCCAAAACACAAGAAATTACTTCCTGACAGCCAGCAGATGAGAAGCAGGCAGCAGTGAGACAATCAGAGTGTCTCAGAAGGCAGAAGGCTCCAGAAAGTGCATTTTGCATTTGCAAGTGTTTTGCTTTGTGATGCCCAGGTCCAAGCAGTGCCACAGAAGCTATTTCTTTTAATTGCAGTGGTGCTGCATGGCCCAAAGGCTCCCCCAAACACTCGTCTATCTGTGCACTTATTCCTAGAATTCCTCTGGGAAGCACAGAGTAGATTCTGGAAAAAAAAATCCTACTCATCCAGTGCTTCACTTCAGGGTGAGTCAATGCTACAGCCCCATGTGCCCATTCCTGACCTGGTTGTCTGCTTCTCTGTGGCAGCAGCAGGATGAATTTCCCTCCCATACTATTGGCTTTTGGAATGTTCCCAGCCCAGAAAGGAGCTGTCCCGCAGGTCTAGGGTTCCTCCACCACACACCAAAGGGACGATGGTGCTCAGGTGCTGTCAACCATTACTGCAAAAAGAGTTTTGCCACTGTAAGTCTCTACAGAGGGATTTGAAATGTATGCTAATGGGCAAAAAGCCTCATTAGTAGATTTGATTTGAATTAGTGTTTATTACTGAGAAAAGCTAATTTTTTCCCTTTTAATTAAAGATGACTTAAAACTGTTAAATGTTTAAAATGTTACTTTTGCTCAAGCTAGCACTTATGTGGCCAAAAGCAACATTCTTGCCTTTAACGATTAAATAAAATATTAGCTGAAAATCTGAGAAGACCTTTCTTGACAGCCAGGTGGGAGATGGTATGAAGCCAGAAACAATTTGCACTGTTTTTTTATTTTTTCCCTCCCTCCAAAACAATTTGAAAATCTTTTCTTCTCGTGAACATACTCTGCTCTGCAGGTGGAGTGGCCGTGCCTCCATCACCAGAGGCCCCATGGCATGCCTGTTTCCGAAGCTGCTGATGTTGCCAGCCAAAGCTGGAATGGTGGGATCTGAGCTGCCTGCCTGGGGACTTTGCCAGACAGTCAGAAAAGGCATCCCACCTTACAAAAATCATGGCTCCCCTCCTTTAGCTCTGTCCCTGCCCGAGCCCGAGCATCCCTACCCTCCCCACGCTCTGCCATGCCCAGCCTGACACCAGCCTTTGGTGAAAGGGTGAAAAAAAAGGCAAGCACCGTTTCTCACATGTGACAGAAGGTAAAGCTGCAGGGATCCGGTGCCTCCTCCTGACATCCTCTCCCTCCTGCCCGTGTCCACCTGTCTCAGCTCTCCCTTTTCCCATTGTCTCCACGCAGCCGGCCGCAGCGGCAGCGACGGGAAGCCCACGGCGAAGTGCACAAGCAGGGCAGGTAAGCAAAACCCTCAGGAGGCCGCTGCTGGCCCAGGCCTGCTAGCCACTGGCCCGTGGGAAGGGGGCAGGGGGACAAGGGGACAAGCCAGCTGTCTTTAGCTGTTAGCCGTGCCATTAGCGGGATCCAGCGGGCCCCAGAGGAAGCCCCTCTGCCTGACACCCTCATGGGGCTGCGGGGTGAGGCCACGGCCATTTGCCACATGCCCTCAGGCTTCGTGTGGTGCTGATGCGCGGTTTGTGCTGCGGTGCTGTGTCAGTGGGTGCCTTCCCTCCAAGAGTCCTTTCTGGATTCCTTCCCTCCAAGTGCCTTTCCACGGGTTCTCCATCATGCCAATTCTTCTTCCCACTGGCACTGGCAGAGAGGAAGAACCTTTCTGAACACAGTAAAACCTACTCTCCAATGTTCGCTTTGCCACTGGCCTCTGCCTTGGACAGGCACAAACCCTCCCTAATGTACACCCTCAGGTCTTTCAGAGGCTGAACTAAACCTCAAGCAGAAGCAGGGGCCAGTTTCTAAAGTGCCTGAGGGATAATTCATGACTAGAACTCACTGATGGAAGTAGACAACTCAAACCTCTTAGCAATTTTGTTGAACTTAGATAAAGCATCTTTCTAAGATACCTTGAAGTCCAGATACAGGATTTGAGTGAGGAGTCGCTGACAACACCACTGGTCTCTGTTAGGAGATCTGGCTTCTTGTACAACTTTCAACGAGTCTTTGAGAAGTCCAGCACGGCTAAGCAGTCTCATTTATGAGAAACTTTATCTCAGGAACTTTTCCCTCATCAAGTTTCTTTGTCAGCTTGTTTTCCTTTAATCTACTTCTTACTTGTCTTATGTAAATTCAGATGAGTGCCTCTCTGAGTGCACCATCTTTTCTAAAATCAAGAGCCAGCAAAACCTTTCCTCCTTTTTTTGAGCCCTCCTGCCTGCCAAGTGGCTGGTCTGCAGCTGGCTCTGAGGGCAGCAAAGGCTTCCCCTACACAAGGGAGCAACCGAGGAGCTGCTGCCATCACCATCCCAGCCACAGCCCTGGGGCACTGAACAGCAGCTTGCACTTTGGATGTGGAAGGGGATCAGAGCCTCCTCTGCCCAGCATTCTGTGCAGCTCCAGCAGCTTCTGGAATTACCCTCCCAGGCTCCTTAATGCTCAGAGACCTCCCAGGCCTGTAATGCTGCTTTTTATCCTTGATGGAAATCTGGGGCAGAAGCTAATAATTTTATCCCAAATTAGGGAATGGCCTGCCTCCTGGCCTGCTTCCCAGACTGTCTCCATTTTGTTCCTGGGCAGCAGCCAGTAGCTTATTTGATATATTGTTTCCCTAATTCCTGGCCTCACACTCCATCATAAGTCAATGTCAGGATTGCCTCCCCCTCTCCACTTATCCATGCATATTGCTCCTCCAGCCCCACATTTTAATGACTGTCCCCAAACTGCTGTATGCAGAGAGAATTTTACAGGGAAAAAAAGCCACCAAACAAACGTTTGCTCAGTGCTAAAATTATCACAGGTGCCTGAACCACATGCTGAGTGCAGGAATGAGTTTTTAATGACATTCTGCCAACCACTGCCACGATCACAGTCTCATGCTCTAAGGGGTGGATGTTCTGAGGAGTAAATGGAGTGAAACAAGAGCGTACTTCTCACAGGCACTGCCCAGGGCTCATAGCTGTGCTTCTCTCCTCCTGGTAGCCCAATCTTGAAACGAAGCCCTGACATCACCAAATCTCCCCTGACCAAGTCAGAGCAGCTGCTGCGAATAGATGACCATGACTTCAGCATGAGACCAGGTTTTGGAGGTATGAAACATGCACATTTGTCACTGTTCCTGTTTTATACTGTCGCTTCTTTATACTGTAACATTTACAGCAGTGGAGAAGCAGATTGGCTCTTCAGTCTCTAATATCTATTCTTTTGAGTTGTGAATTCATGGCATTCTCGGGGGAATGGAGGTTCAGTGACATAGCCTTCTGGATGAGCAAAAAGCATAGTCAAAGGCAGGGAAATGTGATTAACAGGCAATATATTAATCCTAGTGCTTAGTGATACTTTCCTCTGATAAAAATCTGCAAATACACCTTATGTTTATTCCTGGATGATGTGGGAAATTCTAAGTTTTTTTCTTCGTATGGCCATACATGTGCATAATCAAATGATGTACCACATTTACTTCATTTATAACCCGAAATAAAATATTTCTACTGTGTTAATGCTTGCTCACAGTTTTGTGTGCTAGAGCAACTGAAGCTTTCAGGGAAATGGATGAAGGAGAACACGCTTTCTTTCAGCCCATCGGATTAGAGAATATTGTAATTTATCTACCCTTTCTGGCTGACAGATGGTCATTCAAATCCAGGATACCATTATATACTCTGATGAAAGAAGATTTTATCGCTAAATGCTCAATATGCCAAATACCAGCATGTTCAATTAATTTAAAAACATTTCAGTTTCACAGCAGTTCACAAATGTGAGCATTATTTTACTTGACAGCTCCCCTGGACTGTAATTGCCAGAGGTATATGAGAGACTAATCAAAGCCTGGAGGAGAGAAAAAAGTTCAGAATCCCTATTACACGGGGTCACAGTTGGATCCTTCCCCACAAGAGCCTCAGGCTCAGTGGCACATGCCTGTGTCCTGCAATGTATCCCCTCCTGTCACCCTTTCTTTTCCACAGCTGCATACTGAGCCTTGTGAAAGTCAAATGCAAGTAGTAGCATTCATAGATGTTATTAGCCTGAAAGGGGAGTAAAAGTGAGGGAAAATCTCCCACATATCCCTTAGTTGTGCCACCACTAGTCTCTCTGTGAAAGGATCCTCTTCCAGTAATCTCTCTCACCAGTCCCAGACCCAAGCACTAGAGCTAAAAACAATTAAAGCTGCTTTTAAATCTTGAAGGGACACACGTAGGATAACACAATAAAAAGAGAAAATTATTAGTGGGTCAGTCTTATTACTGACTTTAATTGTTATAAGGAGATTTTTGTTGTGAATTTAAATAATTTATACTTTCTATTGGCTTACTGTTGTTTCTATTTAAGACTGAGCATCTATTCTATCTGTAAGATAGTAAAGTCACAGGACTGCTTTATCTCACGAGGTTTGTGCTTTTTCAAAGCCTAATTTTTTTCCCGCTAGGCCCTGCAATTCCTGTCGGGGTGGATGTCCAAGTTGAAAGTCTGGACAGCATTTCTGAGGTGGACATGGTAAGAGTCACAGATGGGACCTCTGGTGACCAAAACTCTGCAGGCTACCTGGGTTTGTGTCTGTGGGGTTTGAATACTGCCAAGGACAAACACTCTACAGCCTCCAAAGGCAGATGCACATTCAATCTGAATCTGCCAACAATTACTTCTATTGACCTCATGCTACCATTTCATGGCCCTTGAAGCAGAAGGAAGAAATCTGTCATTTTCTTTTCTCTAGGACAAAATGATAAAACATTGCCAAGACTGTCTCAGAGGATTTGGGTTTCTATATTTTCTTATATAGTGATAACACACTTAAAAGCTCTGAGGAGACCAATGAATGTGTTCGTTTTAAGGACTTACATGCTTCAGACATAGTCACTTTGGACATGTTCTGAGGTAGTCAGGGGCCAGAGAGCTCCCAAGGAAAAGGGGAATGGCTTTAAACTGAAAGAGGGTAGGTTTTGATATAAGGAAGAAATTCTTTACTCAGGGTGTGGAGAAACACTGGAACAGACTGCCCAGAGCAGTTGTGGATGCCCCATCCCATTCAAGATCAGGCTGGAGAGGGCTTTAAACAACTTGGTTTAGTGGAAGATAGCCTGCCAATGTTAGTGGGGGCTGGAACAAGATGGTCTTTAAGGGCACTTTTCCATTCCAAACATTCTATGACCCACAGAATCTCTCAATTACTCAGGTTTTGCATTGGAAGAGAAAATAATCGCTCACCAATACAGAATATTTTTTCAAAAGGTTTTGACTTTTCAACAAAATTAGCAAACAGCCCTGAAGGTTTCACAGGAAGCCACACATTCTCTGTGCTCCTAATTAACAGACAGAGGGATAAAGAGTCTGCACCAGACCTCCTCCAATGGTTGAGCCAGGTGCAGGGCTGTGTGGCAGCACAGCTGGTGGTTGGCAGACACACTGGTGGCATGTCAGGCTCCTCTCACTGCAGCTATTTCAGCTCTTGTGTGGGCTGGGATATCTGCAGTCATCTGACCTCAGGGGTAAACATTTTCCCCAGAACTGGGGACCCTTCCAGCTGACTCCCTGACTCCAGTGCTCTTGGCACCCTGATAGCTAGCCATGGGTATCCTGAGCTTTCACCTGTTTTGGCTGAGGAGAAAGCTTGTGAAGGTGGCCAGAGGGCCCCTAAAAAGCTTTGGGACTTGAAATCCGAGTAGAAGAACATCGAGGACTTAGAAGTTAAAGGAAAAACCCAGACCCCAAAACAAAACCCAAACCAAACAAAACCCAAACAACAAACCTGTTATTTTTTCTTTTTTTTTTCAATCAAACATTATGATTTTGAATTAGTTCCCATGGCTTTTGAATACTGCCCCTGTTCCTCCTCTAATGTCATGTTGCAATACTCATCAACATGGGAAAACCACTAGATGGCCTCAGGTTAAAAAAAAAAAAAGCTCAGGGTCGATTTTGGCTGTTAGCAAAATAATAATGGAGAAGATTTTACATTTTCAGAATCAATACTTTTTAACTCCTGCAGTTTTATAGAAAAATGCCATGGTGCTCAGCAAGATCATTATTGCTTTTTAAATGAAGACACATCAGTGACAGAGTTATTCATTGTGTACTAAGTTTAAGCTTGAGAAGTGAGTTGTGGCTGAGCCCAGTAAGTGTATCTGACCTGGTGAATAAATAAGCTGCAGCTGGTGATGCCCTTTGCAGCCTGGGGAGTGGATGTGCCCTCAGGAGAAGTGCTTTACCATTCATGGTTTGTCCCAGAGAGGAGCAATCCCTACTGTGCTGATAAGGTTTAAGTTGTGACAGAAGCCTGTTTGCTGCAGGACTTCACCATGACGCTTTACCTGAGGCACTACTGGAAAGATGAGAGGCTGTCCTTCCCCAGCACCAACAACCAAAGCATGACCTTTGATGGCAGACTGGTGAAGAAGATCTGGGTGCCTGACATGTTCTTTGTCCACTCCAAGCGTTCCTTCATCCACGACACCACCACAGACAACGTCATGCTGCGGGTCCAGCCAGATGGGAAGGTACTTTATAGCCTCAGGTAAAACTGCATTCGGTCAATGCAAGCTGTTAGTGGAAAGAGAAAGTGGCTTAATTGATTCCTGTATTGTGTTTTTGCATGACTTCATACAAAAAAGAGGCATTCTTCATAAAAAAGAATGGATGTTCTGGCTATCCACAGACATCTGAGTGCCTGTATGAGTATATTTAAGTGCCTGTTGCAGAAAGCCAGTTTCTGTGCCAGCATTGTTGGTTCCACCACTGTCTCTTCACCTTGTGAGCATGGCTAGCCCCTGTCCCTGTCGGGAAGCTGCAGTCAGACGTGGCAGTCCCTTGGAGCAGGCTCAGTGGAGGCCAGCAGGCTGCAATCCCCACGGAGCACTGCTGAAGAGGCAGGGCACATTCTAAATGAAAGGGTAGTGCCTGGTAATGAAGAGAAGTCCAGGGCAGCTATAGTTACCCACTTCACCACACAGCAAAGTCTCTGGGCTTAGCAAAATGTGCAGTTTCTATTCTTGAAAGCGATAATGAAGAAGTATAAATTTATAATAAGAAAAAAACAGAGGGAACATCCTTCAGCACGTGAAGTGACAAGCTTCAGAGCAAGGGTATATAGCTCTTGGTGAATCCTGTGTACTGTTGGAGCAAGCCAAACACTTGGTTTGGCTCTTCCTGCTTTTTGCTCCCTTTTCATGTGAAATCCATGGACCTCCTTGCAGGAAACATTTTTGTTGTCCTCTGGCTTGAGGGGTGGTCCCAGCCCTGGCTTTCTCCCTTATTTTCCAAATAGTTCATCAGTTGACATAAGTCTGAATGTTATTAAATTGGGATTTTTAAATTTCTGGTAAGTAACACTTTCATGCTTGGAGATGCTAAGTGAGGAGCATGTGTGTCATGATTGCCCAGCTGGCAACTAAACCCCATGCAGCTGCTGGCTCACTCTGTCCTGGTGGGAGGGAGAATTGGAACAGTAAGAGACAAAAAAAACCTCGTGGGCTGAGATAAAGGCAGATAATCAGGTAAAGCAAAAGCCCCATGCACAGGCAAAGCAAATAAAGAAACTCATTCAGCACTTCCCAAGGGCAGGCAGGTGTTCAGCCAGCCCCAGAAATGCATCACACATAATGGTCACTTGGGAACACGAATGCCTTTATTCCAAACTTCCACCCCTTCCTTCTTCTTCCCCCACTTCATATGCTAAGCATGATGACATATACTGTGGAATGTCCTTTTGGTCAGCTGGGGTCAGCTGTCCCCTCCAAACTCCCTGTGCACACTCAGCCTCTTCCCTTTTAGGGTGGTGTGAGAAGCAGAAAAGGCCTTGATGCTGTGGAAGCCCTGCTCAGCATGATGAACGTATCCCTATGTTATTAACACTGTTTTCTTGATGAATCCAAGACGTATTCCCACACTAGCTACCGTGAAAAAATTTAACTCTATCCCAGACAATCAATTTGTCAATCTCTAAAGGAATACAAAATCTGTTCTTCTGTTTTACTTGGCTGCAGCTGAATCCAGTTAGAAAGCAAGTACTGCCAAAGGACCCATAAAAACCTATTTGAAAGGAAATTTCTGTACAATATTCTGATGCAAGAATGTCAACATCACCTGATAAATAAACAAAGCATCAGATGATAGATAATATATTCTGAAGGACAAAAAGAAGGAAAACCTGGCTGATAGGAGGTCAGTATCAGCAAGATTCATAGATTTAACTAGTGAGAAAGTTGCAGAATATACTGCTTGTGAAGGCTGTGGAGGTCTTTAGGGAATGTTGGTAGCGGCAGAGGTGAAGCTGAACCTGCCACCAGGTGAGGGGGTAACTTCTCAGCCTGCCAAGATGTTTTATGATTCTACAAAAAAAGTCAAGCAAAGAAATTCTTGATTCCCTAGGGGGCATCAGTTTGACAAGAATTCTTTTGTTCTTGGATATTTTTTTCTTACACTTCATTTGAATTCATTGCCTGAACATTACCTTCTCATTATCAAAGCTTTTTCTTCACTCAGCAGATTAGACGTGATTCAGGTATTCTTTAGGCCTTTGCAAAGTTTGGTCAGGTCCTGAGTACAATAAAAAAGGACAAGAATATGACATATTGTTCAGCTATGGCATGCGTGCCTACACACTCATTTAGCTGCCAATCACCTGCAACTCAAGCATTTATGGTTATCTAAAGAACATGGGAACAGGAGGACATCAAACTCAGATCCTGCACAGTCTTGTGCTTAAACAATTGCCGGGCACAAAGTGGTGGTGAAAGACTCCAATAGCAAATTGGCTGAGTTTCAGTGTTTTATTCAGCAGTGAGTGCAGGTTGCAATGCTTCCTGAATGCTGGGGAAGGACAAAGGCTCCCTGACAGGTTGTTACTGCCTGACTGCCTTGCTGAACGCCTTTGCCTGCAGATTGTATTTTTCCTTGGTGTCTGCCTTTTTAGGGTTCTTTGCCAGGCATTGTTTTCCCATCTTGGAAACCACCATAGACCTCACTGGCACCTAAACTTCCAGCTGAGCCAAGCACTTTCACTCAAAGGCTAAATCCAGACGGGAAAGCAACATCATGATGACAGAACCCACTCGTGTAGAAGGACTACTAATATAAGGGATTGCACTGTGTTTTTATCACGTATGATGTCTCCCTACCACTAAGCCTTCTATAACTTATTAATTCTTTCCCCAATATAATTTATACTTTTATTTTCATTTACTTCTCTGCAGTCCAAACCAGTCGAGTGGAGATTTATGGTTGCTTCTGGTTCAAACACCAAATTATGCTATTAAAAATATGGTAATCAGACCATGGCAAAGCCAGAGATTTTGATGGATGGACCAGAGCATTTCGGTGGTTGCTTGCATTCCAGCTCCAGCTCTGTGCCCTCTGGTGGCTGATTCCCATGTGTGATCACCGAGTTTCCACTGAGCAGCTGGAAATTCACTGTGTGCAAGGAAATTGCCTGCACTCCTCATGAGTTGCAACTGTGATGGCTTTTACAAATGCAAATTATTTTATCGTACAAAGCATCTGTTTAAAGGACAGATGTCTGCAGAGATGTGTTTGCTGATTGTCAGGGGGGAAGTGTCCTTTTTGTCCTTTCTCATTTTCTTCTCCAATACTTCTGCCATCTAGCTGCAATTTGTAATGGCCTAACTTTCGTGGCACCTTTTTTAACAGTAGCTTGCTGAGATGAAGAAATGGCTTTAACTAAAGTGGAATGGCTTTAGCTGAATGGAAAGAATTTATTTTCAGTTGAGTGGTACTGTAGTTGTTTAATAAAAGACCAAACTCACAGCTTTACTATTTTACGGTCCCATAAGGGACAAGTTTTTAATGGAGTGATTTTTTTTATTCCTAGAGTTACAGTAACAGCAATGTGCAACATGGATTTTAGTCGCTTTCCCCTGGACACGCAGACATGTTCCCTGGAGATTGAAAGCTGTAAGTAAAGTGGAGGTATAGGGGAGCCAAGGGCACCCCATGGGCACCCAAACTGTGTTATACCAATAATTAATTATATCAATGATTAATGATACCAATAATTAAACTGCTGCTGTGTTTATGGGAGCTCTAACCAAAGGCATCAGACTTCAACACTAAGAAAAGCTCCCTGCCTGTATTTTTTCACTAGAATTAGATGATGTTTGCATCAAGTGGTTTTAAAAACCCGCAGTGAGCACTGTCTTTCCAGTGGCCCTGAATGCCCAGTGGGGCCCAGGCTGCCCCATTACCACCCCACCCCCAAAGCCACTTGCTCGCAGGTCAGCAGTCACCAACAGCACAGGCTGTTTGCGCAGGTGCCCTCAAACACATGGATAAATGGCTGTATGCCCTTCATGGGCACCATCTGCTCATCCATGGCATAGAAACCATGATGGGGTAGTGATATTAATTGCCTGTTTTAGATAAAGCCAGCTTATGCCTTTTGTTCCAAGTATGATGCACATATGAATTGTCCAGGTTTCACATAGCAACATTTTAAACTTTTGGGTTTTTTGGGTTATTTTCTTCTCCTTCTTAAGCTGGCAATAAGAAATTACACTCTTAATTCTGTTTTAATATGTTTCTATACATTTTTTTCTTCCTGTGTGGAAAGAGCTGCTACTAAACCCATCTGAAAGGATCAACAGTAATGTTCCACATTTATTAAAAAACAAAGTAATGTTCATGTGTTCATAGGCAGAAATCTTTTTCTCCAAGAGTTTTTATTCCTGCATGCCTCAGACCATTGTTTGTTCAGATTGTTCCTCTCAGATTGCTCTCATCACCCCAAGCAGGTTCCTTCTGCTAAGGCTCCCTTTCTTTGCTTCTGATTTTAGGAGGTTTACAGAAAAGAATTTTTCAAGTTTTGATGCAGTGGGTTACTTGACACACATATTATGTGTATGAAACTATGATTAGAGAAACAGGAGGGTTAACAAAACCTACCAGGCATCAGTCCTGAGGGTTGTGACCATGAGCTAGCCCACTCCTTGCCACAGCCATACCCACCACCTGGGTGAGTGGCATTTGGGAATTTGACCTTTTCAGCTGGGAGCTCTGTGGGTAAGCCCGGGACCATGGGGGTGGTAGTAACTGTCTTAGTGCACTATCCTGAATTTGCTCTGCTTCTCTAGATGCTTACACTGAAGATGACCTTATGCTCTACTGGAAGAATGGGAACGATTCCCTAAAAACAGATGAGAGGATATCACTGTCCCAGTTCCTGATTCAGGAATTTCACACCACCACAAAGCTTGCCTTTTACAGCAGCACAGGTGGGCAACTAGAGCAGCTGCCAGAGCTGGGGGAAGAAGGGTGAAAACTGTCTTTCTTGACCCTGGCCATGGAGGATTGTCCAGTGGGGGTTCTCTCTGTTTCCCATCAGACCTGCCACTCTTCTATACCAAGTTGGCTGCCCCTGCCACGCACTCCTATCTTAATGGTCATGTAGTCTGGAAAGATAATCCCTCTTCAAGGTCACATCAAGTCTTCACTTGAATTAAACTCTCTGATTGCACAGGTTATATTTTCTGGAATTCATCAACCTGAGAGATGGTTTGACTTTGATTTGTTGGTTCAGTAAGGAGTTTTTTTCTGTAGATTGCAATGATCTGCAGCCATTAACTGTGTTTTCAGAAGAGAAAATGAGTTAATTTTCCCCTGGTGCAGCATCACCCTATCTGAAGGTAGTCTGGCGTTGCTGTAACTCCTCTTTTTCACTCTCTCTGTTTCACAGGGTGGTACAATCGCCTCTATATAAACTTCACATTACGCAGACACATCTTCTTCTTCCTGCTCCAAACCTACTTCCCTGCCACTCTCATGGTCATGTTGTCCTGGGTGTCCTTCTGGATCGACCGACGAGCAGTTCCTGCCAGAGTCCCGTTAGGTAAAAACAATCTGGTAGTCAGCAGACCTAAGAGACAAAGGCTGCTACCACAGCTTTGACCATCAAGGTGAAATCCCCAGTGCCATGCACCGTGTTGCCTCAAGGCACAGAAATCAGCTGTGCCACACACGTGCCCCAGGGACAGGGCATGTGTCCCCTGTGGTGCAAAGCCTCCTCGTGCCAAGACAATTGCTTTCCCTGTTTGCACAAGATGCACCTGGAATGAATCAAAGAGCAAACATTCCACTCTGCTTTTATTGCTCTAAACAGGGACGGGGCACGTGTACAGCCAAGGTGTCAGTATCCTTCAGAGACTTCAGTGAGTGAGAAGGTGAAAATCAGTATCAGCAGCCCTGACAAAATTTCTGTTTATTGAGTTTTGCTAGAGGAGGGAGGGTGGAGGTAACACAGCTGAACTGTGCTGTGCAGTTTAACTTTTTTAATGAATTTGCATTGTAGTGTGAGGGATTCAGCTTCCCCTTTTGCAGCATCTTTTTGAGAGATGAAGCCATATGTCACAGGGTTCACCACAGGAGCAGAACTGTGATATGGACATAAATCTTCTAAAGTGGATGCTTTGCTCTCAGCAAAGTGTTGTTTGCTTTTTTGCAGATTCTGAGCTCAGGCTTTCTTTCTCTTATTCCAGGCAACACGCCTCAGGATTTTATTTATTCTTAAAATCGTATTCCTCAGTGGAGAGAATACAGAGAGACAAAATAGATGGCAATAGAGCAGTTTTTCAAGTCTGAATTTAGAAACAGCACCCGCTGCCTCAATATATCATTAAAGGAAGAATAAGGGTGTGGCCTATGGCTTTTCAGAAGATTTAGGCACTGCCTTAGCAGTATTTTTAGCACCTAGACACTCCTGTGAATTCAGTCATTTGTGCTTATATACATAATTTCATCTTCCAAAGTAATCACTAATGTGACATAATTAGCCCCTGAAATGAGAGGGCCATGGAGAGGCTCTCTCAGTACCAGGATAATGCAGAACTACAGGGGCTCCTGCCCTTGCTCTTGTGCTCATTGTGCTCGCCCAGGGTGTAACATGGGACAGCACTGCCTTGTGGGGCACCATTATTCCCTGATTTTGCTCCAGTGAAGGCACAGATCAAGTATGAGAGCTGGGGACTCTGTGGCTTCTTGTGAAGCAGGACTTCCCAGGAGAAGTCCAGCATACAGAAGACACAGGGGAAAGGGGTAAAAGCAGCTGCTTCACTTGTGTCCATGCTGTGGAGAGGTTGAACTAGAAGCTGAGATACTCAGAATCATAGTCATAGAATATCTTGAGTTGGAAGGGAGCCATAAGGATCACTGAGTTCAAGTCTATGTACTTGTACCCCTCCAGAGACTGTCCTGAGCCTAGAATGGGGTGCAGCCAGCACAGAGTCAAAGTGCTGCTGCCTGACCATGGGATGGGAGACTGGTGGTATGGTGAGAAGCCAGACCAGCAACACCCTGAGACCAGAATTAGAGCTGTGCTCACCAAATGGACAAGAAAACTGGACAAGATATATTTGCTCAGTTACAAATCAGGGCTACCTGGACCCTCCTCAGGCAGTAAACTCATTACCCAAAAGAGAAAAAAAAGTATTGCAAGGTAAATTCAGATGTCAGGAAATTGTAAGAACTGCTGTATTTGTCATGAAGAGTCTGGCTTGAAAGCATCTTATGGTCTCTTCTGCTGGTGTATTCCCAGGAATAACCACCGTGCTGACCATGTCCACAATCATCACTGGGGTAAACGCCTCCATGCCTCGTGTTTCCTACATCAAAGCAGTGGACATTTACCTGTGGGTCAGTTTTGTGTTTGTCTTCCTCTCGGTGCTGGAATACGCAGCTGTGAATTACCTGACAACGGTGCAAGAGCGGAAGGAGAGGAAACTGCGGGACAAGGTGAGGTTTTCTACCTCCAATGTCATTTTATTGCCCCCGGGAAAAGGTATGGCAAAATGGTCTGGAAATGTTCAAAGCTTTATAGCTGCAGCTCTCAGCTGCCTGGGAAAAATGCAATGCATGCAAAAAGACACCAGCAGTGAGGTATTGTAGGTTGTAAAGATTTGCCACACACAATCTATGCCCAAGCTCACTGCTCTTTCTTTGGAGTCTGTGTGGGTTAATTTAGGTATTATCCTCCACTGCCTGTATAGATGTGATGGGTCTTAGGATTTTACCTTTAAATATTTTTTATACTGTAGATTGAAACCTGTGGATAGAATCAGAATTCTGTGGTTAGGGTTTCAGATGACATGAGAGATATCACCCACTTTTGTCTATGCAGTCTAAACTTATACAGTGGTCCCACTTTTCCCACTCTGCCCTTGTTACATTAAATTTAAACTAAAATTTCATCGTCAGGGGGTTTCTCTCCAAATGGGGCAGGCTTCATTCCTTCTTGTTGTTTCCCTCTGTCTTCCTCTGATTTTTTCAGCTACAAGGCACAGGTCCAACCTTTATTTGTACCCTGGTACCCATGCCTAAACCGAAGGAGCTTTTCCACAGACAGCCCTGCTCTCTCCCTGACAGTACCTGTGCCTCACAGACATGGAAGTGGAGATGGAAAAAGCTCCTGCCCAGCTCCACTGTTTTGTTCTCCCTTTTGCATCCCAGCAGCCTGAATCCCAGGCCTTTCCCCACCTCTATGGGATGGAAGGAGGAAAGGGGTGTCTGTGAATGTGTGGACATAGCTCCAACCCTTGCTGCCCTTGTCTGTGCCCACAGCCTGCCTGTGCATGCAGCCTACCTCAGCCCCGGACCATGATGGTGGACGGCAGCTACAACGACGGGGACGTGAACGAGCTGGGGCACTTCATGTCCGAGGATGGGGACAAGCAGGACCGGATGATGGTGCAGCTGGCACTGGGCTCGGAGAGAGGCTCGGCCAGGAGGAAAAACCAGAGATACGTCAGCATGCGCATCGACACCCACGCCATCGACAAGTACTCCAGGATAATATTCCCTGGGGCATACATTCTATTTAATTTGATATACTGGTCCATTTTTTCATAGAGATTCGTAACTTCTGTAGTCACAGAGCATTGTGACATGAAATGAAAGTACAGTCTCATAGGCTAAGAGAAAGAAAATAGAGAATTGTTTTATTTGGAAGGAAGATTGATTTTTTTTCCAGGATTTAACTTTTTTTATTAGAGGCAACTCACATGTGGCATAAATAATTGTGGAAGTTTCACATGTCAGCAAAATATAGGATACACAATCTAAAATTTTATACTTATTTAAAGATGTGCTATATTCCTTCTTGTGCCTCACAGGCCACTGTAAACTATTTTAACAAGTGACTATAATTGCCAGTTGTTTATATATGGTGCATCCTCCATTTTGTGCCCCTGAAATCCTAATTCTCTGAGTACCTGAACGCATGCATCTCTCAGCTCAGCAGACTGACCACATTCAATACCAATTAATACAAGAATATGCAAATACTTGCATGTTTGCAGAATGAGGTCATAAATTGTAATTACAAACACAAAATGTCCAGTACTGGGAAATGCTTAGGCAAGGTTATTGATGGCTACAGCTTTCACAGCTTCATACATGACTAATGAGCAGTACTGCACTGGCAGGTCAGTGTAGCAATACTTTCAGACTTGTGCTGTCTTAATAGTATTTAAAACACAGAAATATTTTCAAACTGTCTTGACTAAGATATTAAAATGTGTTGTAATTTAACAAGGAATAAACAAAACACACATATTGTTACATATTGTTAAATGTACATTTAACAAGGAATGAAAAAAAGCCAGACTTCCTGTAATGCTAGCCAAATCCTCTGGGAAACACGGGAACTCCCCTTGGATGTGCTTATTTGGGTCACTGGTAACTTTGCTCTTGAGTTTCCTGGGAATGGGTTTCTCTGCGAAATGATCCCATGAAGACAACTTGCTGTCTATGAAAAAAACCCCAAACTACTTCAGGAGAAGCCTCTTTCCTCTGATATAGTCTGGGCATTGCCAGCCTGTATAAGCCTGAAAACCTGTTTCAGCCTGCAATGCCAGCAGTAGTTGCACTTGCTTTCAGGAAAATCCAGGTTCATCTGTTTGTAGCAAAAGCATAACAGAAAGGTGCTCAACAGCTGACAAAGCAGTAGTAAGGACTTTACAAGAGATACCATGCCAAAACCTTTGGAATGAAGTAAGAAAACAGCTTCCACCATAAGACAGCAGCTCCACTGCAGACACAGGTTCAACTGACAGAATCTGCTTTCATGCTGCATGGTCCCCCAGCATCCTGCAGCCCACCATGCCCTCAGAGAAGGCTCAGCACCTTCCAAGGCAGAGCAAGGGGACACAGCTGGAGCTGGGGCCACTTGGCTCTGACTTAAGTCCCAACTCTCCAACACAGTGTCTGCAGAGCAGCCAATCAATGTGAATACACTCCATATGGAAAAGGCAGAATCTGTAATACAGAAGTGATAAAATAGTTCAGAAAACCAAGAATCAGTTGAATGGAATCAGGGGCCTTTACAACACCAGCAGCACCAAAGGTGTCTCACAATTGTGATCATTCAGTTTTTCTGCTGCTACACTATATACACCTGTGTTCACAAAGCTACTTTGGGTTATATGGCTACATACTGAGGGTTTGCAGGTTTGCATTCACAGGACTTCAAACACCACACGCTTTTGCACACAGAATTGCAGAATTCATTACTGTCTGCACAGCAGATATTCTTTACAGGCGGAGCTGCTCTAGCATCAGACCAAAGCAGCTGTGGCTCCAAAAGGAGACTTACATGACACCTGCCCTGGCCTGCCAGTTCTGTCACTCTACCATCAGGTGTGTAGACACCTGTCACAGGTGTGTGACACAGTCATTGCAGTTGTTTTAACTCTGCTGGTTGTTGTTTTTATTTCCTGTGTAAATAAATGTTATTAAATAAACATACGCAGCATTTCTTACAGCTGCTAAAATTCTGACCTGAAAAACTCCCTACACTTATCTTACACAGCCTACACTCCATAGGTAAAGCAGTAAAATCACAAAAGCTAAAAATCATTGAAAAACACACCCACCCATAAGAATTCTACTATTTATTTCTACAGAGATTTTTTTTACATGCACATGTACTATCATACCTTGTTTTATCAAGTCCCCTTCATAGAATATTATTCTTCTGTAAGTTTTTACAAGAGATTAAAAAAATGCCTTTTTTTTTTAACCTGTAAAAATTTCAGTCAAATGAAAGTAGAAAGGTCACTCTGGCAAAAGCAGATAAAATTTGACTACCAGGTTTGCCCACCCTACATTATTCTTTATTCCTTGTTCTGATGACAATTTTCCCCACAAAGAGATTTCTTGGACAAACTTGCACAGGAATGTATTTAGATTCTCAGTATTGCAAGAACCCATTTATTTCTACAATATAAGAATAGCACGAACAAGAGTGCCAGATTTTATAGTAAGCTCTTCAGCTCCATAAGAAGCTTAATGTTCTGTAGTTTTCTGCAGTGTGGTGCATTCCTTTATAGACTCATTAATCTCGTACTACATATATTATTTGGCATCTGATCAGTATATTAAAGGAGATTTTGAAGATACAAATGGGAGTTGGACTTTTGAATTCCCTGGCTTTCAGTGGGAACCTAGTTTCCAACTTCCCATATGATTTTTCAAAATTTCCCTTAAAGCACAACCCCCTAACCTCAGTGTTTTGATTTACACTATTAATTTACTTGTGTTTTATTTGGGAAACTCTAGTGCCTTTTCAGTCTTATATAAATGTGTATATACATGTATTCTATAACTCCAGGATATGTTATATACAGTCAGTGTTTGCTATCAGCAACTGCACTCATTAAACATATTTACATATGCACTTTTTTGGCTTTTAACCTTTCACTGTATAGGTTTTGTATCCAATCATTAACACTCTGCTCCTTTCCACTTCTACAATAAATCAGAGAAGTTTGTTTGCTTTTGTTTATTTATAGAAACACTCAAAATCACAATAAAACTTCACATTTGTACAGCATCGTGTGTTTTCTACCCTCAAAAGCATGATCTCCATGAGTTTATACATGGAGAGCGCAGGACCTGACCCAGATGAATACCAAATGCATCCTTAAATCTGTTTATGCTGCTAGGGCTGGAGAGTCCCAGAGTTTCACAAGCAGGGCTCTGATAAGAAGCCTGCATGCAAACTCCAGATCACCATGATGATGACACTCAGCTTTCCATCTCACACAGTCACTGTGAGCGTTACCATCCTCACTCTCCTTGCTTTGGGTGATACTCTGCAATTTCTTTAGATTAACCCAAAGCCCAGCCGGGAATGAGGCTATGTACAGAAGGCAGGTCTGTGTGTATTGTGGATGGACACAGGTTCTGCCTGTGAGCACTTCTAGCTTTGGAGGCTGAAGCCTTTGGTAGTCTTTAAGGATGATGATAATTACTGATAGGGTGAAGCAGCAAGGAGCAAACTTCAGTCTGCAAATGAGAAGCTGCGGATAGCCCATACCTGGGAGTGCTCAAGGCCAAGATGGAGTAGGAAAAGAAATGGTATTATTCTAGTAGTGAGAAGGCATAAAGAACTAGATGGTCCTTTCATCTCCCTTCCAACCCAAACCATTCTGTGATTCTCTGAAACTCTAGAGCTATTGCAACAATAGCCAGTGAATAACAACAGGCACAGCACTTCAAAGTTTCAGTGGCAAAAAGCCCCACTTGAATGTTACAGCCTATTTTGGTACCGTTTTCAAAGTCATCCTGTTTAATTCTAATTGGTTAGTAACTTTCTTGCCACTCAAATACCTATTTTGATTTTGATATTTTTGATTTTTCAAAGTCATCCTGTTTAATTCTAATTGGTTAGTAACTTTCTTGCCACTCAATTCTTTGGTTAGACGGTGCTTGTGTGTGAATGTGCTAAGACTTCCTCTTCACACAGGTGTTTACATATTTTCGTCGCGGATTCTCATGGGATAGACTTTTTATTTCTCACAGGTGCAACCCGTTTTTTCTCACAATAATAGATTGTTGTGCAAACTGATTTTCATTCCTAGAATTCTTTCTCACGGGAACTTAAGAGGCTAGCTGTTAATTCAGCTGAGCAAGGCCTGATTTTATAAGGCCTTTCTTTTATAATGTTTTACCTCTATGAAACATAAACAAGAGCTCCATATTCTTACACTGTTCTCAACCATGCGGACTTCACTAGGAGTGAAGCACAGGGCTTCTCACTTTAATTTTAAATAGCAACATTAGATGCAGTTGTAGCTCAAGAAAAATCCTCAGTGAGTTTGTCAGATACTTCTGGCTTCCATTAGTGCCTAGAGGAATCTAAACCAGCAGCAAACTTATCCAACTTTGGCTTAGTGTAGTCTGGACATGAGCACTTATGCAGGATGCACTTTTGCTCCCTAGTAAGAACAAAATGTGGGTGGCAGCAGCTGTCAATGAAACAGTCTGGCGGACAAAACTTCTGTGGAGGGCTGCTACTTGTAGGACAAAAAAATTGCAAACCTCAGGGGTAAAAAAGAAATAATGTAGGATGACTTTTTCTTTGTTATTTCAAAATTATTTATTCTTAAACATTTTGCTCTAAATACAAGACTGCTCTCAGGAACGCTGTTATCAAGCTATGAGATCATTCAATGAATACTAGAGAAACTTCAACAGCTAATGTGTCATGACTCTTCCTCAGAGGAACATGGTCCTGCTCCTTGTGACTGCAATGGGACCACTCACAGTAGGGGGATGCAATTAGAGAAATAAGATTCACAAGAACATAAAACTGCATCCCACTTGAAGAAAGACTGCTGGGCTCTTCTGCACCAGGAACACAGCAGGTTGCAAGTTCTCTCCTTCAAATCTTTTCATAAAAAATAAACCCATCACATTCAATGCTTCATTTTTTGTTTTGCTTCAAACAAGGTGTATCTTTTACTCAGGTTCTAAGACAGATACTAAATAAGAAAATAACAGTAGTTTGGTAAGCTGGCAGAGGCTTCACAACATCTGGACATCACCACCTCATTCTTTCACAGCTGTCATTTGCCATCAGCAATTCAGAATAACTTCAGGCATTACAGTCCATTACCCACACATTTTGATTTATTACTGAGAATACTAATCCTGACAAATATTCCAATATTCTTAAATTACAAACAGCTTGGGGAAGACTGTAGTTAAGGTAACTTGAAAAACATGTTGGATATTTTCATATACCCATGATTTGTGAGCGTAAATGACAGAAAATCAAAGTTTTATTCCCACAGGAACTAAAATTCTCCCATACATAGTATCACTGTGATATTAAAATTGCAAGGTTAAATCCAAGATTGCTTTAGTTCTGGACCTCAAGAATGAACGTTCTGAGACAAACTGGAATTAGCTCACATGGGGAGTTGAGAAAGGAGGCTGAACGAGGATTCAAGGATTTGGCAAATGAAGCCAAGATCACCTGGCCTAGTATTGGTGGTAATTCCCACCTCAAACTGGAGGCTAGACCAGCTTTAGCCTAACAGAGATCCTTCAGTGATCACTCACAAGCTCACATTCTGACTTACTGTATAAATTCCAGCATGTTTTAACAGTTAAAACAGCCATAAGATTATAAAGAGTAAGATTAAATACTGTATTTGAAAAGCATTAACCAAATGCAGACCAAAATGGAAAGCTTAAACCACCCTCAATCTATCTTACATAATCATAACAAACTAGAGGTGAAAAAGAAAAAATCAAACATGCTACTCAAAATCATGCAGCATCCCAATATTAAGCAAAGGACAAGAAAATTCCATCACAATTAAATTC
Source organism: Onychostruthus taczanowskii (assembly GCF_017590055.1). Classification (NCBI taxonomy): domain Eukaryota; kingdom Metazoa; phylum Chordata; class Aves; order Passeriformes; family Passeridae; genus Onychostruthus; species Onychostruthus taczanowskii. Next base: position 3,769,504 of record NW_024501348.1, read on the forward strand.
CTTTATTAATATCAACTCATCCTTAATAAGTACTTCAATTCCATTTTAATTCCAGCAATGATTACAACAAAATGAAGACACACTTTTAGTTCAGAGAAGTTTAATTAACTGATCTTGGATATGATGCAGCTAAGAAGTCTGAACAAAGAGAACTGAGAAGGCTTTAATGCATATCAGCTTGTAGGAAACATAACAACACAGCCTGTGCTATCTACGAGGGATCCAAACACTCCATCTTAAAATCAGCAAAAAAATGAGTTAAGCAATTCTTGCAGGAAGAAATAAAAAGCCACATGTGCTAAGGAAATCAATGCACAAGCCTGTTAACCCAGTAGATCTTGATGAATTGCAATTGTGTCCGAGAACCAGCAAGGCAGACTGTGAAATAAAAGTTAAGGACAAACTTCCTCTGACAAACCTTAGAACAAATTTCAGTTAGATTTAGTATTCCTTACTATCCTGGACACGTGTATAGCTCAGAGTCCCACCTTCACCTGTTTCTCATATCCATCTGTGAAAACTGTTTGCTAATGAAAGCAAGGATACTGGTGTAATAGTAAAGTGAATATAGAAATCAATAAACTATAAATGCTGAACAGAGTTTTAGAGTTTACCATTTAGAGACTGTTAAAAAAAGAAAAAGTTTACTGAAAGACAGTTATTCTGACTTCCTGAAGAATACAGCCTGCCTGCCTTCCTTTCTGTTGCTTACAGTAATACCTGTGCTTAGGAGAACATTAATCAATAAGTTGCTTTCTCACTCCATCTGTCCACTGACTTCTTTTCTGTGTACTCACAAGATCCTTAAACCAGTGAACCAAAAGACATCCTAACATATTTGGGCACACAAAACACCACCTTGATAAAACTGCAGCATCAATGTCCCTGGGAAGCAAAATAACGAAGATTAAATGGACCAACCACACGTATCTAACACAGATCTGCTGCTTAGGACACGGGAATAAACAGGTTAAAAAAGCCAGCAGTGCTCACTGCAAGCTCCTCTGAGCTTACTAGAGGGACTTGCACACAACTATTTATTGCTTCATGGCACCACACTTGTAGCTTTGTGACAAAGATTTCCATTGATTTAGCTAAATTTATACACCTCCTTCAGACCAGTTAAGCTAATGCAACACCTTGTGTGGACACCTGCAAGAATTTTTCTTGCAGTAGTTTAAATGTGTTGATTTAATCAAATAAACATTTAGCTGCTTTTCAATTTTGTGATCCATGACTTCTCCACAACACCTCCAAAATTTACTAGGAGGAAAATCAATGTCTTTCAGAACAATCAAGCTTTACAGATTGCATTCCTATCCAAACAATCCTCTTCCATTGCTGGAAGCTACTATTATAAAAACATAGCCTAACTATTATATTTCCAAACATAGCCCCTTCTCTCCAGTGAAACCAGTTCATTTTTTAAGTCTCCATCTTGTCCCAAGAAAAGTGACTGACCAGAAATTTCATAAAAGCTTCACAGATCAGATTCAGCGTATGATCACTAAATGAAAAGTGCTTATTTTAGAACAGAAAACTGCCATATTTCCTCTATAAGGATATTAATATAGCACACATAGAAAATCACTGACAAGGGATCTAAACACTATAATTTATTCAACACTGCAAATTAAAAAGAACATATTTGAGATCTCTGTATGAAAATCATCACCATAGTGAACACAAACATTACAGCTAGATGAAATTTCACATTTTTTGAAAGCAATTATACTATTTACTTCTCCAAATTAAATAAAATCATAATTTCTTCAGCTATGTGTTTATCCAGCCCCTATTGGGATTTAAATAGAGCATCTCCATTAAGTCAGTGCTACTGAGAATGTTTTAATCAAGTTTAGTGTGATGCACATGCTCCTTCACCAACACCAGATTCTTTTTTAGGTTCTACTGGATTTGTTTGTTCCTCTTCTTTCAGCTTCACTTCTCTAAAGTCTTCCCTGACTTCTTCTAAGAGACCTGGCTTGAAAATGACATCCAGTGCTGTCATTGCCAAAGCTTTTGCTGTGCGCAAGGCATAGAACTGAGCAGTCTCCGACCCTGCAGAAAAAAAAGTAAGAGGAATTTCAGGTTAGATTACCAATACTAAACCACTTGTTTACTGCACAAGGAATATTTTATAAAGTAAGATTATACATTTCAGCTGCAAAAGCGTTTTCTTAAAAATCTACTTGTATGATTTCTTAAAAATCTACTTGCATCTATTTTCCCATGCCTCAAAACATTTTTTTTCTTTTGCAAGTACTTAATTTTCTGCTACTGATATAAACAACTGAGACTGAGAACAGGAAATTTGAGTGTTCACATTGTGCTCTTCAGAAAATGTGGAGTTTTATAAGCTAGCACTGTTAGGTTTTCTGTATTTTAGGAGTAAAAATTACTTTCAGCTCATGTTTAGAAAATCTTCTGAATATGTTGTTACGGATAATCCTTCTAATTTCTTTTGTCTGGATGTTATCACCTTTTAGTATGAGGAGTATATCCTACCCATATACTTATAGCCTCAACCACAAACCAAGAAATTCTACATTTGTCAGCTTTTTCTGCAGCTCTACTATTAATGTTCATTGCTTTCACTTCCACTCACCTGCAGCTTCTGTATACTGCTCAGTATGATTCAATGCATCAGAGCCAATATAAAAATAAGGATGAATCCCAGGGACCACAAACGTAACATTTCCAAAGTCTGTGGAACCTAGAAGCAGCAGAGATTTTCTTAATGAAAAAGTGTTGGGCAGTTTTGAATGCTGTAAGAAAATGCATGATAGATATTCTCTCCAGCCCATATCTAAAATGGAGTATCCTTTGCCCCAAATACTAAAATAAGAACATTTCTAATGAGCCATTATCCATACAAATATGTCCTGTCACCAAGGCGTTTTCCCTAACTAGCCATCTTCAGGTGCTGCTCTCCAGTGCACTTCTGGTCAATGACCAGTTAATGGACTGCAAGGAAGATGTATCAGCATGTTCTTATCCCTTTTACTGTTCATTTTTATCAAGCATCTCCTGATAGTAAGCTGTTAATTCAGAAACAGGAAGGCTGCAAACCTTGGGAGTGCCAAGCATTTCAACTATTTTCCTGTTAAAGCCCTTTAGAACTAGGCCAAACAATTCCTGCTTCTCACCAATATGCAAATATTCAGCATTCTGTAGGGGACTAAAGTAGAAACTATTTATCTTTAAACAAAAACGGATAGAGGGTAACTGTTTTTACCCCCATGTGTTTTGATTATTTTCAGTTATGGAAATCTCAACGGCACAAGCACCCCTGAAATAAAATCAGAACTGAACTCCAGACAAAATGCTAGGGCTTTGTGGACAAACACCTGATAGCAATGCTGCAAATTTTAATGATGATTCTTTCATGCCTATCATTTTCAGTATGTTATCTAGCACCTATCTCACAGCCTTATCTACTGAATGATATCATCCCAAAGTAGAAGATTCTTCACAGTAAATCATCCAAGAGTCTACAACTACATGCCAAGTGGTTTTGGTTTTGCTTTTTTCCCAAACAAGCAATCCACTCATTATTTGTTAAAATGACATTTCAAAGCTGGAGAAATCAATATACCAGTCATTGTCAAATCAGGTACCAGAGGAAGCATTGTTTTTTATCAGGGAAAAATAGCGATGACCCATTAAGATCCCAATTAACTTTTCTGGGGCCAGAGACGCAAGAATTTGTTTGTTTAGCAATGGTGTATAAAATTTAATGTTAACACATCAGGTAGCCTCTATATTGTGATACTTTATGAAGAGAAGGTACTGCTAGTGCCTTAAGATTTAGTAATTAAATGATGGGAAAATACAGATTTTACTTGGAAGCCTATAGTTATTGAAAGTGAGTCCACAGAGCCTACATTACGAGGACAAGAGTTTACTATTTACTCTGCTTACAGATAAGGGAAACAACAAAGCTTGCTCAAAAACACCTCTTCCCACAAATTCAGGATGGATTTGAAGAAAATCCAACTCTTGGCACAGCAATAAGTTACTTTAATTTCCAGTAGTCCGCACTACTGATTCCTTCTTTGGTCAATCTGGACAGACAAACCAGAAGTTCTACATGCTCCAGACTAAACCAAGGGTTCTAGACCTGCCTTACTAAGTCCCAATACACAAATTGCTACAAAGACTGTGCTGACCTTTTTCATACTTCCACTTAGCAAATGAAATATTAGAAATTTCACTGCATCATAGCTCTCAGTCATGCCATTCCTCCTAAATTTATATCCATATTCAATGTACTACCAGTTGACATGTTATTTTTGCTGAGTAGAAGACATTTAAATTGGGTATTTTCTAGTAACATGGAGAGGCAAAATCCAGGCAGCTTTTATTAAAAATGTGACAGCTAAATCTTCCCCTCTATCAGACAAAATCTTACACCCTTTATGGGAATAACATAGCTGGATGTTTATAACATCAGGTGTTCCAACAGTTTCCACTAAAACATCTGAAATTGTGTGCTTGCTAGACACATACAGATTGGGATTATTTCTGGAAGCATAAGTAATTGCAGTATATGCAATTTACATAATCCTGTGCTATCTTCAACAGAGAGATACTGGACTTCCAGCCTCTCAAAAATATATCCTGAAGCCTCTTCAAGTCACTGCATATTTAATGGAGTCAGTATTACCACCAAGAAGAACAGAGGGGAAACACAAAAGATTCCAGCAAACATTTATATACAATCCCAAGATTCAAAAGTGGAATTTTCAAATATATACTAGACCTTCTTAAGATTTTTCTTTATCAGTTTTGTGCGCAGGAAGCCAATGAACCCCATGAATACTACATTTTGACTAGATTAAGTTACCACAGGCGTGAGTGTCCCAACTAAGACACGTGTGACTAAGCCATCTGCTTTAGGAGGTTATGGATATCCTGTAGTACAGCTACCCTACAAACAGTAGAAGGAGAAACAGGCCCTGGCACCTGGTCCAAGCTAGCTCAGTCTCACAGTGAGTCACATCCCCCTGGCTGTGTGCCCAGCGAGCAGAGCTGTGCGGGGCACAGCCAGAGCCTGTGATCTGAGGTACTCAGGGAAGCCTTGGGGACGCTTATCTGCCTAGAGCGATACCTGGGAGCAGAGCCACACTAATGCCCATGCAGAGGTGGCAGCGAGTGCGCTCAGCTCTTAACGACTGTTCTGCTGCACAGACATGGAGAAGCAACTGAGCTATCTTCCTTCCCTTTCAACAGAAGAAACTGACATCCTAAAAGAAAACATTGAAAACCACATGAAAACTAAACAGAAATAGAGGTCTTGAAAAAGACGACAAGAAATACTCAACCTCCCCCACCCAGAAAAGGGTAGCATACAAAGTTCCACTCCTATGGCTCTGGAGACTGTGCTTTGTTATCTCTCCTGAATTCCCACTGCAAAAATTCAGAGGAAAAGCTGTGGAAAGAAAATTCAGTAAACCCTACTGCAGTATGAGATAAAAAAAGCAATTTCTCATGCACATTTTGACATGTGACACATAATTCAAGGACAGGACAGCCATACAGGGAGTTTTGGTTTAAGCAAGCTAATGGTTAACATTGAGCATATCATATAACTTACATATGAAAGCCCTATTGCTGCAGGGTGTCTGTGAAAAGTTCACTTCAAAACCTCTGAACAAAAGCAAAATCACTGATATTCATGATCATCCTTACTACCATGGTTTGAAGGAACCAACTAGCAGAGCTCCAGAAAGTTGCACTACAGTAAACATTTTAAGGTTCCTCAGTCCCCTTCTTTGGGTAAACAAGCAAAGCAGTAAATCTTATTTGTATTACACTGAAGAAAGTAGGAAGAATCTGCCTTAAGTTATAACTTGTTTTTAAACACAAGACAATGAACCACTGTTTAATTTGGAAGGGAAGTAAGAAACAGAAAAAATGCCTTCACCATTAGATATCAAGAATAACATTAGATACAATGTCTCCCCTACCCACAAAAAGAAGTTTGGAGAGCTGCTCCTAAACACCAGATTTGTCCAATCTCCAAAGATAATCTGCATTTAATATAGAGAAGACAAGTACCACAATCAAACTAATTAAAATAACTTGTTACTGAGAACAGTATCTTCCTTCTAAGCGAAAAACCTTTAGCATGAATGGAGAGAAAATGTTCATAAATACAGTTAAGATCAGAAGTGAAGGCTAAAAGTATGAGCAGAAGTTGAGACTTGAAAAGAGCTCCTGTAGGAAGATTATGAAAAAAAAAAGTGTTAAGGATAACAAGAAACCCACCTAAGCATTCAAGAATTCCCATTTCTGTTATAGCTCAGAGACCAAAAAAGTTAAATCGCTTGAGTCAAGACCCAAAAGTGAACACCTACTTGAAGAGCACCCTTTGGAAAACTAATCTGTTGAACTCATGAACTAAAATTAGAGGCATGTAATTAGTTGTTAATGAAAAGATTAAATTAGTGAGATACTTAAACTTCAAGTTACATATCTCTCCAAAAACTCCCTCTAAAATAATTGTTAAGATTCTAATAGATTTGTTTATATGTAAGCTTGGACAATATTATTAAAAAAAGTTCCTGAAAACAAAATCTCATCCCCATTTATAGCAAATCAAGATTCTGTATTTTAAAGCCACAGAATGAGAGACAATTCATCACACATCCTCATGTTCTCAGAAAGACTGCTCTTAGCTTTCCATCCCTTCCCCCATCCAAACTGTTTATTACTTGAAATATCTTCAGAGCTATTATAAGAAGGTGTTTACAGCTTTTCTTACCTGTTCTTAGCTCCTACAACAAATACAGAAACACAGTCCAGAGATATAAACCTTCTACAGAGCTTTAGCTTTGTAATTTGGCTTTTTCTTCTGACCAAACTGTGTTTAACTTAGCTCTCATTTGTTATTTTATACACAGTTCTAATTTGTTATTTTATACACTTGAAGATTGATCAATCTTAGCTTAACACACAATGAAAAATGCAGCTGGAGTTACCTGACAAACCATTCAAGATAGCATCTTCTGATATAAAATCTATTCCAAGCTTCTTTCCATTCTCCTTGTAAATTTTCTGCAGGCTCTTATTTGGAAGCACATTGTAGTAATCATTTTCACCACCTTTTATTTCCACCTAGACAAAAACCCCAAATTATTGTAAGTTTTTCTCCAGTGTAAGCCAGTTCAATGTAAACAATCTGAAGGCCAAAAAAAACCCCTACAAATGCAGACTTCAAGCCTGAGGCAAAACAGACGTAAGTGCTATTTCTTTCAAAAATACAACATTCTGCCCAATATTACCCTCCATCAAAACACAGCTGGTCTTCTGTTCAGTTTGCACTAGACAGCCAAATTCCAGAAGAAAGGATTTCAAAATTTTCTCCAAAAATAGGAAATAAATATTTCCTGTAACAGTGTCTAATGATTTTATCTGCAGATACTACTAAACTACATAGAAATAAACATAGGCTTTTATCAAACTGTATGTTACTTTTTTTTAGAATGCTTCCAATAACAACAGCCCCATTCATGAAATGGCTTCATACAGGTAAGAAATTTGAAAACAAATGGAAAAAAAAATCTATCAATGTCAAATTTCAAAAGAGGTCTTAACTTTCATTCTGCATAAAGTGCACTTTCTGAAACTCTTTTCTAGATATAGTGAAGGGGACATAGGAAAACAACATCTAATGTCTCAAAAAGACTATAAAAGTGACATGCTAACATTCACATACTCCATACCTATTTGTTTTGATGACCACATACATTCTTTTCACAGCTGAATTAGTCATAAACTTGTAATTAACAGAGCCAAGTACAACCATCTATCTTAGCCACACAAAAAGGTAATCATATTGCTTGAACCACCTAGATAAGACACACTTCCATTTACTAAAAGCAAAACAAATGAGAATGCTAATTGAAAAAATCACTCAGTTGCTACATGAGCCTGCTGTTTAATGAGGCAATGGACCTAACAACCAATAATATGGGGAAAAAAAACAGACAGAAGACCCAATACCTGTTTTGCTTGTTTCTACAGGTGAGGTTTGCCATCAAGCCTCCCAGGTCTCTGAGCCTAGCAGCACTATCTGTAGGACAGAAGCATCACCCACAGCAAAACAAAAAGAAATTACAGGACACTTAAAGAAATTGAATGCACATGGGATCAGGCAGGATGCATCCAAGGATGCAGAGTAAGAGAAGCAGAAATGCAGACTCGGAGCTATTATTTTTTTAAGTGTCACTGAAACTGAGGGATGTTCCAGCTCACTGAACAACAGCTAAAGGTCACATCCTCTTGAAGGGCCAAGAGGAGGTCCTTGAAAACTACACACTCCTCAGACCATCCTAGCCTCAAGTTCCCAGAGGGATTACAGAGCAAATAAATCCTCCTAGAACTCATGCCCAGGCTCACAAATCACAAGGTGATTGTGAAGATCCACCACACAAGATTTAAGATTTAACTCATTTAAGAGCAGATAGTGCATGACCAAGCCTAGCTTTGCATGACAACATGTCTGGCTCAGATGACACAAGACATGCAAGCTCCAAGTGTTTTATAATCAGCGGCACAAAACACCACATTGCTGCCTGTTACTTGTAGCACTCATCTGCAACTGAGACTGGTGCCATTAGTGTTTTAGTATTTTTATTACTGATGTAGACAACCCATGTGAGACCACATCTGGTGCTGTGTTTGGTTGGTTTCTCCTCAAATCAAGACTGGAGCTAGGCCAGGGGAAGGCCACCAGGATGATTAGGTGGAGAACACGATGTACAAGGACAGGCTGAACAAACTTGATCTGCTGAGCCTTCACAGAAGGTTAGTGGGGCATCTCCCTGCTGTCTAGAGTTACCACATGGGAAGGGTACAGAGAAGGCAGAACCAGACTTCTCAGATGTCAAAGTGATGCAACAAGAAGCAACAAAGTAAATTCCCGTTGGATACAACAGAATCACAGAGGGTTGATGCAGGAAAGTACCTACAGAGGTCATCTTGTCCAGTTCCCCTGCTCAGTCAGGGTCACCTAGAGCTGGTTTCCCAGAACCATATTGAGTATCTCCAAAGATGGAAACACTGCAATCTCTGCAGGAAACCTGTGTCACTGCTCAAGTCATTGCAGCATAAACATTAGGAAATCCTTGTTCACCACGAGATGTGTACAGCACTTTTTGAGAGGTGGTAGAATTTCATCCTTGGAAGCATTCAAAAGTTCACATGACACTCAGCGACCTGCTCTAACTAGTCCTGCTCTGAATGGAGAATTAGACCAGATGACCTCCAGAGGTCTCTCCCAACACAGATTCCTCTAGGATTCTGTGGCATTATATTTACAAACCAAAGCTTTCTTTCAGGACGCAAAGCAACAGAAGAGCAAAAAGTGTAACAGTAATTTAGATTTACTTCAGTTAAACACTATGCAGACAAATAAAGTCAACATTGATTTCCTGTTCTGGTCTGTGTAACAGAAACACATGACAATGAATATATTCTTACCTTGCATCCTGTGGCCACTGCTGCAGATTTGAAGCAGTTTTCAACCTTCTCTGTCAGAACAGAAAGCTCTTTCCTTGAAGGAGCACGCAAGTAAAACTCTAGTTCAGTGTAAGAAGGAATGATGTTAGGTTTCACACCACCATTTTTTATTACACCTGCAGAAAGGGAAAAGTTGTTTTGTCAGTGTTAAATGCAATTGTTCAATCTTCAGCCCTGTCACAAAATTCCTGGGTCAAGAACTGTAAGCATGTAAACAAAAACAACAAAACATCAGCTGAGCATGAAATACAAAGAATGTTAAAAACTCAGTATGTGGACAAAGCTTCTTCATCATGTCAGATTACATGAAACATGTACGTCTTTCAGCACAATTTCACAACATTCTTTGCTTAGACATCCGTTTTACATCCCAGAGTCAAGCCAAACTTGCATTTCTAATTAATCCCCTAAAATTCAATGCACTGGAGTCATAAACCAATCTGCCTGCCAACAAGAAAAAAAAACCTGCTATTAGGGATAACTTGGATTCCAACTTTTAAATGTTTCCTCAATTAGAATGTTTGCAACTTATTTTGTGAGCTTGAAGAAAAACTGAGTAAGTTTCTCAGCAATACTGGAATAATATATGTATTGCAGTGCACAGAAAGTTCATTTAGATTGCTCATATTAATTCTTCAGAAATGTTGGAATGCGTAATACATGTAGCTTTAGTCACAAGTTTGAGCTGAAAGTGCTCCCTCGAGGAAATGTGTGACTAACTACAGCTTTTACCATTATGGCATCACAGGCATTTCCATAAAATACAGAAATATTTAGACATTTCAACAAGAATACATCATAGATCCCAGTTCCACATTAGATGTCACTGCACTAACAGCTAGTTGCTTCCTACAGGGTGTTTCCCTGGCCTTCTACCCTCAATTTCTTTTATGTGGAATTAGATTTGTTTTCTGTAGAACCTGAGAAACTTCTACCTTAAATGGAAATATTGCAGAAGTTACTGATGTGTGTCACTGAGGCCTGAAGAGACAGCATTAATTTGTTGCAAATAGACAATAAAACATTTCTTTTGGTGCAGAAAACCTATTAAGATTATGAACTTCACCTCCAGTCTCAAAAATAATCAAAATAAAAAACAGTGTTGAATTAATCCAGTATCAGTATTTGTCCATAACAACAGGAACAGCTCAGACGAGAGGGACAGACATCACAGGAAAGCAAGCAGTAAGTATTCATGCAAATTTGCATGACATACCCACATTAAGCTTTCTCAGAACAAGTAGCTTCATGGGTAAACAGTTTTCACTTGTCTTGTCCAGCACAATTGTAAATGGAACTGGAGAGAGTCTGAACAGGTCTACAGTTAAATTTCAATACAACTGCAATATGGATTGGACAGCACACCTGAATTACAAGTAGGCTACCTGCACACTATTAGTAGCACCCAATTTGCCCCTCTGGATGGAAACATTTTTTTGCAACCTGTTTAATACAACTTCTTGAGCAGGAAAAAAAAAAAAAATTACATTCCCATTTTTAAGGGGGCAACATATACTCCACTCATAACTAGGGAAGAAAGATCACATCAAAATCTCAGAAGAACTCAAGACAACAATATTTCAGTACATGAAACATTGGTTAGAAATTCTAGACTTCAAGCAATGGAAATTATTTCTGTAAGTGGGGTAGCACTACTATTTTTAGGATCACTTAATTCAGCCACTGATTATACTGAAAGTCCACAACATGAGGTGTCCTACACAATGCTGTAAAGAAAGCATTCTTAAAATTCAATCTCACTCTGGCTGCTTGTCCTTTCCCAGAAGTAATTTAAACATTTCCACTTTGAAAAACCAGGTTTATGACAGGAGTTATATCAACTGCTAATTTCAGTTTTGCTGCTGTTCAGGAAACATTGCCTCTAGAAGGTCTGTTTAGGTACTTAGATTTTTTTGCCAACATTACCCATGTAACCTCTAGAAACTACAAAGAAAGCTGTATTCAGGGGTTTAGGCTTAGATTCAACAGAAAACTTAGGCTTCTTCAGCCTTAAACCTGCAACACATGGGTCGCAGACACCAAAACTCTTAATTATGTGCCTTGTTTTCTACAGAGAAATAGGATAGAGAGGCTGTGCCTGCTGTCTGAAATTCATTTGGGCATGCTGCACAGCAGAACTGCAAAGAGCTTCATCTATAGTCAAAAGCAGTAGGACTCCATCCAGATATCCTGGAGAAAAATGCACACTTGTATTATATACATTGTAGCATAAGCAGACAAGACTCATAATGATCAGCTCAGAACTTCTGGAAGGATTTTTAGCTCATAACAAATATTCCAAATAAACAGCTCTACATTCAAAAGTCCTGTAGAATTGACAAAGTTTCTTAATTTCAACTTGGAAAAATTTGTGCTGGGTGCAATAAGGAACCCTGGGTTTATAGCTACAGAGCAGCTTCACCTCACCTTTTGAACCTTTCTCACTGTACAGGCAGAAATAAATGATGCTGAAGTAGGACAAATCAAGCTTGATGGTTAACATGTCTTACTGCAAAATGGCCTTCCTAATCCAAAACCTACTAGATATTAAATACTAGAATACAGTGAACATCTAGTTGATTGGGCTACTAACCAGAACTATGATCTTCTGCCATCACTTGTTTTTTGTACTTCACCAAATAAATTTCATTCCAGACCACTAGACCCTTCCAATAAATGCTATCTAATTAATGGAATGACTACTCAAAAAGTGATGCCATAAGTAATACTTCACTTTTTGGAAGCATTTAATCTTACACCTTAGCAAATCCACATATATTAAGGAGTTCAATGCCATGTACCAAAATTTTTTTTTTTTTTTTCTGAACTGCAACTTCAAGACTGGTCTAGCCTTTACCATATATTAAGGAGTTTAATGCCATGTACCAAAATATTTTTTTTATTTTTTTTTTTCTGAACTGCAACTTCAAGACTGGTCTAGCCTTTACCTGGGCATCACAGTCCCCTTTCAAATCTGACCTCCCAGCCTATTTTGAGCAGTTAGTTCTGGACAATGACATGATTGCAAAAATTGCAGACACACCATTTAAATGAAGTGGTGCTGTTTCATAGTATTTGAAGTGACTATACTAATTTAGTGCTTTAGTGCAATACTTTGGAATGTGTGATATTCTATGTTAGTACTTCAACAGCCTAAACTCTAACTTGCTGGACATTAGGTTTAAGAAAGATCTCACCATGAACTCTCCAGGTCGGTTTCATCTGCTGTCTTAAAACAGACAGATTGTTGTACGCAAGAACAGCAGCATCTAATGCATTAACTCCTTCCCAAGGATAAGCAGCAGCATGAGAAGCTTTTCCATAGTATTTCACAGTCACACTAGGAAATAAAAGGCATTGCTTATTTGTTTCTCATTCACTGAAAAAAAAAAAAAATCTTTGAAATGAAAAACATCCTTTCGTTCCCACAAATATATGTCATTAAATTCTGTGCAGCATAACACCAAACAATTTACCTGGCACCAGACCGTTGCATAGATAAACTATCTTTGACTGCAAAAATACACTGAAAGATTTCTAGAAAACCAGTAGAATTGAATGATACCAAGAGCCAGTCAGGCAAGGGAGTTACTGGTAACATATTATATAGCCTTTTCCTGAAGAGTACATGCTTCACATATTAACTAAATTTCTCCACCGCTTTTTTTATATACTGCCTGACTCTTCTTCTGAGACCCTTTTGAGACTTTTCTGAGACTCTTCTCAGATGATAACAATTCCTTTTCTCTGATTTAAAATTGGAAGGTGAGTGTCCTAATTCTTGTCAAATAAACTGTGTACAGTATGTAAGACAGCAAAAGCACGTAAGACCACATATAACCCATGTCTAAATAACAAAAGTCAAGTTTTACGAGTATGGAAAAGCACAGCCTATTGTAAAATACACATTATTATGCTACAGCAAGGATGTTCTCTCCTGGCACCCTTCTAAAAAAGTGGTAGAAAGGCTTGCAACAAGGAGGAAATCTAAAGCAAAGGCTATCCTCCAACTTCACAGAAGTCATAAAATATTGCACCTTAACATATCCAGTAAAAATTCAGGCTTTGCTTCATCTGAGGGCCATTAATATTAGCCTAACAAAATAACTTAGTATTTTAGACTGTTTACAAGAACTGTTCACAAAATAGGAAAACATTAAATACTGACATCTACCTATAAGGTCTCACTATTGATAAAATACACAAAACAATCTGTACTCCATACCCACTCCTTTATAGAAAAAACTCAATCTTCAAGCGTTCCTCCCACCCCCAAGACACAAAACTTGTCTCTTATCCAGCCACGACCAGCCTAATTTGCTTGTCCCTCTGTCTTGCCAACTTAACCAGTTATCCTGAAGTGACCCCTTGTGCTCAGAACCATGCCACAGCTGCAAGTTAACACCAGCACTTAAATTCTGGAAGGCAAAAAGGGACACAATGAAGTGTACTGTTGCAACAGGAAACCTCTCTTACTACTGCTGCAATCCAAATTAAGCTTGCCTTTTTCTATCCCCACTAATCTTCCAAGACAATCACAGAACCCATTCTCTAGACTGGGAATTTTATTTAAAATGTATTGTCATTAAGAAATGCAAGAAACTTGTCCATTAGTATCCCAAGTATTAGACTGCAACGCCTCAAATCCAGGCACAAAGATGCCTGGACATTCTCAAAAAAACAGAAAGAAGGCAAAGTACAGCAAAAAGTCATGCTTCAGTACTCTGTTCCAGAAGGAACATGTGTTTCTTATTTAAAAAAAAAGTTCTTTCAGCATTCCTTTGTTTGTACTACTTTTGCTACACAAACGTCACACTCAGAAAAACCCAACAGATTTTGCAGAATAATAACACCCTAAGCCAGTTTAAGAACACCAGCAGAAGAATGCGGATCCTCTTTGTCCAATAATAAACAGGCTGATTAAGTGAAGGGTAAGTGAATAAGAATCAGCAAACTTTGGCATGTATCCACCAGTTATCCCAATATGTTAATCTTATTTCAGGCACAAGCCAGCTTTCAGAACTGCAGACACAGAAATACTAGCAACTTAGTGATCATCAGTCCTTAAACTCCCTGCAAACAACCAAAGACCAATTAAAGTTAGAAAAACTGTCTGCCTTTGAAACCTCATAATTACAAAAAATATGACAAACTCAGTATTTCAAGCTTTTGGAGGTAATAAGTTGTTTCGCTCAGCACTTCAATTCCATGCCTCCTCCACATTCTAAGGTTTAAAGGCTATCTAGGACTTGCATCCTATTGCAGACCCTGACCTCTGAAGAGAGATTTCCAAATCTTATTGTATCCAACTCAAAAGGTTATTGTAAGCAGAAAGACAAAGCTATCATTGAAAACTACACCTTGAAGATTATAAATATAGTCTTAAAGTAAAGCAAAGGCAAATTGGGCTAAGTCTTGAAGGACGTTACAACAACCAGTTAAGACTCTTTAGAAACATGAGGAAGGAATGGAGCAGAGAACTGGCCAGGTGGTGAAGACTAACCCTTGCCTTTTTACCATGAAACTTGGTAGTAACAGAAGCAAATTACCCACTGGAAATAGCGGTGGTAAAAGCAAAATGGTCAGTAAAATCAAGCATATCAGAGGCTGGACAGTAGCAAAACCAATCTGAACACAATTCCCAGTACAAATCATAAGAAAAATTAGTTATTTAAATAATTCAGAATTTAGTCTGAAGCAGTCAAATGTAATACTTGTAAAAGCTTTTGCACTGGAGGGAGTTTACTAGTGGAGTCTCTGTAAGGTAAGACCCTGGGATCAGGAATCACATAACACATAGAAGGATGTGACAAAAAACGCAGGAACAAAACCTGCTGGCAGACTACTGCTGGAACACTGTGGAAACAGACATTTACAACACCAAAGGAAGAACAGCATGACCTTGCAGACTGGCAGAGCAAGAAAGGAATGAAGCTCCAAAGTATTTTTTAAAAATCATGTACTTAAAGACCAAGCATTTGCCTAAGAGTTGATTACTTGAAAATTACTGAAGAGGAAGTCTCAAACATGCCAGCTGTCTCCAAAATGATAAGGAAACACTATGGTCCATGCAGCAGCTGAGTAAGATCTAAGGCAATTGCACCTCATGTACTGTGTACAATTCTGGGGATGCACAGCCAGCAAGGTGTACTTTAAGACAAGTGAAGTGACTCAAAGCACAAGCGAGCCAGTGCCGTCTCTGAACATCAGGGCTGAAAAATCAGAAGACAAGGTATAATTTCAAAGAGTTATATGGCTGGCAGAAGAGGCAGCAGTGTGAGGGTAGGACTGCTGTCCATCCTTACACTGGGTGCAAACATGAAGGAAAGACAAGTACCACTTTGGATCAAAACCAAAAAGTTGATGCGACACACAACATGGCTGTGACTAAATTTAGTGTGGAAGTTACTACAAATTCAAACTTCAGTCAGGCTTAGCTGGCCAGTTCTTTTCAAAAGGAGGAAGCTAAACATGAAACACGTTCCAAACTGATTAAAAATGCATAGAGGACCACATGACTGGCATCTAGGAAAGCACAGAATGACGACGTTTGAGACCCTGCAGTTGTATCTTTAAATTCTACTTCAACAGATGGCATAATCACATGAATGTTTAAAAGAAACACCTAGAAATACCACAACAAAAGATGGACTTTTGGGATACATGGAAGATTATCTCAGATCAGTCAGGGATTTGAGCACTAGGCTGAACACAGCACTTTGGAAGAATGGCTCAGAGTGCCGTTCCCTAACACTAACCTGAGCTGAGAGCAAATACCTTTGTCTGAAGGGCACCTGCAAGGCTCCGGGTTCAGCCACTGCTAAAGCAGATCCCCTTCTCAAGAAGGGAACAAAAAGCTCATAACAAACCACCTCTTTCCACCTGAACCCACCCACTTACTCATGTTCGGCCACGTCGGGCAGGTAAGCAGCGTTTTCTTGCGAGGGGTGCGCCATGAAAACCACATCCAGGCCATCGAACGCTCCAGCCTTGATGAGGTCTATTTTGCCTCCTCCTTGCTCTTCCGCGGGCGTCCCCAGCACCGTGATCTGCAGCACAAACGCACAGAGACAGTCAGGGCTGTCAGGGAGCGCTCACCGCCGCTCCCCCGGGAGGGCTCCCACCTGCACGGCCACGGGCTCCGCCAGGCTCTCCAGGGCGGCCTTCAGCGCCAGCGCGGCGGCGGCTCCCACCTCGGCGATGAGGTTGTGGCCGCAGGCGTGCCCGAGCCCGGGCAGGGCGTCGTACTCGCAGAGGAAGGCGAGGCGGAGCGGGTCCTGCGGGGCCGCCGAGCCCCACAGGGCGCGGAAAGCTGTGCCCAGCTTGTAGCGCGGCTGCACGGCCCAGGCGGCGCCGGGCAGGTCCCCGCTGGAGAAGAAGCGGGTCAGGGCGTCGTGCGCCTGGTGCTCCGCGTACGCCAGCTCGGGACGGCTCCAGATGTCGCGGCTCAGCGCACCCAGCCGCGCAGCGTTCAGATCCACGCTCTCGCACGCCCGCTGCTTCAGCGCCTCCAGCGCGGCGGCGGCGGCGGGGCCGCTCTCCGGCGGCTCTTGCGGCTTCATGAGGCCTCAGGAGCACCGCTCCTAAGCTCACGCGCACCTGCCCTCCGCCGCGGCACCTGCGCTGCCGCCCCCTTTTATCGCCTCTCTTCGCCGCGAGACTCGGTGGGAAATGTAGTTCGTAATCACGGTCTGGCCTGTAGGCTGCGCCCAGCCGGAACTCCCCGCCCCAGCGTGCCTAGCGCGGCCCCCCGGCGGAGTTTCGGGGCCCGCCCGCAGCCCGTGCCGGCTGTGCTGCCGGGCGCCGCTCGCTCGCTCCCTCAGCCGCGGGATCGCGGAGAGAATTGAAAAGGTTAAGGTAGGAGACTCACGGGTTGAAGTAAAGCCAGTACCATAGGGAAAGCAAAAGCCGCGCACACAAGCAAAGGAAGGAATGAATTCCCTGCTTGCAGGTGGGTGCTCAGCCATCCCCAGGAGAGCAGGGCCCATCACACCTCACGGTGACTCGGGAAGACAAACGGCATCACTGCAAGCGTCCTCCCCTTCCTCCTTCTTCCCCTGCCTTATATACCGAGCATGATGTTCCATGGTCTGGAATGTCTCTTTGTCACTTGGGGTCACCTCTCCAGGCTGTGTCTCCTCCCAAACACCCCCAGCCTCCCCACCAGCCTGGCAGCACAGAAATCAGAAAAGGCCTTGGCTCTGTGTAAACCCTGCCCAGCAATAACAAAAACATCTCTATCTTGTCAACCCTGTGTTCAGCACAAATCCAAAACACAGTCCCTGCCAGCCATTGTGAAGAAAATTAACTCTGTTTCAGTTAAAACCAGCATAAAATATTAGAAAGATAAGTTAAGTGTTGGAAGAATTGCCTTGTTAAACTTTAGGGCTTGGTGTGCTTCAGTGATCTCAGACCTGCTGGGGAGAGGGTGGTGTTAAAAAAGCTTAGCAAGAAGGATGTCCCGCTGATAGCGGGTAAAAAGAATGCACAATTTACAGACCACAAGGACATTTGGCAGAGCTCCCACGATAAGGAAGAAACTAACAAAGCCAATTCAGCAACTGTGCTGAAATCAGCGCCAACTGGGTGAAATGTAATTCTGGCAGAGGGAGATCGTAACCACCAACTCATAGCCCCCTGACTCAAAAGAAGGGAAAAGACTGTGTGGACTAATTAGCACAAGAAGAGGGGGGCACACTTAACCAATAAAAAATAGAACAGTAAGTAGCAGGAGAGCTATGTATCTTATAGCCAAGGAAAAATCATGCCTTTGCTAAATGTGTAAGTAGTGAAATGTTTTGATAGTGGATGTGCCACCCAGCATGCCTTTCTTTGCAGAACTGTAAATAAATCAAACATCTGACTCTGAGTGTGGATTGGCCCCTTGCACACTGGGTATAAGAACCTAATTTGGCACAACATGCTGATGGAGCACATGCCTTGTTACCTACGTGTGTTACCATCACAACACCCAGAGATTGCATTCAAGTGCCAGGTGTGCTGGACCTCTTCTGGGCTTGTCTTCTGTGTTCTTTGACATCTTCATTTTTTTTCCCAACCAGGAGCCCTGTCTGTCTGGATTTGGGTTACATCTTTACATTTCTCTGGTATTCCTGCAGGCCAGGCCTGTGAGAGCCAGCTAGTCAGGAGTTTTTAGATACAAGCTATGTAGCAAGGAACCTGCCTACTGAGCCAACCCATACCTGACAAACATTAAAGTCAACAGGAAGAAAATGACAAATTCTGGTTGGTGTGTTTGTTTTTTTTTTTTTTCCCTTTATTTGTTTATCCACTGTATTCTTTCTCCACAACTTTTCTGTCAACTGGAGAGGTGCTTGGTGTGCTGAACTGCAGGATTCCCCTCTCCACAGAAGATGGGGGAGGTTCTTTTCCTAGTGACACCCAAACCCTACAGGACTCTCAGTCACTCCAAGACGAGCTCAGGCTCCCATGCCGTACATTTGTCATGAGCTATTTTTACCCTTGAAACATACTACAAGTATGTTGACAAGTATTGTGGCTATGGTTGGTTCTTTCCTCCACCCCCAAATTCTTCCAAGTGGAATAAAGCCATCAACCCCAAAACATGCTGAACTTAGTTTGAACTCTGGACACATGTTGAACTATCCTTAGGGATACATGCAGTAAGTATTTGTCAGCAGCTGAGGGGGCATGTACTCAGCAGAAGGTCACGTAATTCAGATCTGTTTGCCAAGGGATTTTTAGGGCTGGAAACCCTTTGGAGCAGGCAGAGTGTTCCTGAGGATAGTGCCAGGCCAGCATTCTTTAGGAATAATCACTGTAGGCATACATCAAACTCAGTCACTTTTGCACTCATGGAAAAAGCTGGCTCCCACTTGAAGTTTTAGTGAGGAGGGAAAAAAAAACCCTCATGTATTTTTGCTTCCCAAGTACCTGATTCCTTGAGGCACTACTGTTCATTATATAGTTTTGTATTTCTTCAATAAAAACCCAGGGTCCTTTTGAACCTGCACAGATTCATTCAGGACACTCCAGATCTTTGCATATCTGATCAGTGTGTGGCATTACAGCTGAGAATGCCGAGCCTCAGAGCCACAGCTCACAGGAATGGTGAGGCTTGGCCACGGACCAAATTGTTCTGTGGCAGCTGCCTCCAAACAAGCTGGCTGCTTGTTTGGAGGGCTGAAGAAAGAGTAGAGAGTGCACACGAATGCCAACATCTGAAAGTGGGACAAAGTTAGCACTGGTTCCTCCAGGAAAATTTACTACTCATGGGGAACAGCTAAATTACTTTTAGGATTATGTTATCTGCTCACAGCTTGAGGTTTTCCTTTCCAACTGAGATCTCAGATAATCAGAGGGTTGAATACTAATGTGACCACTGTCTCATTTGCTTGAAATTAACTTTTAGAATACAGTTGGAATCTTCTTTGTCTCCTGTGAGGACTTGTGAAGCATGCAGCACTAAGATAGCCAACAATTTTATAAATTTAAGCGTTACAGAGTTTACACCAGCTTAAGAATTCAAATTTGCATGTCTGAAAAGGGGTAATATATATCATAATGAGCATTAACATCAGTTAACATAATAATGAGTATGTTGTTTTGGTATGTTCCACTTCACAACTCCAGATAATTTGCACACTTTGTGTACAAGCTGCAAGTGTGGTTCCTTGAGAGGGACTTGCTGACCGGAGAGTTTCCCTCCATACCTCCTGGAATGTGCTCCTGCTGCTGCTTCTCCTGTGTGGGTCCAGCAACTGTGTTGTCTTCAATGACCTAGTTCAGTCAGTAAAAATATGCTTAGAAAAGAAAAATGGATATTTTTCATCTGGAAACAAGTTTTGCAAGACACACAATAGATCTCTGCTTCCAAAAGTTCACAGCTCCATCATGATTTTCCCTCATCCAGCCAAGAATCTGTGCCACTCAGTAGGCTGCTTTGGGTATTTGTGGGACCTTTACCTGAGCTGATGCAATTCACTAAAATGGCACCAAAAGAGGCTTGTTCAAAAAATGAGGTAATTTCCTGTTGGTTTAGTGAGCAAAGGCTCACCATTGGGCAAAGGTCCACAAAGAGCCAGGACAAGGAAGTTGTAGTGAGACTAGATGTGTGGAAGCATGAACTGCTTAGTCAGCTCAGCCACCCTGATAAATCCTACCCTGAGAGAGCTGCTGGGAGCATCACTGTCAAGGACAGCCCACAGAACTAAAAATAAACACAGCTGCAGCACGTATTAAAGCAAAGTGGGGGCCTTGGTTGTGAGCAAAGCAAAGAAACATCTTCACACAAGCTGAAGACTAAGCAAGGCCACAAGAAATTTTAATCTGACACAATAAAAATAGTGCTGTGACTCCTGAAATCAGTCCAAATCAGGAAGGAGAAAGGAAAAGGTGTAAAATTCTTTAATTAAAGAAACAGATGCATGTTAATAGGCTTCCATTCCTTTAATAAAGAGCATTTACACTCCCATTCTTGTTCCTATTCTGTTGTTCGAGTGGAAGAACCACTGGATATTTACCCCAGAGATGGGATGGTACCTTTCAAATTGGCAATCATTTTCTTGCTCCTTATACTAGAAAATTTCAGGTCTCAGTTATTACTTTATCATGTATTTTCTTCTAATTTAGGGGAAGGCATCAGTCTTTTAACTTTTTATACTGGTTTGAAAATTCACTGAATATGTTCAAGAGGAAAAAAACATTTATATTCAGTGCCTTTGTTTTCTATAGGTTGTGCCTTGGGTCATGATTACATAAATGTTGTATTACAGTCAATCTAAATTATAAGTCTACAAAATGAAAAACATATAACTATGACATGTTGTTTTCTAAGACAGAGGAAAATTACTAGTCCATTTTTAAAAAACAAAGTAAAAAATACTATTATGATATTTTGATTGTGCTAAACAAATTATAATGGACCATTAGGCTGTTTAAAATACTGTTACTACATATAGAGGAAATACAATCTGGGAAACATTTCTTTGGGAAAAGCAAGAATTGTGCATATATTTGTTCATAAATAAACAAGAACAAACCTCACAGCTGCTAATTCAATTCATATTCCTGGAATCAGGCTGTAAACAAATGCTTGTATTTTTGTTTTGGAGGGTGGATGAAGTTCAGTAGCTTTCCATTGGTCTAAAAGAAGGAACATCTGTTGTGGCCATAAAAAACTGGATGATCAAGTTTACCACATCCCACATTAGCAACATTAGGCATTGAGGTTGAAATCCTGATCACACTGAACTCGGCAAAAGTTTTGCTGTTAAATTCCAGGTGGCCTGGATTTGAAGCCAAGCTCCAAAGCTTTAAAAACAAGAGCACAGTAAGTATTAAAAACAAAAGTAGGCTGCTGCTGTGTGTAGGAGCTATACACTGACCTGCCTAAGATAACATTCCAGCCTGGTATACAAATACCTTTATATTAGGCAGTATGTATCAAGACATACAATGCTACAATAGTGAATCCTGTGTTTAAAAAGAAATCATGGTAAGGGCTTCCTTGGTTAGATCACAGTATCAATATCAACACAGAGCAGAAGAATTTTTAGGAACTCAGGAAGAGAAACAACTTGAGTCACTGAAGCATACTGTCTCTTTTAACCATTACTGGATCAGGGATGCCACTACACATCTTATACATTTCTTATTAAGGGAAAAAATGCAGGGTAGGTGGGTTCAGAAAAGTGAAATCTTCTCCCTGTAGACATATCATTACCACCACTTAAGAGTCAACCACAGTGAAGTCAAAAACTCAGAGCAGACTGAGACAGAAAACATGAGTTTATTGTTCCTTCGTAATGTCTGGTTACATCATGCACAATACTCAGAATTAAATCTGAAACCCCTCACACGGTGTGTTTTATTAACTATTTAACTTAGTGGGTAAGGCCTCATTTGCCCAAATGCTGTGAGCCTGTAGCAGAAAGGTAAGAGGTGCTGGGAGCTCAGACACCCTCACTGAGAAGGCAGCTCTGGCTGTTTGCTGCTGCCCCAGCTCTTTGTGCCTGCCAAAGATGCCTGCCCCAGCTCTGGTGGCAGAATGAGACACAATTGCTTCCGAGCTGTTTCAGTGCAAAGTCCAAAAGCTTGGTTCAAGCTGCCCCCACCCCCCTTGGCATTTTATGCTTTTAACACTGGATTTTATCCTGAAGCAGCTTAAGAGTTATCTGTGTTCTCAGTCTGCTGACTCCACTATGTGGGTGGTATCCTCTGGGAGACAGGCAATAATATTTTAAACCGACACAGTTATTTTCAAAACAATCACTTTCATGCACCATTAGCCACAGAGGCTGTATAAGCTTTGCCAGTTTTAGACTGGTTTAACAAACAGTACTTTTCTATCTGATGCAGATTTTCATTTGCACTCTGAAAGCCGCAAGAATGCAGCAAGGGCTTAGCTGTAGCTATTTTTGCCTTTTTTTTTTTTTTCCCCAACTGGGGTGAGATTATTTCAACAAGGAACAGCAGTTAACTCCAAGAAAAGTTCAAAAATTGCCTGACTTAAACATTGCCAATTAGAGCAGATAGCTCTAGTAAAAAAGGTAGAGCTAGATAAACTTAGATTTCTTTTTTTGGTTTGTCTCTGTGAAGACTTACATAAAACTTATCAGCTACTACCAGGCTCTTAGAAGTATGCGCAGCCTAATGTAAACAGGGAATTAAATTACTGATATCCAAGACTCTTGACACACAAACTTACTGACTGCTTGCTTTCTCTTTCATACTCAAATTTTACTTTTGTAACAGCAAGAAAAGTGTCAAATATCAAAGATCTTACCTCAGCAGAAAATGCCTTTGAATCCTCACTCCTCCAATAAAAAAATCCTGCCTCAACTATGCTCTTTTGTTTCTTACACTGTTACATTTTCATATGTATTTTAATCTGTGATATGGTAATTATTTCACATTATACTATAGGTCAATTGTTATATTTGTATCATTTCTGTAGTAGCAGCATCAATGCAGTCATATTGCTACCCCAGTTTGAAAAGATTTGTGATGAAAGTAGCCTGATCACATATGTGTTTCTTCAAGACACTTGATGCTAAATCAGGTCCATTACTGACAATATAAGCCTTTTTTCATTTTATTTATTTAAGTATTATATTATTTGTTATATTTTGTTGTAGCTTAGATGCTTAGCTCCTTTCTTCCTCTAAGAGCAGGTTTTTCTTATTTAATGTCAGATAAATTCAATGCTTAATTTCATAGCATTGATGCCTTACAGACCTAGAAATAATATACTTTTGAGACAGTATTAGTGTAGGAGTAATATAAAGACTGGTCTTTACTGGAGGCCTCTGAGGGACAGATATAGAAAAATGCATACCCTGCACAGGGTGAATACAGTTTTATAAGTTTAGCAAATTAGCATAATTGACAAGAATCCCCAATTAGAAGCACAAGTGATGAAATAATCGCTCCCTTTTGGTTCCACCTCTTCTGTAGCCCTCCCTTTAGATAGGAACCAAATTTTGTACATGAAAATATGTCTCAAAGATCTGGCTCAGATCTTCAACCTTGGCTCCCATAAAGAATCAAGATGCCAAACTTTGTACATGAAAATATGTCTGGCTCAGATCTTCAACCTTGGCTCCCATAAAGAATCAAGATAGGATAGGGGCCTTGGACCCCTCAGGGCTTGGAGCCTCTGGAGTATGTTTTGTCTTTCTGCCTGTCAGGGTAGGGAAAAGTACTGGAGCTAGCTAGGAACTATATCCAACAATAGTCTACAGAGCTATGAATAGATATATAAGAAATATAAAAGCCAAAATTATTCTGGCATCAGCATGACTTACTAACTGGGCAACAAACACTAACAGCCCAGAGTGGAAGGAAAAACTGATGATGAGATGTGGATAGCTTAAGTCTCTGTGGCTGCCAACTCCTCTTGAAAGCCTGAGGTAGCTCACCTTTGGGAGGAGAGGAGCACGGCAATGAGCAGGGACTGCAGCTTTCCCCCTGTGCGTGTGCTGGCTGACTCATAGACCACAGCACAGAAAACAGACAGAGAACACAGGTAGGTGTGTTATGGCCACAAACTGCAGCCTTTCTGTCCATTGGTGTTAGCTGCCCCCCCACCACCTCTCAAAGAGAGTTAATCCATCCCTGCACACACAAGACCAAAATGTGTTCCCTGCTAAATCCTGGTGGAGCTGAAACAAAGTCAAAAATTGTTACACAATTCTCCACGCATTTAATTACTTCTCTCAGCTCCCAGTTTAAAAATGGTTAATAACATTTTTCGTATTTGAAAATGTGAGTGAAAAACTAAATATAGACTGTGTTAAACTTTTCAAAGTAATGAAAAAAATCTTACCTTTCCTGATGTTAAAATGACCCTTTAGTTATGCCACTAGTTATTTACATTCTATACTGCTAGAAATAGTTTAATTTTGCTATTGATTCAAACAGAACCACAGTTAGGTCCTAGCTCTTTTATTCCCTTGGAGGAAGAACGTACTTTGCAGCTCTTTAAGTTCTTTATTTTTAATACAGTGAGCCTTTGAAGTATTGCAGCTGTTTGTTCACAGACAGTATGTATTTCTGGGTTAAACATACAGAAGAGGACTACTCAATTCAAACAATTCAATATACAATTTTCTAATTTAAAATTTATATTTAAATATAGATGGACATTTTCTTCTCAAAAAATTTATGTAAAAGCCTCTAGTTTTTTCATATGAGTACACTATTTTGCAGATAGACAGCAAATTTATTATATATTTGCAATCCACAGGAATCTTAAATGGATTACATCTGTTAGACATCAAAATTGCTATTAAATACTTTGTTGTGGATTTAGTGGTACTGAGGAGCTCTTAAGACAGAACCAGCAGCTTACTGTGTCTAATTGAAAATACCTTTACCCTCAAAGATTTTATGTTATTATTTTTTAAAAATCAGAAGTATGATATATTGCATAATAATAAAAACACTTGTATTAAGTAGTGACATTTTCCACAATACCCTGGGAAATTACATTAAAAAGAGTAATTATTTTTGTTCTCGATTTGTACCAATTATGCAAATACAAACACAACAAGCCTTAAGGGTGCTCATTAATAATTATTTGCCTAATTAATTTCAAAAAAATACATTCTAACCCATACTTTATCTAGTCACAGTGGGAATATACGAAGCAATAACACAGTAGCTATAACTACTATAGCATACTATGATTTTTTTAGTGTTTTTTAAAATTCAATTCGTAGTATCACAAATATAAGTAAACACAGAGTATGTTTGCTCTCACCATGTATACTTCTGGGTTTACTGCTGACAAAAAGAGGTTTATGGGTATAATGAATGTGCAGGTTTGTTGGCAATTATATCAGTTTTCTGGGAAAAATTAAGCAGAAAGGTGAAAAGGAAAAAATATATTTGTCTACAAGGCTACTCGAAATAATCATATTTCTAATTTACAATACTATGAACTTTGCTAATTTTGTACAAATAACTCATGAGAGTTGGATTTCTTCAAATCAATGTAATGCATGTGCAGAACTTTGCCAGAGTTTCAGGGTCATTTTGAACTTGTGAAATCATCACTGTGAAATGAAACAAAGTTTTGTATTTTTAAAATTCAAGGGAAAAAAGGCATCCAGTATATCCAGAAACTTGTGAACAAGAACTGACAATTGCACATAGTGGAGGTCAAACTGTGTTACTGAACAAGCTAGTCCAATCCATTTTGGTTTCCACTAATGGTTAAGATGATTTCGAGGTGATCATACATTGCCCAGTGATGTCTGGCAAACTCAGGTAATGTGTTCTAGTTGCTTCTAGCCCAAGAGAGCTTGATCTTTAGCTACCTCAGCCTGCTTCTTGTTGCCTAGACTTAAGCTGTTTGTTTTTAAAGCGCATTTTAGAGACCCTGAGCTGCAGTTTGTTGGGGTGCTTTACTAACATCCAGTTAGTAGCAAGGTGGTCAGGGCCAGTTCCTGTAGTTAAATGCCCGTGTCCTACATTCTCAGGCACAATGCTCATGTACCAATATCTGTGTACACTGCACAATGTTTTATGTAGGTTTTATATTACATGTACGTGAGCTCCCTTCTCCTTACCAATGCTGCTTCCTGTACCACATACCAAGGATATTTGTATGAGTTGTGTGCCATGCCAGTGTTGCGCCCATATGGACATGTGCCTTTCCAGAAATCTTCCAGTGGATAACTGGAATGTCATTACTTGAAATCAGGAGCACTAGTTTTTGGGTTTTTTAAAAATCATCCTCACAGTGTGTGGGTAATTCACAAGGAACAGGCACATGGCAGAGACCTGAGAGTGCTGTGCAAGGAACTTAAAGACACCTGTGGATGTGAAATACTCTTCAATTCACATACCCACAGTTAGAGAACAAAAGAAGCAAATTTAACTGCAGCCTGAAAAAAACCCACTATATACCTATCTGGGGACTGACTGCTTTCCTAAGCTTTCAACAAGGCTGCTGGAGAAGCAGAAAGCAGGTGGACATGAGCACCTCTTTGCTGAAAGCCCTATTGCCTAGGATTCACCATCAGCAAAAAAACCCAGGCCCTTCTTGTTGTGTTCCCTCCCCTGTCAGCCATACTCACCTCTAGTATATTACTTCAAGACCTGCACTCCTTTGCACTATGTGATTGAACAAGCTGTTGTGATTAGTAGTCTCAGTACATCCAGCAGCTAGGCAGAGCAATAGGGTATTAAAAATACATGTTAAACTGCAGGAGACCACAGGGAATCTGGAAACCTCTGTGGGTTTTAAGTGTCAGCAGATGGCATGGCATGACCTACTTTGGAATAAATAAATTTAAAAAGAAAGGGTAAAGTTGCTCTGTCAAGAAGGGTCTGTGCTGATACTGGGAAGCTGTGGAGCTGCAGAGCTCAGGGACCAACAATGGGGTGTCTCAAGGCTGCCAGCTGAGTTCGCAGCCCAGGCATCATTAGTATGTGTTTGCTGTTCAGTAGCCTACTCAATATGTGCTGGTAATATTAATCTGGGTTTCCTAGCAGCAGGTGCCTCTATCATAAGATTTTCTAGCCTGATTACTTTGCAGATTGGCAGAAAGTCCAAGGTTTGAGTGACTCAAAATAGCAAAATTAAATTTCCAGCCCTAGCAATGTCTCTTCTGGAGTCAGGCTGGGTACTGATTCTATGGTATCACCTTTTTCTTTTAAAGGATACTTACAATAAAAGACTTCATTTTCCAAAGAAAAGAATACAGCCCAGTACTTTCAATCAGCACCGCACACATAAAAGTGATTGTCAGATTTTTAAACTCTCCTCTTATATTTGCTTTAAGGTATACACCATCTATTATTACTACTGCTAATTTCAATGGGAACATCTCTGAATTGTGTTATTTCTATAGCATCAAGTGTCCTCAATCTCCTCATCTGCTATTTTATAAATTTCGCCTGTCTTCATTATTGTATCCAGCCTTTTCCAGAATGTCCCTTTAAAAAGGAGCATATAAATCCTTCTAAAAGCATAAAGAAAAAAAAACCCAAACAAACTGGATAACATTGTCTATTGTGAGACAAAATGTGCAGACAGGTCAGATGCTTTACTGAGCTCTGCTTGTGGAGTAACATGCATGTGAAGCTCACAGTTCCAGCATGTATTCACTTGATTTTATGGACAGTTAAAGCAAAACTGCCATTTGCTACCTGGCAAAGAGAATGAGCTATCTAAGCCCACTGAGCACCGTGTTTGTAGAACAATATAACCAATTAATTATGTAGTATGGATAATTTAAGTTTTTTTAATCTGTTCAAATTTTTATAATTTAAATGCATATAAACATTCAGTTCAGTTATGAATACAGTGTGTGTTCTTGACACCCTGCTTGTAACATAAGGATATGCTTTCCCATCGATCTGGGACAAATCCTCTCAAGGGACACTAGACTAAATAACCATTTGATTTTAGATGACAGTTGAAGAATCAAAACATTTTACACAAGACCCATTGTGATTTTTTTAATCTGCTTATTCTTTTAATCCTGTTCATTCTTAAACATTTTATATCTTTTAGCCCTTTTAACTCAATATACAGGTAACAGGGACAGATTGATTTTAAAGCTTTCCCAACCTGTTAGCATTATGGAGATATATTTATACTGTCTGACAGGGAGAATCCCGTGTGACAGGAAAGGCTGAAGGCATTCAGCCATTCAACCCTCTGCCAGGCTCCATTTCAGATGATCAGAACTGGCCCTGAGTAACCCAGCCTGACCTAGCAGTCACCCCTGCTGTGAGCAGGAGGCAGGACCAGAAGACTCCTGAGGTCCCTTCCAGCCTGCATTACCTATGGTCAGGTGTTGGGAGCTAGTGTTTGCATTAGACTTTAATACGGCGAGCCTTAGCAAAGCAATTTTTCTGGAGTGCCAGAGGAACTTTCCAAACCTCCAAATGTGCAGATAGACCTGCAGCTCTCCCTGTGGTGTAGGTATTCAGCTTACATGAGAAACATCTCAGGTACCCCACCTTGGAGCCACACACCTGCCTTGAAAGAGAAGAAGAAATTTTTATAACTCATTGATATCCTCAAAATATACATCTCACTTCCTACAACAGCTGACATCTCTTTCTGCTCCTTCACTTAATACAAGCCATGAGCCATGGCCACTGGAGGTCCCAGGGAGGCACATGGGCACTGCCACCACATCGTGCTATGCACAGACCTTCCCATCAAGCAGGCACAAATCCTTGCTGCCCTCCCCTGGCAGCAGATCTGATGCCACCTCCTTGGCTGGGGAGGGTTAGAGACCATCTATTCGATGGCCTACAGCACTCAACATGTTTCTTCCTGCCTCAAAAGGATGCACAAACAGCCCTTTGGATGATCACAGCATTGAGGTGATGGTATAGGAACAACGCGTCCTTCTCACGAGGCAGGTCTCACCCTGGTCCATGGGGTGACCACCATCCATCTTGTTTGCTTCCTTAGTGCTCCTAGTGGGATACACATTATGTAAGGGAATGAAAATTATGAAGGTATGTGTAGAGTTTGTGGGGAAATTATTAGTAACTTCATGGCTAGTGTGCAAACATGGACCTTTGGTAAGGCCCTGAGCAGGAACACAGGTTTAGTACCTGCTCAGTTTTGTTCTGAGTTGTCACATCACTAAGTCTAATCACTAATCTCTAATAGAAAAAATAAGCATGAGTGTGTTTGTAAAGTCAGGTCTTAGACCCATGGTGACATTTTCTGTGACTGATTTCATTTGGTGTGCATGTTTGTACTTACTTTTTCTCAGAAATCTCTCCCAGCACTTTGAATGTCCTCTCCTCAGTAATGCAGAAGTGCTGCTGTCTGGACAGGAGACCCACACTTAGTTAAAAAGCTAAAGAATGAGAACTGTCCAGACACATGGTAAATGCTCCAGTGTGAGGTGCACTTTATCCATTATTATGAAGGACTAAATATTTAATGAGGCTTTTTTAGCTTCCTGGTCAGGATGTCCCTAGATTTTCATCTGTTACATATCTCATTTGCTTTTATCTCCTCCAGATTCTGTGCTTAGACAGGAAAGTAGTAGGCAGTAGACATGTAGACAGGTAGACATGTAGACAGTTTACATGTAGAATATAGAAAAATTCTTATGAAATTACTTTGAACAAAGGCCTAGATTCACAAAAACCTGCCAGCACTATTTTCTTTTGAGGAGATGGTATGGATAATGCTGTCTTTTAAATGTTTTCTTATATTTATTCTGCTGATGATATAACTCTATTCACAGCAATATTTTTATTCTTCACATGACTAATTTGGTAGCACAAATCCAGAGTTGTCAGAAATCTGAATGCAAAAAAACTATCCTTAAAAATGAAAAACAGTGTTGTGAGGTACCTAGATATAAGACCCAGCAATATATAGGAACACTGTTTACAGAATTGACAAGACAGATCAAGGATGCATGACTAAGATGTAATTTCTGCTATAAAAAATACTTTAGTTTTCCTGAAGAAGTGCTGTAATAATAGTCTGTTTGGTTTGCCTGTCAGAGTATAGGTGACACTTCCACAGCTGAGATTTGAGAACTGAGATGACAGTCTCAGTTCCACTCCAGATCATTTCCAAGATGCTGCATATTAATGGGGTAATCAAGGGCAAAGTCACAGTCTGAGTCATTACAGGAAAGCCCAAAGAATGTGGAAAAATTGGTGTCAAGCTCTCAGGAAAGGTTGTCAGGTTCAGGAACTGGTGTTTCCATTGTCAAGAGAAAATCTGTCCTGGTACAGTGACACACCAAGACCTGCATTAAATCAGAGTGACTGTTCATGTGAGGAAGCAGAGTAGAAGGAGAACTTCAGTTTCTGATGTTCTGCACCTAGATGCTGTTCAAGTGATGTCATGAGCACCTCCAGAACAAAGCTGAGGCTAAACTGTCAAGTCTTACAAAACCTGTCAAAAGCTTTGCTAATTTAAAAACAAAAAAAAAAAAAAAAAAAACAAAAGGCCAGGCTGAGTGAGCATGAAATAGGATCCATACTCTGAAGTGCAATGAAATGAGTTCATTTGGGTCAGGTGAACAGTTGGGTTGCTTTCATGGGGTATTGTTAAAAGGCTTAGGTTAATCACAGTGAAAGGTGATGCACAGGTAAATTAGACAAGTAATCATCTGGTATCTCATATAGAAATTCTATTTTAAAAGTCAAAATTAAGTATATTCAGTTAAAAGTATTAGGGACATTTTGATAAGCTGTAATGTTGTTTTTTTTTTTTTTGGTTTTATCGTATGTGGAGGAGTATTTTCAGTTGTGATAATGTATGGCTTTTAGGCTTTTAACTGAAATGTTAAATGTTTTAACTGGTGTTGGTTATAAAGTATGAGCACACTCCAAGCATACAATTTGATTGGTTCTAAATTCAGTGAGATGGTATATCATAAATAAGTTGTTTTCAACAATTAGGATGCTTTTAATAAAAAAGAAACTTTAAAAGGCCTCATTTTTTTCTTAAATATTTTTGCCAATTGAGCAATAGCTCTCATTAGCCATGAAGTTGCCTGTACATTCATGTAGCAGTGAATATTCAATTTGTCACTTAATGGACATCTAGTCTACAAAATGTACTGCTGAAAAATGCTGCTAAAGTTCAAATCCATCAGGCCTGAAAAGTACTGTAACTTATTTACATTTATAAATAACATAATTAATCAAAATAATTGCAAATATTTTTTAAAACTGCAAGTTTGAAAGAGAAATGGAAAATCATTGTGTTTTACAGTACTCTCTAATAGCTTACAGATTTCTTTGGAAATATATGACTTGATACCTATTTCTTCTATGCTCTGACTAGGTTAGTATTGACAATGTGTACCAGCCTAGATAAACTAGTGAAGTTCTGAAAAACAGAATTATTTATAATGTCCTCTAAATGTGTAAAAATAGTTGCAGAAATATACATGTCCCTTCCTGTTTGCTGACTGTTAAGTTGAAGCTAGGGTTAGACAAATGTATCTAACTTTTAGGCCCTTGAATTATGACATATTCTACACTGTTTATCCTGTGATAAAAGGACAGGATAGAAAGCAACATCACACAGTTTTATTTATTGAAATTTCCTCCAAAGTTCATAAGTTTGCAGAAGGAAATGTGATTTTTCTAAATTGTTAAAACCCCAGGGATGCAGTCAATATGTCATGAGCTTGTGTTTTACAAAAGACTCTATTTCTAGTGTATTTTGTACATGGTGCCAAAAGTGCACTGGATGTTTTCTTTTAGAAATTAAGGTTTCCTGCCTAATTCTTGTTCTAGTCTCCAGCTGCCTTTTTGGTAAAACATAAGCTGAACAAAACCAAAAACAGTAACTTTTTTGTTGGTTTTCTTCTATTCTTTTTCGTTGCTATTCTTTCATTGTTCTGACACACCAGTATCACAATAATTCAAAAATATTTTTGCCTAATAAATTACTGCCTGCTACAAATAAATACATTACACTGAGCCACAAATACAGATTGAGCTGCTGCTGGCTGTGTTTTCCATCTGCAGAGCCTTTCTCCAAACTGCCTGACGACATCACTTAGATTATTCTGACTCACTGTGATCTCACAAAGCCTCTGCCTAATGCAGGTATTAGCAGCAGCAAATATTAGCAGTGGACATCAACTCCGTGAAACAGCAGAGTAAAGCAGATAGAGAATTTTTAAGAGTGGTTGAGTCTGCCTGTGATGAAAAATAAATACAGGGAAGGATTGATTTAATCTGTTTACATAACTGACTTTAAATTAACTTGCAATTAGGCCCTCACCAAGAATTACTCAGTGATTATACCCTCCAGCTGCCTAATGCAAGCATGGGTTCAGGGCAGGGCTGTAATGAGGAGGGATGAGCTACTGCTCCCCAAATGGGTCCTTTCGGGGCCACCCCTGTGGAATGCCAAAGCAAGCCACTAGAGGGAACTCAGCCTATGCCCTACGAGGCCTTGACTCTGGGTTTTCCCTACTACTCACTTCCTTGGACCCTTAAGCATAGCACACATGAAGCTATATGCATGTGCTTTAAAGACACCTGCGGCAGTAACTCCATCTGCTGAACAAACGTACCAGTGTTCTTTTGCGTTCCGTATGCACAGGGCGCCTTTCATCTTTTCTCTCAGCAGTAATGTGGGTTTTTAACTTCTGTCATTTCTTTTCTTTCCTTGTCACCTCTGTGTCCACCCGGTGTCAATGCTCCCTGGATGTGAACCAAAAAGTTACTGATTGTGTCCGTGGTTACTTTGTGTGTAAAATGCATTCTCTTGCATTTCTGGCACGGAAATTAAGGAAGGGTGGAGGTGGGCTAGAGTTCCTTAAAAAGCAATGTCAGGGAGGCTGGTTTCTATGTCAGCAGAGCTATTTCCTCATCAGGTCTCAGCTTCCCACTCCTTCACCTTCTTCCATATCTCACTGAAGCCCAGAGGCAAAGCACATCCTTCCCAGTCCCAAGAGCACTGCCCACATCACCATCTCAGCAGTGTTAAAAGTGAGCAAAGCCCTTCCTAAGAAAATTGTGACTAAGATGGCATTTGGATCAAGGCTGCAAGACTTGATCAAGATTACTTTTACCCTTCCCCCACATCTTCACACTGTTTTCCCATAGTATTTGAAAAGTAGGTCATATATGTGTTAAAAGTCATACAAACATATAACAGTTTGGAAGACTGGAAATAACCAATTGTAACAGCAATACACGTTAAGTCTTCAGTGTTGCCACAGGGAGGGGATAAAATCAGGATGTGTTGCCCGTGTAGAAGTTCCTGTTTCATTTGAAGGCTATTTAGGGGTGTGGGCTGCCCTCTCACTGAGTGCTACTTCTGGGGCTGTGAAGGGAAAACCAGTTTTTGGGTTGTTTTGGAAGGCTGCCTTCTTTAAACACTCTGAAATACACTGATACAGCCATCAAAGCTGGCATGTTTCAGAACATTACTGAGGCTGGTGGCTATGTGATCCAGATGGGGGCTCACCAGAATTGGGGGTCCTAACCTGAACCCTTTTTAACCCCAACACTTCCTAAAGACAGAAATTTCAATATGTATGTTGCTTGTTCATTTTTGTGTATTGAGCTATGGCTCTCCAGAGCTTCAGCATGTGTTCCCAACAGCATTGTAGTCAGAAAAATAAAAGAAATAAAAATTCATAACTGAAAAGAGGGAAAATGAAAAGTGTTGAAAATAGGAGTTGAGTTGAACTAACAGTGCACAGGCACAGTTAGTTGATCAGAGTTATCTCTGTGGACAAAGTAATAGCACCTGTGTTACCAGTTTCTCTTTATTAAAGTTAACTTACATGCAGCAAGAAGTCACAGGGCTGCTGTTGAATTCAGCCTCAATGGTTATAAATTTGAAAGACTACCCTTGACCAAAATGAGAGAAAACACAAAGGAGAAGTGTAAACTCTTACCTTGAATTGCTTGCAACACAACCAGGTCAGAAATGTGTTGGCTAACCATGGAACTACCACTGAACACTCAGACATCCACTGTCCTACAGCAGGAGGCTGAGTTTTGGACACATGCAACAAGCAGACTGTACATGTGGCAGGCTCTCAAACAGCAGACCCAGCCTAGAAAATTAGATTAAAAGTCTTGGTTCATGAAGGTCAGAGCTGCAGACTGCATTTGCATCTTCCTGTATGTCCTCCTGCCAGTGACCAGTCCATGTCAGACCTCTTAGACTTTCTGATCTCTAAGGAAAGTCTTCTTAAACTTCAATTGTTTTGGGTTTTGAGTTGTGTTTGACAGATTAATTCTGTGGTATCTGTGTGGACCAGTACACCAGCTGTTTCTAGTCCTCCAGGATATCAAGTGAGGTATGTTATAGTTATCAAGGCTTGACAAGTCAATTCATATCAGGTTGACAGGAGAAATCTCAAGAGAATCATTGCCTCTTGTAAAAATCTAACTATCCTCTAGGAAAAAGTGCATACTGTCTTGGAGGAACTGTACCCAGAACACAGCAGACTAAATGTGGCACACTCAATTTGATTTTTCGGGTGAAAAAAACTACATGTATTAACATTTGCCCAGAAGTGAGGGAACCTGAGAACAATTAAATGCATTTGGGAGGAAATACAAGAAAAAAGACACAGCTGCAGTGAAAAGTAAAGAAAACAGTTGGGGAAAGTGATGGGAAGACTAGAGGTGTTAAGAAGGACTGGCTGGTGGTAGACAAAAACTGGATCAGTTGCAAATTGCATGTTCTGTCCTCCTGGTGGAAAATGTTCTGTCTTGGGAAAGACTGGGCCTCTCTCTTTCTTCCAGGATCTAATAAAAGGCAAAAGATAAAGCAAATGTAAACTCAAGGAACTATGAGGTTACTGTGCATGTCCATGGCTGCAGCATGTTTGTGCAGCAGTGGAGAGCAGCAGCTAATGAACAGAAACTGCTGACTTACCATCAGCCACCCCACTGCTGGTCATGGGGAGAGGACAGTGGTGTGTATAGATTATACATTGCATTAAAGGGCCAAAAAGACGGTAGAGAAAAGTGTAATAGTCATCTTTATTGTGCAAATTACTAAAACTATTGTGTAATAAAACTGTATACAACACGAAACCTAGGTGCATCCTGATTTATCTCACCAGCCCTATCAAACTACAAACATTTCTAAGCAGAACCTTGTATTAACTGCATTTTACATACTATACAGTGAGATAAGGAAGACTTGCAGATCACACACACAACAAACCATATGTACTGGCAAAGGCAAAACATGGCTGGACCTCCAGACACTGTGGTTCACTTTCTGGGTGAATGAACAGCCTACTGAGGGACCTCAAGCCAGCTAGCTCCCTTCTAGCATGCCTGTATTCCCAGCTGTAAAACATACAGTAGGCTTCTAACATACAGTAATGTACATACTTTATCTGGCTACTTCTAAAAAATTATGAAAACCTGAGAGCAGTAAGCACTTTTGCAGAATTTTGTGACACTTGAAGCAGCGCTAACCATTAAGAATGCTGCACCAAGGTGTAATTTCTAGAGATGAACAGTAGGTACTGAGCAGTCAGAGAAAAAGTCAGTTACAGTATCTGCCATCTCATATGGTCATTCTCCAGATGGTCCCAGTCAAGAAGTAGAAGCAAAATGAGATACATCTAGCCATTAAAATTCCTTAAATTTGCAGTAATATCAGCTACCTCAGAAGATAATCTTTTCTTGCAGTATGTTTTCTTCCAGCATTAAATAATGGTGACATCTACGCTGCTTCTCTCATGTCTTAGTTGACCTTGTTTTTCAGGGTATTTTTTTCTCCCTGTCTCACCATTTTTTCCCCCCTTTTCACTCCCAGTACACAGGAGAAAGGGTACCAAAAAATCATCCCTTTTTTATTACTTGCATACAAAGAATGTCTAAAATTTGGACAAGGTCCATCAATTTACAACTTCATTATTTCCCACAATAACTTATTGCTATTCTAAATACGATAACATACAATTTGTGTATATCCTGATGCTAGGAATGAAACTTACAAAAGCTTCATGCTATATACACACAGAAGCAAATTACAGATCTCAAATTACATATTTTAAGTAAGGGCACACCTTATTCTTTGTTGTGCAGCTATGTCTAGGCAATAAAGGACACAAGAATCAGGTGATGAGAGAAACTAGAGGAAAGCCTCACTCTCTATATTAAGCCCTTTATTAAATATAGCTCTAGGTCTTGTTTCAGGAAATGAAAAACAAAGTAAATTTTATTTTGATGGCCATTGCCATCACTTGTAAGGACATTGGCAAATTAAAGGGTTCAAAGGCCTACTTGATGAAAGCACACTGCTTCATTAAAGAAGCACATGGCATCTTTAATACAAACAGCAATCTCCTCAAAACCTTTTGCTTTATGACATTAAGAATGGCACAATGACTGTCTTGGAGGAACTGTACCCAGAACACAGCAGACTCCTAACAGAAAGCCATCTTAGAAATTACAACAGAAAAATAAAATCCCCTTGAAAAGTTCAGTCAAGCATATAATATGAAAGAAAATATTTAAAGAACACATTGTAAAATCAAAATTCAAAGAGCACAAGAAGTTGTAGGAGAAAATAAGGAATGTGTTTAACTGCACAATGGAAGTGTCAAGACTTTCCTTCCAGAACCTGAAGGGAGCCTATATGAAAGATGGAAAGAAGACTTTTTACAAGACCATATGGGGACAGGACAAGGGGGAATGGCTCCAAACTGAAAGAGAGTAGGTTTAGATTAGCTATTAGGGTGAAGTTCTTTGCTATAAAGATGGTGAGGCACTGGAACAGATTATCCAGAGAAAGCTGGGGATGCCCAATTCCTGGAGGTGCTCCAGACCAGGTTGGATGGGGCCTTGAGCAACCTGGTCTAGAGGACTGTCCCTGCCTATGGCAAGGGAGTTGGAACTAGGTGATCTTTAAGGCTCCTTCCAACCCAAGCCATTCTATGATTCTATGACTCTATGTAGAAAATAAAGGTAAACTTATTTTCAAAATTGCAATGGAACATCATCTATAATCTTCAGGCTTTATATAATCTACACAGCTTTTTACTTGGTTTCAAAACTGTCTAAATAAGAAAAAAAATCCTCGTGTGACAGTTATCAAAAGTTTTATAATGCAAAATCTTAAAAAAATAATCTGAAAATAATTAAAGTACTGTGTAAAATTACATGCCTTGGATAAAATATTAATCAGACAGAATTAAATTAAATTTACAGTCTCATATGCAGATTGTTTAAGTATTCAGCAGAATTCAGCAAAATCTCTGAAGAGATCCTGGTGTAACAGAGTTCAAATGCACATAGGACTTCTAGCTCCTGTTGCATTAGGAGGCAGAAACATTTCAGCCTTAGAGCACCAAGCCAGCCATTATTAATGAAGCTGCCTAATGGGCTGAGCCTTAGCCACGCATGAGAACCCAACAACAGATACTTCTGTCCTCCATGAGAGCTAAATTTCAGGACCATCAACGCATAACATTTAACTGTTTAAAAGTAAGGTGGTAGTTAATTCTCAGTAGATTCCCCTGCAGTTCTGCACAGCATTTCACTAGGCTTTCAAACAGAAAGGGTTTCCATTATCTGAGGAGATAATGTTCAGTCTCCTTAATGACCTCAGTTTAATAAGGTATTTATTTAATTCCTGTACAGCAAACACATGAGTAGCTGATAACACATCCACTAATTTTGTTCATTTTCTTCCTTAAAGGCTGGTCACTCCTTAAGTGTCACTCCATAATTTTATATTACACTGCAAACAAGCCCTCCAAATATGACACTAATGTTTTGCTGGCTCTGAACTCAAAAAAGAGTACGTTCATGTAATAGAGTGGCTCCTTTTCGGGAAACTGGGATAAGCAATCTGTAAAAGTGAAGGAAATCTCGAGAGTGAAAAACCCTATAAGATGATATTGTGGAAACACAAAAGAAAAAAAGCAGGAAAGTGACAAGTAAGGTCCAGAATACGGTCCTAAATGATGGCCACGTTCTTCTTTTCAGCTGGTCATGTTGAAGTGCATGTCGCCCATAGGCCTAATAGACAAACCTGTCCATTGTGCAGGAAGGGAATCAGCCCAAAGATCCCAGGAAGACAGAAACATTAAGTGCTCCAACACTTCTGCGGGATCATTGACACAGACATGTGCTAAATAAGCTTCAGGGTTTTTGCTACTGTTCAGAAAGACCAGATTGTTATCTTACCCTTTACGGTCCAACAAGTTATGGGAAGTTTTAAGTTCCCGACTGCTTAAGAAGTCTCAACCACCAGCTCTCAAAGAATTGACTAAGGAGCTGAGAACTACTAGCAATTAACATTTAATGAATTCCTTAACCCTAAGGGATGTGTTGGCAAATCAGGGCAGGAACAAAGAGGTATGTGACTTTGATAAATTTTATCCAGGATCAGAGCTAGCATTCACTCAGTAAGCTCCGAAAGGTAAGGAAGAGGCTGTTGGCAATGAGATAATAATCAGGGGGATAAAGGACACATCCTTCCAAACAATGCCAACCCACTGGCTGATGGAAACGCCCTCTTGTCAAGCTAGTTAGCAAGATTCACGGGGACCAGACAAAACTAACCATTGCCTAAAGCTATGGGTGATTGTTTAGGCATTTTGCTTTGCACATGGGTGACACTCAAGCAAAAGGGAACAAAAAAAAAAGCACAACGGCAGATCAATACAGCCTTTACCAAATATAGCAAACTCGGACTTACAGTCTCCTTGAGTCATCCTCGGCGAGATTCCAGTGGTATTTTTCTTCGCCCTAATACTGTTTATTTAAAAAAATCCCACAAACAGAAAACCAGGAGGGGTTTTGTTCATTTTTAGAATAGAAGATGGGGGACACTAAATTAGAGAGTATTTAGATTAGGCAGGAAACTGGGTTGTTGAAGCCACACACTGACCTCGAGTACACCAATACCAGCCTCTTTTGCGAGACAGTGAACCTCTAATTCTTTGAGGTAAACCAAAAATTTTTTATCAACCCTTAGTTTAGAGCATCTATAACTAAATAGCCTAATTTTACAATTACATAACCAACATCCACAAGCAAGCCAAAAAATCCTTAGTTTTTAAGCTTTTGTCCAAGCTCGTGTCAGGGCTGTACTAATGAATCCTGCCAATTGTCCCACGTGGAATGCAGCGATGCTCTGGACCAAAGCTGCAGCACGTGCAGCCTGAACACACCTAACTGCTCAGTCTGCATCTCCGGAGAGGCTGCCCGCACTGGGGAGCCACCTCAGCCGGACACAAGCAGCCCTTTTCTTCCTACCTGCCTCTCCTCTCCCAGGACACCACGTACAGACAGTGTATTTTTTTTTTTTTTGGTGGATCCAAAAACTCAAGAATGCTTTTCTATCTTATGTAAATGTTACATATTTCCTAGTATTAATCTTATTTAAACACTAGATTAGGAAAATAACTGCAAATCTGTTACCTCCTCCACATGCCTGTCAGACTAATCCACAGTCCAATTCCTTAAGAATTTTAAGTCAGGGGGATGTATTTTCCAGCACAGCTATGAGCAAGAGACAAATCTGGTGAAAAATACAAAATTCTACTTGCTCCATTCATTTTCTGTCACTGCTTACTTTTCCACGTTGACTCATTCAATAGCCACGTAGTATGAAAACATTTAAGGAGCATCTCAAAGTCTAACTGCCCAACGTGATTGAACTCTCAATTTTCAACAAACAAAACAATCCTAGAACGACTTGTCACAAAGGTGGCTTTTTTTTAAACATAAGGAATTCTTGGTGCATTATTAATCTCCTAATTTTCCCC
Source organism: Onychostruthus taczanowskii (assembly GCF_017590055.1). Lineage (NCBI taxonomy): Eukaryota > Metazoa > Chordata > Aves > Passeriformes > Passeridae > Onychostruthus > Onychostruthus taczanowskii. The sequence continues at coordinate 3,809,745 of NW_024501348.1, forward strand.
GAGATAGTTGAAACACTAAGTATTTCTACCAATGCACTAGAAGGCTATCAAGTGATTTAAATTCACGTACTTGAATTAACAGACACACACTCAAAGAAAAACAGAGACACGTATAAGGGGAGGCCAAATTGTTTTATTTAATTTTTTAGTGACCAATTGAATTTTTGGCAGAAAGCTCTGCTCCGTCCTTTTTTTTTTGGCTGTTTTTTTTTTAACTTTTTAAAAGAAATCAGCAGTGCTCAAATTGGTGGGTTGGAATCTTAGTCAAATTCCAGTTAATTTTAAAAACGAGCAGATGAACAGGAATTCCAGATAGTTTCCAGAGCAGAGGGCAAAACTTCACATTTGTATGAGAATTCCATGTTTATACTTGATTGGGAGACAGAATGTAAAACTATTGTCAGTAGTGCACAAATAGAACATTCACATTTGATCTGGAACCTTAATCAGAAAGCTGTACTCTCCTTCCAAAATTTTCATTACCTTGTGCAAAGCAAGTCAAGTCTTCATGTGTCAAGCACACACGTAAAATTGTCCATATTTTATATACAAGACATCTACCAATCAGGCAGTGCAAAATACATCCTTTCATAACAAAACTAAAATGTACCTCTCAAAGTATGAACAAGAATATACACATAATACAAGATGTACACTATTTACACAACCATAAAAAATATAATACAAGGATTTTTTTTTTTATGTGATTATAAGACTTGACAGTCTTTTGCAATTTTTGTTGCAACAAGGCATGTTTAAGTTTCCTGGATGGAGTTTTCTTTGCCAATTACTCAAGAGATATTGGAAACTACGCTTGAACTTTTAGGAGAGTTTTCAAATGGACTGCCATCAACTCCCTGTTTTGGTCAGACAGTTCAGCTGTGCCACCCACCCAGTGGCTGGGAGGCTTTGGAAGGACACTGGGAGATGGTGGGTCACTGAACTTTGCCCCAGCGTAATTTTCTTTTTGGCTCACTTCATTTAGGGCGATAGGTTTCTTGGACTTGGCATTTCTGAAGTTTTCTGTGTTTTTAAGTGGCTTTTTTTCCTGCTTCTGAACTATTTCTGGCGACACAGAATCCTGCCAAAAGTTCTCTATCTTTTTCGCCGAGGCGATCTTCGTCACTGGCGTGTTACACTTACTCTTCTGCCTGTTAATCTTTGGTTGTTCACACAGGTGTAAGCTGTGAACGGGCTGGCCGTAAGGGACGGCCGCCTTCTCTGTCTTTCCCATCTTGTTTTTTAAGAACTGCGGAGACAAAGAAGAATCAAGTCAACCACTACCCCTCTCCTCCGCGCTCCCTCACCGCCCCCGACACTTACTGAAGCGCCGGGGGCCACGTCGGCGGGGGGAAGGGCACCGAGAAGCCTTCTCCCCGCTATTTCTCGCTTATCCCACGGCTCGGCTGGCCCCGGCGGTCTGAGGGCGCGGAGCCCCGCCGGCCGCCATGGGGCGCTGCGCGCCCCGCACGTCCCGCCTTCGGCGAGCGCGGGGCGGGGCTGGCGCGCGGCCAGCGGCAGGGCTAAATCCGGCTTGTTGCTGGGGCGCAGCGCCGGGCGCCCATTGGTGGGCGCCGGGCAGCCAATCGCCGCCCGCGGTTCTCTTTCAGCCCCGCCCCGCCCCGTCCGAGCGTAACGGAAACTCTGCCGCCCCCCCGCCCGGTCCCCCCCGCACCGCTCCGAGGGGGCGCCCCGCTCGCTGTTCCCCCCCACCCCGAGGGAAAGGGAGAACCGTCGGCCGGCTCGCCGGGAGCGGGCTGAAGTGAGGAGAAGTAGCGCAGCCTTGTCTTTACCTCCTTCCTGAGGGGTTTGCCGGGCGCGGGTCTCGAGGGGGCAGGCGCAGGGGGCTCCTCCGGGGCGGCGTCCGTCACCAAGTCGGTTCCCAGCGGCGTCCGTCTCCCCAGCCCGGCGCGGTGCTGCTGGTACTGCTGGTAGCGGCTGGGCAGGAGCCCCGCGGGGCCGGGCCGGATCTTTCCCTTCCTCCGCCGCACCCTCTTCAGCGCGGGGCGGGCGCTGCCCCCCGGGCCCGCCAGGCAGCAGCTGGGCTGGTTCTCGCAGTTGCTGTCCCCGCGCCGGAGGCGCTGGAGCAGGGCGGAGGGCGGCAGCCGCCGCGGGTCTTCGGTGCCCGCCGAGATCCGAGCCAGGAAGGGCGGCGGCGCCGTGGTGGTAACCATGGTAGGACGTGGGTACCCAGAGTTGTGCCGGGGAGAGGGGTCAAGCCCAAGCAGGGACGAGCGGGTCGGGTTGCTGGGTAGGGTCTGCCCGGGCTTTGTGATGGGGTGAGGAAGTGGTGGCGCAACCAGAGCCGCCGCTAGGAGAACATGGCGGGGGAGTGAGGCGAGCCACCAGCAGCTCCCCGGTGTTGTTACCCGGGTGCGTCCCGCCCACTTCCGCCCCCGCGCCAACCGCCGCGCGCGGACGGCGCCAGCACCGCCCCTCTCCGCCGCGCCCCGCCAATGGCGGCGGAGCGGCGGTGTCTCTGCCCTCGCTGCAGCCAGTCGAAAGCGACACAAACACTCGGGGCCACGCCTCCCCTGGGGGCCGCCCAATCCGGGCAGGCACGCCCCCGGTCTCCGAGTCACGGGCTCGCAGTGCGCGGCGGGCGGACGCCGCTCCACCGACCAATCGGAAACCGCACGAACAGCCGAGGCCGCACCTCCCCGGGCCTCTCAGCCAATCGCGGGAGACGTAAACAGGCGTCGGCGCGCCCCCGGTGGGCGGTGGCAGCGGGCGGGCACGCGTAGCTCGCCATGGAGGAGCCGGGCCCAGCCGCCGCGCCGCCGGAGGGGCGGGGGCGGGACGAGCGGAGCCTGGAGGCGCTCAGCCTGGCCGGCGGCGGAGGGGCGGCGGTGGCGGGGCGGCAGCTGTCGGAGGGGCGGCGGGCGACGCTGGCGAGCGCCCTGGAACTGGAGGGGACGGTGCTGCGCGAGGGGCGCCTCACCCAGTTCGTAGCCAACAACCTGGAGCGGCGGATCCGGCTGAGCGGCGCCCCGCGGGGCGAGCCTCCGGCGGGGGGCGGCGGGTCCTCCATCCCCGCCATCGACCCCGGGGCGCTGCAGGACGTGGTGGCCCTGGCCGGGCAGGTGGCGGCGCAGGTGGACGAGCTGCTGCGGAACGTGCACTGCGGGCTGCAGGCGCTGACGGCGCTCAGCGTCGGCTGCATCCAGACCTACCGCGACGGCGTGGAGAGCCTGGGCGAGGCGGCCGACCTCAGCATCCGCGCCATGTACGCCCTGGTGGCGCGCTGCGAGGAGCTGGACCGCGCCATGCAGCCCGTGCCCGCCCTGGCCAAGCGCATCCGTGACATGAAGGGCACGCTGGAGCGGCTGGAGGGGCTCTGCAAGTAGCTGCTCCCGCCGCCGCTCCTGCCGTGCCGGCAGCGGGGGCCTGGGGCTGCTGCGCTCTCGCTCCGGCGGCCCCACGGCTCACGGTGTCCGCAGCTCCCGCCTGCACATCCTCGCTCGCTCTCCCCCGTGCGTGACTTGCCGGCAGCAGTGGCCAGATCGCCTGTGTTGGTCCGGACGAAGGGAGATTTTTGCGACGGACGAAGGAGAAAGCCCGGTTGAAAACCGCGGGGTACATGGCAGATGGTGCTTTTTAGCTTCAGCTCCATTAAAGAATTTGGATTCCACATGCCTTACGCTTTCTATTTATTGAGGGCTAAGAGAAACTAATGAGTCTTAATTAAAAGTAGGTTTGTTTTTTTTTTAATCAAAGTCAAAATTATTTTGGGTACCTGCTTGATGCTTACGGGCATCTGTGCTTATTTGTAGTTGGAGTCTGAAGAGTAATTCTCACCTATGTTTTCACACCAAATAAACTCACTGAACACCACTGTTTCTTACAGGACACAGTTTTAAGATAAGAGTAAGTTTAATACATATAGCCAAGACACTTGTTTTCTGAGAAGAATATAAAGTCCATGGAAGATAATTGAGATTCAGATAAAAACAAATCATAAGCAAAGTTCTAAATAAAAGCTTTCAGATGAAATGTGCTTTGCCTCTATTAATCTTTACGGTTTTCACGGTGTGAAAGTTTAAATGTCATCACTGTGAAACGATCCTGTTATTTTGTAGATTGCTGTTTTGTTTTTTGGGTTTTTTTTCTTTCCAGTTGGGAAAATATTTAATTACATGAGGAATACAAAGTACATTACGTGGGTGTATGACTCACATAAAATGACTGCTTTGGAATAATTTATTTGTATAACTTGAAGCTTTTGTATACGCATCACAGTGTGCAGAAGTGTTTTTGCTATATCAGGGAGCGTTTCCTCTGAGACCTGAAAGTAGTTGAATTCTCTGCTTGCTAATGTTCCTATGCAAAAAGCCTCTTAGGTGATGCTCTTAGCAATCTCTTTAGGTCGCAGATGTCCCTGTAACAAGATTTCAGCAGAAAAACGATCAATAGTCTTATGTAAGTGTAATAGTGCTTTTGGTGACCAGTGGCTCATAAAAACACTAGAATGAAGGTAGCCAGAAATACTGCTCTAGTCCTGTGCCTGTGGTTGAAGAGCAGACAGGTTTACGATGGGCAGAACTGCTACCTCACCGTAATCTCCTCAAAAATGCCAGGTGAGGGATGGACACTCTGATACCCTGTGCTTCTGCATGCAGACAATACTGAATTATAACAAAATAGTTAATGTTCATGCCACCCTGCTTTGCACGATGCCAGTCTCTGGCCTGTTTTGAGCCCCTCGGCATGGCCATGTCTTTCCCTCAGCACAGGGGTGTGTTTCATGTGTGGCCTTGTAGCCCTAGCAACGGGATAAGACTGGAATTGGGCTGTGCCAAGGTAGGGCTCTCTCTGCTATTGTGTGCTGGGGAATAGCTGTGGCTCCAGGAGGGGACCAGAGGCCTAACAGAAGTTAGGGGGAAGAAAAAGAACTGAACTGCTGCTGCATCCCATGGGCCTAGAAGACACTAAAGATTGCTTAATACCACAGCAGCAGCTGCACTTTTAATAGTTTTGTTATTCCAGGGAAAGTTTGAGCTCATCTGTTATGCAGATGCAGTAGTTTTGCTAAGTGTGTTTGGTTTACACCAAGAGTGAACACCAAAGGTTGATCTTGCACAATTTGCGAGCACTGTTGAAATGTACGGGAAAGATCTGCAAGCTTGTTTGTGTAGCCACATATGTACAGCTACTGTTCACTCACACAAGCTAAGGTGAAGCCTTTAAAGTGTTTCACTACACTCTTGGGTTTTGATAGTATTTCATATTCAGTCATCTTCATGCAATGCTAATTCACTACTAAAATTGTTGAGTCTGTAGAATAAAGTTATTACTTTTATGTTTTTAATTGTTAGTGATTCGTTGTTGTTGAGGTGTTTCACTTACTGTGTTTCTTATTTGGAAAAATAATTTGAAAACTAATTTAAGCTCTGCTTCTGCATCTGCACAGAGACCTTTTAATGTGATTGCAGAGCTGGTTTCAGTCTAGGTCCTCAGGCAGTCATTTCTGACAGTGATGTCATTCATGTGATGAAAAAGGAATGACTGACTAGTGAATTGCAAGCATGAAGAAAGCAGTAATTATGCTGTTTGGGTTTGTTTTTTTAATATTTTTTGAACACATCAGCTTTTTTGAAGGGCAGATTTAACTGAGTGTTGAAGTGACTCCTGTTCCCTGGTGTCTGCCTTGTGCCTTTGCCATCCCTGGGGCAGGCAGAGCCAAATTGATGTCAGCCTGTTCTGTGCCCCACAATTGGTATCGGTTGGTAAGCCCATGGCTGCCGTGGTTTCCAGCCCCCCTGTCCATACCAGCCTCCATTACTGCAGGAATGGTGACACTTGCCAGCGTCGGTGTCAGCGCAGCTCTGGTGGCTGAAGCCCTGCTCTTGAAATCCCTTGTGAATCCCTGTGACCTACGTACAGCCCTGTCGCTTCTGGTGAAGCTGCTCCTTCTGCAGCCATACCCTCTGTACTGCCCCTAGTCTGGGCTTTCTTGTGAACATCCTGTGTTAATTCTAGCACCTTCCAGCTTTTGGATGTTGAGAGTGAAAACTTACAAGTTCTTTTAGCCTTTCTTGCTTAGTCTGTGGGTGAGCAGTGTAAAACCATGTTTGGGTTTTCCAAGACCTTCAAATGGCTTCCATATATTTTCTTGGTTAGTCAGTGTTACAATTGGTTGCTTTCCTTATCAGCTGCCAGGTGAACTTTCATTGTAACAAGATGGGCAAGGTCAGGGAAGAAAACTAACAAAATATAATTATGTGCATAGCACTAAGCAAAGCCAGATGCAGACTTATTTATGGACTAGAAATTACTTCTTTAGTCGGAGAACCACCACTCCATTAGGAATTGGCTTAGTCTGATAATTTTTTTTTTTTCAAGTGTGAGGTCTGACTGTGGAAATCCTTTTTCTGATTAAGGTATGGTTGGTTCTGCTTCATTCAGTGCATTTTTAGTCTTCCCTCCTTTGTGAGGTTTTCTGTTTCCCGACTCTGATCCACTTCTATGTCCGTGCTATTTAAAGAAGCTTTACCACATAAAACCTTACTGCAGCTGAGAAAAAACCTGCTCACACAAAGCAAGAATGAACTTCGCCAACACTTTTTTTTCCAGTGTTGCTTAACTGCATTAAATGTTCAGTAAGTAAATACCTCAACTTTGTGTGTGTGTTGTATCTAAAATGCACAAAATTTTTGGCTGCAATGTGCAGCTTTTAGGTGGTACTTACTCCCATGAGTAAAGTCTTGACTGAGTTACCAGCGTGAGGAACAGCATGTGAGTTGAATCCAAGAGCAAACCTCTTAGCATTGCAGATGCAACTGTTTTGAAATGGTTTCAAACAGCATGGTTGTACTACCAAAAGACAAAAAGTTGCAAAGCTTCCAAATTAATAACTGCTCTCCAGAGGAGTGAGATCAACTCTTCTAGCAAACTGTGTTAGCCAAAACTGAAAATAGTGTTAAGACAGACATCTCTTGCAATAGGTGTCATCCAACATAAGACAGGTTCTGGCTGTCAGATGCCACACTACCTTGTCCTGGTCAACCCTAGTGTGTACTCATGAAAAAAACAACTTTTAAAGAACAGCAGATCATCTTTACAATACTGTCACAACCTGGTTTTATTGCCTGAAAATTACTTTGAGAAAAGAACATTCCTTTAAAAATTGTAAATTAGTCCAATTAGTACATTTTCCCGAGCATTGTCTGTACTTCTGGCATTGTCCCCAGCCTAGCCACATCCTGGAACCTCCTGCCATGCATGTAAGAGCACACAGAAAATTGATGGCACTTCTCTTTTAGAAAGCTTAACGCAGTAACTGCGTCAGATGCAGGAATTGAAACACGACTGAATTTCACTTTTGCCCCTTCAGCTTAGTGCCTCAGGAAAGCTTTTGTCACTGTTGTTCTCTGTTATTGAAGCTCCAAAACTAGAGATGGGATCAATAGACTTGAGCCCTGAGCTTCCACCTTAGCAGTCAAGATCCTTGTGCCCCGTTGCAACATCAGTAACATTACCCTTATCTTGAAACAGGAAAAATGATAATCGAAATTTGAAAAATTCCTGAAGTTCTGGTTCCTTTCTGCTATTTATACACATTAGAAACTATACGATAAACAGACAAAAAACTCATAACCTCTTTGCCCAAAAACTCTTAATTGATCCTCTTCCGAAGTCTGAGAGAATGTGAATATGTTTGCTAGCAGGGTTGGACTGTCATGTGCTTAGGCCGGGATGCAGCAGCACTCATTAAGTGGGGGAGCAGAAAAGCAAAGGTAAAACTAACTTGATTATTTTCCTTGATTACAGCTACAAAGTGCTGCCACTGTAATTGTTTCCAGAATTTGAGTTAACGTTGCTGTGATTAACTACTATGAAGTACCTTTGCTGAAAGTAGATTTTTATCGGAGAAGGGTAGTAATTAATGTCTGTATTTTTGTTTTTATGAATGCTAGTTAGAGAGGTAAGGATCCTAGAATTTTATCCAATACTGTATTTCTTGACTGATTGCCACCGAGGAAGTTTTCCCCTTGTTTTCTTTAAAGACAAGCTGCAAAAATTCTCACCACTGAACTTGTTTGCAAGACAAAGAGCCATGCCCAGGGAGTTGTTCAGAAGGGTTTAGTTAAGGACTTCTTTGTCTAGAAATACATGTAAATTAAGGGGAAAAAAAATATCCACAAACTTGCCCAATCCTGGGTATCTGGTTTGTCAGTGGGATTATTTTACTACACTCAGTAGCTGAAAATTCAAGAACTCCCAGGTTGAAATCCTAGATTTTTAATAAGTAAGCTTTCTTTCAATGGCCTAATATCAGCAGTGAAGTTTACCAACCATTTTCACTCTAATGAGATTTTTCTTGTCTGAACTTGAGCTGATGCCATTCAAGGAAATGCTAACCTGAAAATAAACTCCTTTAAAGCCAAAGTATCATTTGACTTTGCTCCACTTTCTGTTTTCGCTGCCTATGCAATGTTTACTCAGTGGATTTTTTTTTTTCCCAGGCTGGGACTTTTCCAGTGACGTGTCCTCAGCTGGAAGGGATGGGGAGTTTCTCACCACTGAGCAACATTGTGATTTTCCATTTTACAAAATTCTTCCTGCATGCCATTTATAGTTGATGATACCGATCTAGTCTGGTTTTGTTTCCCTCTTTAAAGAAAGAGATGTGCAACTACAAGCCTTTCATCTCTCCTACCCCGCTGCCATCAGCTTTCTTTTGTCTGCTGAGAGGAACTGGAAAGTTACAACTCTGTCCCCACCCCCTCCTTCCCCTGTCCCGTTCACCATTTTCCACAGCCACCAGCTGTACCCATTTCCCCTGGAAAAACCTTGTTCTGGACCTCATCAGTTCTCGGTGCTGTTCTTTGATCCCACTTATCTTCTGTCTGGAACTGCATGACTTACTCCATCTGTGTTACCGTACTGGCAAGGCACCGGCCTTATTAGCTCAGTTGTGTCCTCTTCTGGCTGCCCTTGTTGTTTTTCTTTCCCGTTTGCCTCAAATTTCAAATGGCTATCTGCAGGTCCCGGCCGAGGCTTCTGTTGCCTACCTGATCTATTTTCTTTTGATGTCATACATTCCTTTAAAATGTCACAGTACCTTACATTTTCTTCTATAATTCCTTGCTGCTGTCTTCGGCAATGCTTCTTGTATCCAGAACAGCCACTACCAATTGTCTTGCTTTAAAACAAAACCGCAGGCACTGGCAAGTGAGAAACTATGTATATAGCAGAAAATTATACTAAACAGGAGGCATTAGGGAAAAATTAAATATCTGTAATTGGAGAGAGCTAGGTATTTTTATTTGGTTCTGATTTATTTTAACGATAGGCCAAGAAATGCAACCAAAAATTACAAACTACTTGCAAAATAAGACTAGTATAACTGTGAGTGCTGTGATGTGTCTGGTAAGAGAGGTGCAAGTCAATCAGCTGCTGCTTACGTAGGCTCCCAGTGCTGGGTTTATAGAACACCAAATAGGACGTGACATGGTGAGGTGATGCAATATGTGCAAGTCCCCAAAGCAAACTGTATTGTTTTTCTTTTTAATCATAGAAAGATTAAGTAAATATTGTAGTAAGGCTACTGCTAAAAGAAATTCTCGTCTCCCTGCCTACATTTTGGCATGCATTCACACAGGGCTTTTGCTGACTTTACAAAGAGCTGAATGTATTTTTGTGGAAGTTATGAAACACATTGGGATGTGTTATATTTATTACCTGCAACAGACCTTGGAAAGAAATCATGGTCAAAAAGGATGGGATGGAATGTTTGGAGTACAGGATATGCCAGCACAGTTCCTTTCTTTTGTTCACCAAGAATCATATGTACATACTTTAGTATGGCAAATCAATTCCTTTTCAACAAGATTATTCATACTGTCTGTGCTGCACAGACAATTGAAAAAAAATGCAAGTCATGACCAAAACACTAATTCTACAAAAGTGATAAAACATCTGTTTCAAAACAAAAATTAATGTTGGGCTGTACTGGGTAGAATAGCTGTAAAAAGTCAAGCTTAAAAGTTGTTAAAATTCAGTTTTTAATAATGGTCAGCTGTGCAGATCTTAATAAGTATGTACAATCCTAGTATGTAAAATGCCCATCAGCAATGATTGCAAAGACTTCAGTCCAGCCAAATGCTAGGGTCTGTTTCTTACACTTTAACTGCACAGTGAGGCAACTGATTGGGGCATTCAGCAAAGTAGGAGTCATGGAACATGTTTCCCTTATGTGTTTATATAAACCAGAAAAATTGTGTAACTTGTTGATGACTACTGGAATTTACGTAGCACTGTAGGAATTTTTGGTTGCGGCATTCATTCATCAGCACTTACAGTTGTGAAATCACTTGTGCCTGCTCTTTGTCCTCGATTACTTTATAAGCTATGCTTCAAGATAAGGGTCAAGTCTTTGTCTCAGAAATAGTTCAGCTTGGCTAACAGAAAAAAGAAGACTGGGACAGAACTATATTTGTTTCTCTACCAATCTGTAATGAGACTTTGAATTAAGTGTCCTGCTGATATCCATTTGCACAATACGTGGGAAACAAAAGTTTTCTGGGTTGAACATAACACTGTGTTACATGATACACATACAGCAGCAAGACTTGTCACTGCTGCCTGCTAGATAGCCTATCTTTAATAGTATGTATTACTTCTATGAAAATGCAGCTGGATGATGCAAACACTGGGGAGTCCTATCAAAAGGTTTCTCTGTTACATGGTTTTATGTGTTAGGCTTTTTTTTTTTTTTTAAATCCCTTTTCAGTTCTTTTTCTAGGTTACATTGTTCTGAACAACTTCTAAGAAAGTAAATTAACAAATGTACTTTGTGTATACATCGTGTTGGCTCAGCCAGTGTGCTAGTAGACTGAAATATTGTATTTTGGCAACCTATTCTATAGCAGTTGTGATTGAAAGCGAGCTCTCACTGCAGAAGAGTTTTTTCGAGTTGCTGCAGAAGTGGCATGCCCTTAGGGCAGAAAGAGATCAGCGATCCCACAGGGAGCTCTGCAAGCTTGGCTCCAGGTTTCTTCTCTAGAAGGCAGAATAAAGAATAAATAGGCCAGGTGGTAGGTTGCTTGTACCACCACAGATTGGCTGGGGTGGATCTGCGGCGCTGGCAAGGACTCACTGCAGGCCACCTGATACAGAAATTTCTGTATCTCCGAGGTGACTAGTGCTGTCGAAACTGGATAGACAGTTACTTATCAGGGTTTTGGATGTTATGGGTCGTGTAGAAGAAAATATTTGACATTAAACAGACAATGAATGTAATTGAACCATCCTTCGTAGCCCTTACCCCATTAAAAAAAAAAAAAAAACAAAAAAAAACAAATGCAATTGCTAATTTTTGTATGTGTGGTTTGTCACCCAAAACTAAAACAAAAAATTGTTTGTGGTGACAGTGGGTGTCAGTAACAGATGGAACAAAACATAGCTAGACCAGGAACAATGGGAGATATAACCCCAGTTTGCTGACTGTGGTTATGTGGGAACTGTCCTGGGTTTAACTTTGTCTTTTCTACACTGCAAATCTGAAGAGACACAGCAGTAAAATTCCCCCCACATTCTTCAGTTAGTATAAATGACATGTTTGTTTAAAGATCTGGATTAATAATGTCAGTTCTAACTTCAATTAGTTCAGCTTTACTCATAAAGCTGACCCAGATTTCCTTGGTAGATCACAAACCTAAGAAAATCTGAGGCTCTGTTTTGATATTTGTCTGCAATGCCAGGCATGTATTAAAGCAGCCTGAACAGCTCCTCTCCTGCTCAAGCCATGCCCACTAGCTCCTTTTCATCCACTGCATTTCCCTCTGAGTTTATCCAGACTCCTTGTGCAGCCACAAAACAAACCAGAATGAGGATCTCCACCCAGCTGAGCCAAGCAAGGAGGGAGTGGAAGACTTGTTTGATTTTTGGCTGCATTGATTCCCAGCCTTGTCCCACTGCACAGACAGTTGCTCAGCACAAGGGAGGAATCCTTGTGGAGAAGAAAGGGTGTTCCAGCCAGATGCACACAGCTGAGATAAGGGAAATGCTCAGGGAGGGTTTGCAGCTGCTACCACTTAAATCATGTTGACCCGCAGCCTACGAAAGCACGTTGCTTGTGCTGGTTGTTGGGTTGGCCCGAGGAAAGAGGCCCACAGTTAGAAGCAGGGTTGCATTGAAAACAGTTATTAATGCCTTAGAATTTAATTTTATGCTGTTAGAGATATAAAAATTCTTTTCAGCCGGGCTGAAATTTCAGCTACAAAGTGGATAAAGAAGATCACCTAGCAACAGCTCTACCAGTTTCAAAGCTGATATAACTGCAGTACAGAGAAGAATAGAAAATAATGAAGTGGGTTGTTTTTCAGGACAAAATGTCTTGTCTTTTCATTCTCCCCGTTCCCTCTGTGGTAATCAAACTTTGAATCAGAGGCAAATAATCAAAACAGGCTTCCTATTTGAAAACAGCATAACCTTGTGTATGACCAGCATTGTGTACACGCTGTTTATACTCATTTGGGCATCTTCATTTCTGTGTCATGTTTCAATAATCTACATTTAATTAATAATTTTTAGTTCTGTTCATGACTCTTTGCTGTTGTGTAGCAACACATGCTGGCATGTTTTTCTAATTCTCTGTGTTAGAGAACATGCATAGGTCAGGTCTAAATTCAGAGACTGATAAGTCTTTCACTGAGGTTTTGAAAGCCTAGAATGTGTGACATAGTGGATCTCTGACAAAACACCCAATTATATTAAAAAAATACAATATTAAAATCATTTTAGCAGATCTAACTCCCAGAAAGTAGAAGGACATGTGAAGATTTTTCTCCCAAAGGGGATTTTTGAAAAGCCGTTTCTGCAGGGCTGAGCTAGATACAGGACTTCACAAAGTGACTTTTCTGAATAAGTGTTAACATTTTCCAGTAACAGCCTGCACTCTTTCATAGTGTACAGATTTCAGAACCCAAAATTTTAAACTACTCAGAGATCTAAGAAATTTGTTTCAGGCCAGTACAGAGTAATTTTCTTACCTCTTTCCTTCCCTTTCAGGAGGAACTTAATCTCTCAGAGTAATTCCCTAAAAGCCAATCTGGACAAGGACATTTTCCACATGGAGTGAAGGTTTGAGGATAAGGATGATAAGTTTTTTTTTTTTTTCATTAATCTTAACCTAGTTCCAGTAGGTAAAACTAGCAGTGGAAAGACATGACATTGACTCCAGCTGTAGCTGTATGAACAGCAATGGACCACAGGCACTATGTTCTCTGAGGCCAAGTCTATTCCACCATGACCATCACAAAATATCATTGCTCTGTGAAGCCTAAAGTGGTAAGAATGTGAAAGGAGCATAGGACATGGACATACTCCAAACAAAGATTTTTTTTTCCCCTTTCTCTATGGAATGCTTAGGTGACAAGAATTTACAACCTATTCAACATCAGTATTTAAAATGACATTTGCCAGTTTATTGTTAAAGTTCTCTAGATCAGTGATGCTGCAGATGTAGGATACGCCTCCCTCTCTCTACTTTGGAGTGAGGCTTTTTTGGGAAGGAGTAGCATGTGTTCTTGTACAGCTTGTTCCACAATGCACACCAACAGAAAGCGAAACTAACCTCACCAGAGCAACGTTTGAGCATCTGATTATATATATAACCATACATATATATATTTACCATAACTTATTTTGTACTGAATATATATATATATATATATATATATATTCAGATTTGTTTTTTAAAAAGCCTGTGAGGCTGTCAGGCTGATCCCTTTGCTTTAGTCTGTATTCCTTTCCTTCGCCTTTGGCCTGTTTCTTGGGGTATTTTCAGGACTTCAAGCACCTCAAAAGAGAGACTGTGGTCTTCATTTACTTTTGTACAGTATGTTACACATATTTTGTATAATGAAGTCTTATAAATAAAATCAGGTCTGTATATATTTTCTTAGGTATTTTATTATAGCTCCTACAAGTATTATTATTCACAGGCTACATATTCACATACAAAATCATAGCATATATATCTATAGGTATAAAATTATGATGCAGAAAGTCTGAGAGAGTGCCTATGGGTAATAACCTTTTCTTTGTGTGACTGGTCGCATGAGAAAGATTTCTGCCAGTATAGTAGCCCAGATCTTAATCATCATGTATGCAGGTTTATAGGCTGAAACACTGCCACTCTCTTTGCTATTTCAGGCTGTAGAGAAGTGATAACTCTCTCACAGCTATTTCTGCCCCAGTCTGCCTCCTGCACTAACCAGGACCACAGTTACTCCATTAGTTTTAACCACAGCCTCCAGTCAAGGCAAGCTTTTTACTAACATGTCCATATTCAAGCAGTAGAGAAACTAGAAAGTGCAGCATCAGAACATTGCTCTACTTTGTGGAATCCAGTCACTCCCCAGCCCAGCTCCAAAGGCTATGAGTCATACTTTCCACTTAATTAATTTGGATGAGTTTCTCATATATCATGTCATACTTTGCCCTGCTGCTAGTCATCTTCCATCGTGACATTTTAATTGTTTGATTACTTCATCTGTACTCAAAGCACCCTACTGTAATGATTCATTTCATGCTGTAGAACACATACTCTTCAATGTTACATATGGATATTTTTTACAGTGTGGATTTCCATTGAAAATCATCCTTCAAAGCTGATGCAAGTAAGGGCTCAGTTGTCCAGGTCAACCTGTAAGAACACTAGGGAGACCAGTGTTAGTCTTCCAGGAATGACAGGCATCCTGCCTATAAGCTTGTTGTCCAGCTTCTTATCTCTGATACATCAAGCACACCATCATTTTAGCTGCAGAGGATCAATAGCAAGGCATCTTGTTTTTCAGGCCTGCAAATCAGTGCATGAACTCACAGCTGTTGTCCCTCTTCAAGCACACCAAGCCTCTGGACAGACACCTTCTTCCCGGATAGATCTGCTGAGTAAATCATCTACTAAGTAAATCATCTGCCACGTCTGCATGTCTTGTCTAAGGCTGGCAATGTCCCCTCTCACAGTGTGAGATTTACATGTTATCAGTGCAGCACACACGTGTTTGGTGGTGTAGACTGATAGTTTATGGTGATTTCTCCAAGCATGATACTCGAGCTCAGGGACCTGGGTTTAAAGCAGCTCAGTCCCAAGCTCACTCTGTGCTCCCTGCACATGCACAGATTCACTCCACTGATTGAACTAACACTGTGATACCTTAGAGGCTTCAGCTGAAAGGAAGCTTCAAGATTTAAAGAGACTTGACAGGAGGCTGCATATATAGCATCCATTAGTCTGTTAATTTTAGTACTCTTAGAAAAAGAAAAAGGAGAGTGTGGTCTATATGGTACTGAATATCTGGGTTGTTTCTGTTTGAAATTTTGTCAAGAACTGTATCATAACCTTGCACTAGGGAATGATTTCAGGAGTTGATTTTGCTATTTTGTGCTGTTCCCTGTTTACTTTGGACAGGAAAAGTAACTGCTTTAACTTACATTATTCTCAGTCTGTGAGGTTGCGATGCCCCCTAATGTCACAAAGACTAAAGACTGGTAATTTTGTTGCTTTGTCTCAAAACTCTGTAGAAACAACACTGTAAATGACATTTTATTTTCTCAAATATATGGTGGCACTCAAAACTTTCTTTCAACATCCCTTTTTCATATTGTATATACATAAGGAATAAAATAACTTTCTTTTTAAATCTTACTTTAATTTTCAAACCTGAAAACATAATTTGTCTCAGAAATTATGTTCTTAAATATCTGTTGACACCAAACAAATAGGAATCAATTTAAAATGTTGTGTTTCCAGAATTTTCTTTTGATTTTTAAGAGTCAGTGCATACTCATACATTTTTAAATTCAGAAGTCTACATATGTATTAGATAATATAACCACAAGCTACCATAATATTAACTTCCACTGAAATCTAAAACTATGCTTTAATTTTACCATTTTTAGGTTTTTTTTCCTTATGATACCACTAGAATGTAAGTACTACTGGAATAAAATACAACTGCAGTAACAAAGTTAAAATATTTATTCACCAGTAGTCACCCATCCCCACAAAAGATTCATGCATGCTGAAATCAGTCGTAAAGGAACACTGTACCCCTAAGTCAGTTTGCCATGAACATTAAAACCAATAAGCAAGGAATAAAGCAATTTAATAGGTAAATAAAAACATATTTTTCTATGTTCCAGGTACTTATGAGCTTATCGCACTGAGTCTCTTTCCAAGTGAACACCTACACCACAAATAATATTATATGAATAATATTTGCAAACAGTTAGCTTCTTTCACAGTTACTTTCCCTTAATTAAATCCTTTTGCAATCTCAGTTTAGCTAATAATCTGTTTGTTGGGGGGTTTTGCTTGGTTTTTTTTCAAGAAATGTATTTACTAGATAGAGTCAGAAGTGGTCAGAAGTGTCTGTTTCATAGAGAGTCACAAGGGATGTTTTTCGTGTTATATTCTTTATTACTTCATCAGCACATGGAAAATAATGCTGTACTGAAGCAGAAGAGTAATAGGGTCATTGACCTGTATCACTATAGAACAGGGCAACACCATGTGTTCTTCTGTCAGGACAAGTACCTAATTTATTAATTTTCTGTAGAACAGGTAATTTACATTAATATTATAAGTAGTTACATAATTTATGACATTAAAAGTGTGAAATTATTCATCAGCAACAATTTGGGTAAATGTTCAGTATGTAATTAGGAAAAAGAGTTAAAATGTGTGTTGTTCCTGTGTGGTATTCTTTTAATGGTTTAAAGTCAAGAAAGAAGAAAAACTCAGCTCCCCTAAACCAACATGGCTGAGCTGAAACCAAAGCAGTGATACCCATGGCACAGAGGATAAGCTGCATCCTGGGAAAATTACTTCTTTATTGTAGTATCTGCTCTGCCAGGAAAAGGACTAAAATTGGTGAGCAGAAACCAGAGTGAAGTGTACAAGCATCTAAGTACCTCTAAGATAAAATAAAACTGATATACAGTAAAGAGGAATAGATTATCATAGATTATCAACACCTTGCAGTTGTTTTCTCAAAGCAATCCTTGAAATGACTGCTATGGCCACCCTCACAGTCCTTGTTCAGATACAGCCATGTCAGCTTTGGAACATCACAGGAAGACAGGAAGGACTTGGATTCCTCTGCCAGTACACCAGAAGAATCAGATTAACTGTTGGTATAAAGGCAAGCAGGACATGGCTGTTCACAAAGAGTGTTTGATGGCACATGCAAACATCACCAGATGACTGTGTAAATAGTTCAAAGTGTCTAATGTGGCAAAGTCCATATATATGCATATAACACATAACATCAGCTATAAACAATTACTTGCCTTGTGCATTGCTAAATAAAATATACCCTCCCATTTTAACTATATATTATACACATAAAACCTGACATTTCTGATCTGCAGCTCTTACACTTGTTTAAAAGCATATCAGAATCTTAAATATAGGTAATGAGAACAGACTACTGCTCATTCATGATATCTTTTTGTACTAATCTTCCCCCCTCCAAATGGTTTAGTTCCTAATTTTGCCATACTGCTGACTTTACTGCAGGTTGCTCTCAATTTCCTGAAATCAGACACTGAGTGTCTTGCTGTTGCTCTTTGCTTCTCACTCTTTCTGAGCATGCCTTACCCTTGGTTCACTTTCTTTTCCGGCTGGTCTTCGGCACCACCTGGTGTCTGACTTGTCACTTGTTTGTTCTGTAAAGGAAATTATTTTAAACAGCATAAAGTAACATTATAATGGAAGTGCATTTAGCAGTTAGGAAAAATAATATGATTAGTCTTTTGCGGTAGCAATACCTTCAATTTTAGCTAGGATGAGAAGATTACTATCTGATGGTGACAAAAGCCTTAGAAAACAGAATTCAGAAACTTATAACATAGTATGAGAACCTAATGACTCAGGAACGCAAATACCTAACTGAATACCTCAATTACTATGAGAGGATATTCTAGGGAAGAAACTATGTCCAATAAAATCCAGTTATAAAATGCAGGAGGAAAATGTGTAATGAAGTCTGTAATGAATGCTAGACGGATGAAATGATTTTCATTGTTTCAATGTATTCACAGAACCTAAGGGCTTCCTTTTAAACCTGCACACACAGCTCTGGTTAGTTCTGCAAGCTGTGGCACCTACTGACTTGCACAGGGAACACACCTGGCTTATGGCAAAACAGAAAGTGCAGACAGAAGAGTACTGAAATGTAAGTAACTGGAAAATTAGGTACAAAAATAATCTATTGCTGTTGTTTCCTAATGCTTCACTGAAGCCATCTGAACTGGTTTTGGCTGATGATGCCTATGTAACAGATCAAAGTTACAAGGTGCTTATATAACTTGAGTTATAAGATATCAACATAAGCTAAATTATGACTTTTTATGTATCAACATAATCTGATGTCAATATAACCTAAATCATGACTTTTTATATATCTATATAACCTGATACTTATTACCCTGAATCATAACTTTTTATACAATATAATGGCTAATATATGGTTAACTTGTTGCTTAATGCTGAATAGACAAAAAACCAAAAAACAAAACAAAACAAAAAACCAAAACAAAACAAAACAAAAAAACAAACAAACAAACAAAAAAAAACCCACCAAACCAAACTTGCCAGGTGGATAGTTTTAGAGATGGACAAGTATAGTACTAATGAAAAATTGGCAAGTGCAAAGCCAGTTAGTCACAAAAGAATTTAGGCCGGTTAAGACCAGACAGACCAAGGAATAGCCTAACTGCGCATTCTCTGAAGACAAAGTTGAAAAGTCCAGATGCAAAGCAGATCTTGGAAGCCTTCATCAAAGACCCCTGACAACCCCCAAATTGGGGAGATGCAAGCACAGTGCAAATGAACAATCTAATAACCGTGATATCATACTATGCAAATTAGTTCTGGCACATATGTGGTGATGTTGTAGTGACATAGTGATACTAAGCAACCTTACTGTATAAATATACCACAGACAAGGGTGGGTTTGTTTGGAGGAGATATCCCCCTCACCACCAGCACTGAAATGAACAAATACCTGCTCTATAAACATCAGTCTATGGGGATTTATCTCCAGCCTATCTTTCAGGCATCTCTGAGATAGTAAATTTTCATAGTTGTAGCTTGTAGGGTGCTGCATTTTGCATTTGTGACCAAAACAGTATTGGAAACATTGGCATGCTTTAGCTAATGCTGAATAGGTCTTGCACAGCACCAAGACCTTTTCTGCTTCTCATGCTGCCCTGACAGTGAGCAGCTGGGGGTGCACAGGAATTTGCCAGGGCACAAAGCTGGTACAGCTGACCCCAACTGACCAAAGGGATATGCCAGACCATATGACGTTGTTCTCAGCAATAAAAAATGGGAGAAGGAGGGGACATTTGGAGTTATGCTGTTTTTATTCCCAAGTCACCGTTGTGAATTACAAAGCCCATCTTTCCTGGAAATGGCTAAACACATGCCTGCCAATGGGAAATAGTAAAAAAATCTTTATTTTTTCTTATATTTATTTCAACCCCTGATCTTTCTCACTTTCACGCTTCTGATTTTCTCCCCCATCCTGCTACAGGAGAGTTAACAGGAGTTAAGCCTGGCCACCCCTTAAATATTGCTTTCACATGGACAAAAACTTCAGGGCTACAATTCTTCAACTGAGTCCATGCAACAGACCTCTTAAAGCCCACGGAGAATTTTCATGGGCATTCTGTATGGAAACAAAGTTTTTGTTTCTCTCTGCATGCCATTTTTCTGGGTGTGTTTTTTCACAAAAGAAACAGAAAGCCTGGGACAGAGGTATCTCTGCTACACTAGCAAGCCTGTTACATCCTGATTAGAATAAACTGCACTACTAGAAGGATCCACCTACTCCCACATCTGCTTCTGGCTATAAGGGAACATCTGGCAAAAAGCAAAAGCTGAGGAATTATGTCTGTCCAAGCCTCCAGCTATTTTCAGCTCAGACCATTTCCCAAATCTGATGCAGCCTGCTACTTCACTAGCCGTGGATTACATTCTTTTTGAAGCACCTGCTCAGGCTTCCCTGAGATCTGTGTAAACTCTGCATTTGCAGCAGCCTTTGCTGACTGCTCCCGTGGCTGAACAAATGATGCCTCCAGCCGCTTCCAGCTTAGGTCCTGTTACTTTCCCGTAGTGGCTCGAAGGGGCTCACTCACAATCACAGAATCAGCTAGGCTGTAAAAGCCCCCTGAGACCGAGTCCAACCTATGACCAAACACCATGGCACCAAGTGCCACGTCCAGTCTTTCCTTAAACACCTCCAGGGTGACTTCACCACCACCCTGGGCAGCCCATTCCAATACCTAACCATCCTTGTGAAGAAATTCCTTCTCATGTCCAGCTTAAACCTCCCCCAGTGCAGCTTATGACTGTTCTCTTGTTCTGCTGCTGGTTGCCTGAGAGGAGGCCGAACCCCAGCTGGCTGCAGCCTTCCCTCAGCCAGTTGCAGAGAGCGATAAGGTTCCCCCCGAGGCTCCTTTTCTCCAGGCTAAAACGCCTAAGCTTCCTCAGGCGCTTCTTTATAGAACTTGCGCTCCAGCCCCTTCCCCAGCTTCGCAGCCCCTCTCTGCACAAAGAGGAGGAGCCTGTAGCACTTGGTGATCACCTCCCCTCCCAGCCCACCCCGCTTCCCAGGCTGAGGAGCTCCAGTTCACGCTGCCCTCTTCCCGGCCGGGCACCACCCCCGGTCCCGGAGCCCCGGAAGCGGAAGCGGCTCCCGGCGCTCCGTGTGCGGCGGCGGCCGAGGCGGAGCCGGGTCTGAATGGAGGCGCCGCGGGCGAGGGGCTGCTGAGCGCCCCGGGGCCGCCCGCACCCC